>NW_015544159.1:957431-973571 GCF_001515605.1 Sinocyclocheilus anshuiensis
CCTGGTATTTATCACGTTATGGGGACCAAATGTCCCCACAAGGATAGTAATACTAGTAAATTTTGACCTTGTGGGGGCATTTTTGAGGTCCCCATGAGGAAACAAGCTTATAAATCATACAGAATGAGTTTTTTTGAGAAAGTAAAAATGCACAAAGTTTCCTGTGAGGGGTAGGTTTAGGGGTAGGGTTGGTGTAGGGCAATAGCACATACAGTTTGTACAGTATAAAAACCATTACGCCTATGGAATGTCCCCATAAAACATGGAAACACAACATGTGTGTGTGTGTGTGTGTGTGTTTGTGTGTGTGTGTTCGTACATGATGAGATGCTGTGCACAGGGTGGAGACGGGGCAGATTCAGGGTCTGTGTTGAAGCGTTGGCTCTGGCTGAGGCTGGAGCAGCGTGGGGAGGGCAGGGGGCTGTTGTCGTCTGTGATGTGCTGGATGAGTCGACTGGGCCCCGGGCTCTGCTGGAGATCACTGCTACAGTCACCCTCTGCCAGCCTATAGTCTGAACACAAACACACACACAAACAGAGATCAGAGTCCTGCGCTGGGATAAAGCAGTGTGTCCTACTGTTGCTAACCCTCAGATTACAATTCACACCGAGCACTTCATCTGGAAAAGATATCCAATCTGACCCATTTCAAATACTAGACTAGTAATACTAGTAAAATTCTCTGAAGAAAATGTGAGTGGTGCTTGCTGTGCAAAACCTGCCAGCATGATTCCAGAATATTGTGTGTGATTGCTAATGTGTTATATATGGTGAGTGATTGTCAGAGAGTTTATATGTGGTTGCTAAGATGTTATGGAATGTCGCTCAGGAGTTGCTATGCAGGTGCCTATTTGTTTTAAGTGATAGGCTACTGTGTTACTGTGTTGCTATGCGGTTTCAAAGTTGTGCTAGGGAGTTGCCATAGATATGTATACGTAGATTCCCCATTCGACTGCACCAAGCACGTCCGCCATCTTTAACGGTCAACTTGGCATCATTCGCCATAATAATCAATGAATATTCGAAGATGCCACAATCCTGCACAGCCGATGGTTGTAAAAACCGTTGGGATAATAAATTCCTGAAGAAACGGGATAACCTTTCACAGGTGAGAATGTGTTGGTTTGTGCTTTTAAATGTATTAACTCAAAGTTTTGAAACATTGGTAACTTTTAATGTTGTGTTAGCTAATGCGCTCATCTTGTTGTATGGTGTTAGTTAGGTCTACACAACAAAAACATTGAGCTCTCTCGGCCACCGTACTCGAGGGTTCGCAGACCATTGACTGTTATGGTGAATGACGTCAAGTTGACCCTTCAAATATGGCGGACGCCTTAGGTATAGCGGCCCATGGAAACAGACGCTAATGAGGCATCTACGTATACATATCTATGGGGAGTTGCTATGTGGTTAGTAATGTCTTCTGAGTGGAATGTGTTGCTGTAGATTTGCTAGGTTGTTGTGGGTGGTTGCCAAGATGTTTATAACTTGTTGCTAAGATGTTCTGAGTGGTTGTTATTGTGTTTCTGTGTGGGTTCAATTGTGTTTTGGGGTGCTAGGGAGTTGAAATACAGTTGCTAATGTTATTTTTATGTCACTATGCAGTTGCTGGGATGTTGTGGGTGGTTGCCAAGTGTTTTATATTTTATGCAGTTGCTAAGATGTTCTGAATGGGTTGTTACAGTGTTGCTATGCACTTGCTATGTACGTGTTATGGGCTGTTGCCAGGGTGTTGCTATGTGGTTGATTAAGTGTCCTGAGGGGTTGTTATTGCATTTGTATAAGGTTTCTAGGGTGCGCTTCAGTCAGCTCTCTAGTTCACTAGTAAGTACACTACCAAGGCAGTAAACCATTCCTAAGTCTGTTCCAATGTCAATGTCAATGAACTGTTTCTAGTGCAATGAAATGTTTGTTTCTTTAAAATGAGCATAATAACCAGATGGGCAGTTGGGTTAGGCCTGTCACAAAAACCCTATGATATTCAGTTTTTTTAGATAAAGCTTGAGGCTTTATAGAACTTTTTAACACACCTGTCCTCAACAAGATGCATGATTTGAGGTATCATTTCATAGCATGAACAACGTGGGACAAGTTTAAAACTTACCATTAGGGGATTGTTCAATTCACTAACACTAAACAGTAATAGTGATGGTCAGGGGCGCCGCTAGCAATTTTGGGCCCTATGAAAGAATATTAGATTGGGCCCCCTACTGCACCAAACATACACTATATTTCCCAAAGTATTGGGACACCCCCTTCTAATGAACAGGTTTGACTACTTTAGTAATTGCAATGAGTACAAATCTTAATGTTTAAGCATATAATGATATTCTAGGGAATTGTGTGCTTCTAATTTTATACCAATAGTTTGAACAGGACCCTTTTCTATTCTAACACGACAATGCCTCTGTGTATAAGACAAGGTTAAAAAAAAGATTGATTTAGTCAGTGTGGAAGAACTTGACTGCAGAAAGCAAAGTCCTAATCCTAGCTGAACACCTCTGGTGTGACTAAATGCAGACCTTGAGCCACAAACTCATCATCACTAAACACCAATGACTTGTACATACATATATGGACAAAAATATTGGGACACTCCCCTTCTTTAGAACAGAAAAAGGCACTTCCAAAACTGTGGCATCAAAGATGGAAACAATTCATGTATTTAAAAATTGTATTTCCAGTTTTGGAAGCGTCTAAAATGATTTTACGCACGTGTACAAGTCATTGGTGTTTGGTGATGAGTTTTTGGCTCAAGGTCTGCATTTAAATTCACATCAGAGGTGTTCAGCTGGGATTAGGACTTTGCTTTCTGCAGACCAGTCAAGTTCTTCCACACTGACAGAATCAAACAAAAATTTTAACCTTGCCTTATACACAGAGGCATTGTTGTGTTAGAATAGACAAGGGTCCTGTCCAAACTATTGCTATATAATTAGAAGCACACAATTCCCTAGAATATCCTTATTTGCTTAAACATTAAGATTTGTACTCATGGAAATTACTAAAGTAGTCAAACCTGTTCATTAGAAGGGGGTGTCCCAATACTTTTGGCAATATAGTGTACAAGCCAACCTAGCTATTCAAAATCTTTGTCTGCAATTTAATAATATTGACCTATTACTTTTGCTATTGCTTTTGACCATTAGGTATCAGTAACATAATTCATTCAGAACCTTTTCTATGGACATAGACTTTCTGTACCACACTACTCTGCTGATATGGTTTGACTACTTAATCAGTTTCATTAATAGATAATTCAATAATAGATAATGTAAATAATACATTTATAATTTCTATTACATTACTACTACTGTTACTACTAATAAAACAGATCTCTGGGGACCTCAAAAGTGCGTGGGCCCTAAGTAGTTTCGCTTTCACAAGCATCACACACAGCGGGCATGAGTGAGCGGAGGCCGGCGGGCTAGAGTGAGGAACGGCTGGCGGGCTTGAGAACGGTGCAGCCGGCGGATTCGACGAAGGAGCGGCCAGCGGGCTTGCGGCAACCACCTTTATAATTTCTATTACATTACTACTACTGTTACTACTAATAAAACAGATCTCTGGGGACCTCAAAAGTGCGTGGGCCCTTAGAATCGTCCTAACTCCAAACCCCCTCCTTAGCGGCGCCCCTGGTGATGGCTGTCTTAGCAAACACCACTAATAATAAAAAAAAAAAACAATGCCATAGTTATCAACCCTACAGTAGTATATAAGATAAACTGTAAACTTTGTAAAAAGAGAAAAAGATTAGATCTTTTAATAACATTTTTGGGATATGACATTTCAATGGCATGATTAAAGTGGTCATATGATGTTATCCAAATCTTCCCACATTGTGACGTAGACATGTGTGGGCGTGTTAGAATGAACCGTTTTAGGTAGGTGGGGTTGACTCTTAACTTTTATAAAGAATATCTCTTTGGATTTGAGACTTTAGTCTTTGCAACTTTACAGATCTTCTTTATGCACCAAGAGCTTGTAACACTTCAAAGAGAAAGGAACAATTGAAATTGCATCATATGACCCCTTTAATAAAGCAAATTCACCGTTCATACTGACTCAAGCAAACTTCATCATTCCACACTTTTCAAAAAAGAACAATAGCAGACACAAATTAAAACAGAGATGCAAAGAGACAGCGAAAATGAACAGAGTGAACAAATGACAAACTGCTCAGCTTCACACACACACACACACACACCTGAGTCACTCTCTGATCCATTGAAATCAAGACAATGCAAACACTGAGGCATATAATGATTGTGAACCAAAAAAAAAAAAAAAGTTAACAAGCAGTGGCTTCAGTAGTTCAGTTAAGCTTAAATTTGTACACTACTGTTCAAAGGTTTGGGGTCAGAACTTTTTTATAATTAACATTTTTAAACAGATCAAAAGTGACAGTTGAAGACATTTATAATGTTACAAAAGATTTCTATTTCAAATAAATGCTGTTATTTTTAACTTTCTATTCCCCAAAAAAATCCTAAAAAAAATATTTTCAACAAAAACATTAAGCAGCACAACTATTTTCAAAATTTATAATATTAAGAAATATTTATTGAGCAACAAATCAGCATATCAGAAAGATTTCTGAAGGATCATGTGACACTGAAGACTGGATTAATAATGCTGAAAATTCAGCTTTGCATGACAGGAATAAATGACATTTTCAAATATACTCAAATATAAAACAGTTATTTTAAATTGTAATAATATTTCACAATATTACCGTTTTAACAGTATTTTTTTATTAAATAAATGCAGTCTTGAAAAGCATAAGTGACTTATTTCTAAAACATTCAGAACCTCTTTTGAACAGTATATTAAATGTCACTTCATGAGATGACAATGCATACTTAATAAGAACATTACTTTATAGTAAAAATCACTTGAACATAATTATACTACATGTGAGGTTATTCTGCAAGGACACCTGTGTGAACTTGAGAACTGACTTCATACAGCTGCTAAAAATCACCAGCTGATTACAAGTAACTGCTCAGTAGAGTGAAGTTAGCTCTGACAAAAAAGCTCCAGCATCATTTGTTAGCTTTTAGTGCAGAGAAAAAAAAGGTATGTAGTGAAATGACGTATGGAAGAGGTAGTGCATAAAGAATCTCGCCAAATTGTGGGATGGATATGTGTGCTTGTGAATTAAAGTCGTGCTGTGAGGAGGTGCCTGCGATCTCAGTGCCTGCGTTATTAATAGATGCCAGTGTGAAGCGGCTCGGACAACTGACTCACATGTGCCCAAAAAACAAGAGCCATCTTCTTCACAAAACCCATAAACAAATAAACCCAGCCCTCCCATAAGTCATGTTAGTCGGTCAGTGGGTTTTCATATCAGCAGACCACATTCATTCATTCATGCAACGTAGCAGCCCACCATTCAGTTTGACCATCAGGCACTCACATGCTACCCATAAAGCACTGCAAAAAAGCACTGCCGGCTCTCCTACCTGATGGGCTGCGCTCTTCCCCAACGCCATTGCATGAAGGAATCAGGATTTCATTTTTGAATCCCAGGCTAGGTGGACTTTCTTCAGGAGAGGTGTCTGAAGAAGGGCTGGTGTCTCCCTCCAGAGCCTGGAGCTTCAGCAAAGAGCCCTGCAGGCAGAAGCAGAACATGCCAGCTTCAGTTTTCGGAGCGTAAGAGGAAGATCGCTTTGCACGCGTCGAGCGAAGAAGAAGGATGCCACTGCAGTCTCACACGCCCCTCTGCTCTGCCTCCATCAGCCCTGCTCACGATACACGCGTGTGTGTGTGTGTGTCCGAGGGTGTGCGTACATGCACGAGTGAGGCTTGTGATCACGTCCTTCTCTGCTGCAGTTCTTTATCTGGCATGGATTATTCATGCCACTCTTTTAGTGGCGAAAAAGGAGCACGAGAGAGAGAGAGAGAGAGAGAAAAGAAGGGGGGTCTTCTGGCGTCAGCAAGCCCTTTAGCAGACTGGTTGAAGCTGGTTCCTCTGATAGGAGAACAGGTGTGGTTGGAGGAAGAGGGGCCGTGAGCGCATGCGGACGGATGCGTGGGATACGTGGAGGAGGGAGGCGGTTATGAAGGCTTTTCCCGCATCTGGAGGTGGGGGGGAGGTTCTCACTGAGAGTATTGACATCATGGCCCCTCCCAGCATCCATTCATAAAATAGAAAACGCAGCTGCAGGCAGCAGAATCATGCAGCTCTGTGATGTTACGGATGCATCTACACACTGATGTTAGAAATGTGCCGTCTATGTTTGTCAAAGATATTGATATTCAAGGGCATTTTTATCTTTTTGAGGACACATTTCACTTCTAACATATAACACCGTGCCCATTTACACTCTTAAAAATAAAAGTTAAATAAATAAAGGTTCATTAGAATATCCATTTTGGGTTCCGTAAAGAACCTTTTAATTGAACAGTTCTTAAAATAACCATTTTTTTCTAAAGTGAAGAACATTTTATAAATCAAAAGAACCATTTTTTCCATTATAAAGAACCTTTTGTGGAATGGAAAGGTTCCATGACTGTTAAAGGTTCTTCATCGAACCATAGATGCCGATAAAGAACCTTTATTTTTAGAGGTATATGTCAAATAAATTTGATTGAACATCTTTAAAAAAAAAAAACGGTTCTTTATTGGCATCTATGGTTTTAATGAAGAACCTCTAACATTCATGGAACCTTTCCATTGCACAAAAGGTTCTTCACAGTGGAAAGATGATAAAATGTTCTTTATAGTAAGAAATAAAAATGTTTCTTTTAAGAACTGTTCACTGAAAGGTTCATTGGGGAACGGTTAACTGATGTTATGGATGCATATATGTACGTTTACTGATATCAAAAATGTGCCGTCTATATTTGTATATTTTTGAGGATGCATTTAGCTTCTAACGTATAACACCATGCCCATTTCACTCTTAAAAATAAAGGTTCAAAAAGGGCTTTTCACAGTGATTCCACAGAAGAACCATTTTGGGTTCTAAATAAAAAAAAAACGGTTCTTTATTGGCATCTATGGTTTTAATGAAGAACCTCTAACATTCATGGAACCTTTCCATTGCACAAAAGGTTCTTCACAGTGGAAAGATGATAAAATGTTCTTTATAGTAAGAAATAAAAATGTTTCTTTTAAGAACTGTTCACTGAAAGGTTCATTGGGGAACGGTTAACTGATGTTATGGATGCATATATGTACGTTTACTGATATCAAAAATGTGCCGTCTATATTTGTATATTTTTGAGGATGCATTTAGCTTCTAACGTATAACACCATGCCCATTTCACTCTTAAAAATAAAGGTTCAAAAAGGGCTTTTCACAGTGATTCCACAGAAGAACCATTTTGGGTTCTCTAAAGAACCTTTCAATGAACAGTTCTTAGAACCATCTTTGAATTTCTGAATAACCTTTTAATAATCTAAAGAATCTTTTTCGACTATAAATAACATTTTGTGGAATGGAAAGGTTCCATGACTGTTAAAGTTTCTTCATGGAACCATAGAGGCCAGTAAAGAACCTTTATTTTTTGGTAGTGTGTATCAAAAAAAAATTGTACTGAACATCTTAAAAATAACAGTTCTTTACTGACCTTTATGGTTCCATGAAGAACCTTTAACATCCATGGAATCTTTCCATTCCACAAAAGGTTTTTTGTTTTACAGTAAGAAATAAAAATGTTTCTTTTAAGAACTGTTCACTGAAAGGTTCATTGGGGAACCCAAGTTGGGTTGAAACAACCCAGCATTTTTAGAATGTAATAAGCCTTTCTCGAACCTTTAATTTTTAGAGTGTAGGGGAAAATGGTTCACTGTTCACTGAAAGGTTCTTTGGGAAACCCAAAATGGTTCTTCTATGGCATCGCTGCAAAAACACCCTTTTGGAACCATTATTTTTAATATAGAAGTGTGGTCAAAAGGATTAGATACTATGAAATTTTAGTCCTCACAATTTAAATATCTGGGGCATATTTGCCCTGAGCCCTCCCATCCTTCAATTCTCATCTTTCCTCATTTCACGGTTCGTCTGTCAGTATTGTGTGCTCACTGTAAATGAAAGTCTGTGGGTTAAGACATTGATGCACTGCTGCTCTCACAGAGGATGAGTCATCCCTCTCTCTTGCCCTCCCCTTTCCTCTCCTCCATCCATCTTTTCCCTGCTCATCCCCTCTTCTCCGGGGGGAATAGATTGCGTGGTTGTGTGGAAAGGGTAACGCCCCCTTAAGCACCACTGACGCTCAAACTGACAGTGTTGGTGTGTGTGAGAAAGAAGGACTTATGTAAAGATCAAGCATGCTGATATCACTCACTGACCAATAAGAATATCATAATCAAAAGAACAATATCGCTGGAATGCAATCAGACATCAAAATGGACATCACTGACATAATCTGATGTTTTACTTGAGCATCCTAATACAGCACAACAAGCAGCAATTTTTTCAGTGTCCTTAGAATTTTTTTCTCATTCCTTTTTTCCATAGACATTAAAATTTCTTCAATAAAGAGTTTAATAAAATAAAGCCTTTAATCAACCCAACCAGCTTAGAGAAGAATCAAAACATTTATAAATCTAATTTAAGAAAATACTGGAAAATCTGACAAAGACTGTATACAGTATATTGACAACACAATGTTGTCAACTGTTTAAAGTGCTTTTTAAAATCAAATTACATAATATAGATATGAATTAATCAAATGAATCAAAAGTAATGATTTATATGAATATTTGCTAAGAAAACCTGAAGAAAATGTAATCCATACATTATTGTGTCAGACGAGTAGTGCATTGGACAATCAAGGCAAAATGTGCCTCAAAATGTGCCCAATATTAGTATTGTGATTTTGCAGTTGTAATATAAAAAAAATATATTATTATATTATTTTTAAATATTAGATTTTTTAATTTTACAGTTACAATAGAAATATTTATTATGTTGTTCTCTAATCTATTTTTATTTAATAATAAATAATATAAATAATATAATACTACACACATATATATATATATATATATATATATATAATTAATATAATTTTATAGCCATATTGATAATCACAAAAATTTTTGCCAAACTGTCCAGACCTACAATAAGCACAGCAAATTCAGGATTTTTTTAATGCCATTTTAATTTCAATTTTTATCAGAAAACGTACAATTATATTTTTTTCCTCACATTTTATAGTTTCTGTGCAGCGATTCTGTGATTGGTGGAGCTCCCTTCAGGAATATGGATAGTGTAGTTATTTACCAGAATTCTGACAATTTAACAGGATATTGTTATTAAATGTTGAATTCGCATTGAAACATATATCATTGCTTAGTGGAGAATATGAGTTGTGTCTCTTATACACTGTGATTTATACGGAACCTGAATAATGTCTATTGTTTATTCTGTTTACTATGAAAATAATCTAATAATATAAAAAATGTTTTGGCACATAGTTGATATCCTTGAAGCATCTTTTGGTCCATGGACAGGGTTTTTGTCTGTCTGTCTGTGTGTGTGTGTGTGTGTGTGTGTGTTCAGGGTTTGATTTTGTCTGTGGCGTCAGCGGGGACCTGATGGTGTTCCTTGCCATTTGTCATGTAAACTCAGAATGACATCACAGGAGAGTGGGCAGTCTAGATTTTTCTCTGTGAGGGCAAAAGGAACAACACTCATGGACCATTCACTGGACTAAATGCACTGACAGATGCCCACAACTCATGAGCCATTATATAAATTAATCTTTGTACCTCTGCATATGATTGTGGTACAATTAATTCATGAAGGAGGTGATCAAGTTTGGATGGGGGTGTATTTGTAACCTGCAAATTCAAAAGATGGACTTCAACTGAAATATGTTTCCGCCATCACCACATCTCTCAATATTGGCAGCTGACCATATTCTTTCTGACTGAAACTGTATGAATCATTTATGCATTCTTAATATAGTACTGTTCAGTATCACTTAGCATGTAAAACTAAAAACAAAACAAACAAAAAACTCTAGATTTGCACACATAAAAGGAGGGAACTGAATAATGTACTGGTCATTTTTCTCCATGCAAACACAATGAATGAGAACTGTAAACTATAGAAGGGACACAAAAACCACAAAAGTACCATTACTTCATATGACTTGTGTGCATTCCATGTTTTCTGAGTCATGATAATTCTGGTGACATGATATTTAAGTCATTATTCACTGATAAATTAAGTGAGTTTCTGTTGGGCTTGCATTCAAATGCCGGTCCTGTCGATGCCGCTAGGAATATTCCCCGAAGAACTAATTTGGCCTTCTGTGAACACCCGAGGTCCGAAAAGGAGAGTAAGGAAGAAACTTGAGAATCGAGGTGGAGTTCAACGTAGACTAAAGAGGATTCAAAGATATACTCCACTGCCTGGAATACTTTTAGGCAATGCACGCTCGCTTTGCCACAAATTGGATGAATTACAAGCCAATGTGAGTTCAATGCACGAATACAGAAGCAGGCATATGATGCCATTCACCGAAACATGGTTGGATGATTCAGTTGCTGATAGCACTTTATGGATCAGGCTGAACAGAGACAAAGATACAACAGGGAAAGAATGCCGAGGAGGTGTGTGTGTTTATATTAAGGAAAGTTGGTGTAATACAGCAATAGTACGACAACATAAGATTTGTAATTCAGATATTGAACTCATTGCAGATTCTTTATGTCCTTTTTATCTTCCTCGTGAGTTCCCTCAAATGACCTGGGTAAACTGGATAATATATCTCCAGATGCACCTAAATTTATTTTAGGTGATTTTAACCATTGTATTATGGATTCATATCTAAAGGGCTATTATCAATATGTTACATGCACTGATAAAGTTTTGGATAGATGTTAGGGCCTGATTTCGGGAGCTCCTCTTGGTTCATCTGATCATAATATAATCTTACTGTCTTCTGTGTACATTCCTATTGTAAAGCAAGTAAAGAGAGAAATACGATTTGTTCAAGAATGGACACCTTCTAATATTGAAGTTTTAAGGGGTTGTTTTGATTCCACAGATTGGAATCTGTTTTTAACACATGTTCTGATCTTAACAAACAGGTGCTTGCCATTTCTAAATATATTAATTTCTGTGTTGATTTTGTTATACCTACTAAAAAGATCACTTTGTATCCTAATAATAAACCTTGGGTTACGAAGGATTTAATTCAAAAAGTATACTGAATATGAAGAAGAGAGTATTTCTATCGGGGACTGATGAGGAGAAAAAAAACAACAGATAAACAGGGAAGTTAAAATGGCAATTAAAATTGCTAAAAGTAATTATAAAAATAAGATTGAGGGTATGTTTATGCATGGTAATCTTAAAGTCGCCTGGAAAGGAATTAAGAGTATGGCTGCAGTAAGTACAGGGGTATCAAATCAGCATAAGACAATGGAGAATTATGATACTAATTTCATTTTATTTAATAAGTACAATGAATTTGGTACCTGATCCATGAAAAGGCTCAATCATTGTACCAATACCCAAAAAAGCTAAGCCAGAATCTTTGAATGATTACCGTCCGATTGCCTTGACCTCTTTGGTCATGAAAGCTTTTGAAAAACAGATCATAAAGCATATGATGACGGTCGCTGGACCGGTCCTAGATCCAATGCAGTTCGCATATCACGCTAGAAGAGGTGTAGATGATGCAAAATGAGGTCTTATCGGACACAATAAACATTTCTATAGGTTCACCACAAGGTTGTGTACTTTCTCCTAATCTTTTAATATTATACACAAATGAATGTCAGAGTTTACAAGACAACAGTTATTTGGTCAAATATGTGGATGATACTGTGCTTCTGTCCTTGCTTTCATATTCAGACCAGGAATATGGTTCAGTTTTGTATGATAGGATGTAATTAGATCTAAATGTATCAAAAACTAAAGAGATGATCACCAATTTTAGTAAGAATACACTTGCACTTCAACAGGTGGTCATTAATGACACACAGGTGGATGTAGTAGAGGAATATAAGTATTTAGGTATATAAGTATTCATTTGTTTAAAGTATCCTGTCCTTTTCCTTTATTTGTTTGTTTTCATAATTGTCTATAAAGAACATCAATTGTTTTCAAGGCATTGTTAATATGTGCGCAAGAATTATGGGTGTTTCCTTGCAAAGTCTTACATTTTATTATGAACAGCAAGTGATGAGGATGGCGCATAAAATAATAGGAGACAGCACACACCTTTTGTGTTATTATTTTGAGTGGATGCCCCTTGGGCGACATTTAAGGACACCCAGATATTTTACAAATCGTTACAAATTAACTTTTGTGCCTGAAGCAATATGTTTATGTAATAAATGTAGTTTTTTTTTTCCTTCTATATTTTTGTATGTATTTTGAGTATTTGTATGTGTGTTTGTTAAGTGTTGATCGCATATGTGATGCACCACGGCAGGCTGAACTAAAGGGGATTAACGAAGCTCTAAACTAAAAAAACTAAAACTGATCTCCCCCTCCAGTGAGCTGGTAACCAACCGCTGCAACCAGATTATTGAGCATCAACAAGTATCCGGCCAACTTGAAAACTAATCATTCAGGCTTGTGTTGCAAACTGCATGTGCCAGGAAGACCTAAGGCAGATTATCAGTGGATAATTACTTAAATATTGAATCATATGACATCAGAAGAAATTGAATATAGCCCATTAGTCATATGGACTAGTGTAATTACATTTTTTTTTTCAGTTTCTTTATGTCGATTTAAACCTTGACAGCCCTAGTACTTATTCACTTTCATTGCATTGAAAAAACTGTCATAAGAATATTCTTGAAATATTTACCTTTCGTGTGATACAGGTTGTGAATGACATAAGGGGAAGTAAATGAATTTTCATCTTT
The DNA here is from genome assembly GCF_001515605.1 of Sinocyclocheilus anshuiensis. Taxonomy (NCBI): domain Eukaryota; kingdom Metazoa; phylum Chordata; class Actinopteri; order Cypriniformes; family Cyprinidae; genus Sinocyclocheilus; species Sinocyclocheilus anshuiensis. The sequence continues at coordinate 970,279 of NW_015544159.1, forward strand.
AGCTGAATGTTTGCTTGAAGCGATAAAGATTACATTTGAAGGAAATTAAAATAATAGCTTTATGACATTTAAAGTTAAGATATGCATAGATGATGTGCTGTTTTAGAGTGTTTTACCTCAGGCGTTTGAGGTTTGTCTTCCTCTGTCAGTAAGAAGGTGAAGCTACAGGATGAGAGAAGAAAGAAGACCTGGTAAGTGGGTAGTAGCAGGTCTGAGAAATGTAATATAACCTGTATTATATCTTCTTTTTACTAACTATGTAATTATCATGTGACTGTATTTGGCTGTGAAAAGCTTTTGACTTGATCCCAGGGGTGTAGATTACGCGGGGGACGCGGGGGACGTGTCCCCCTCACTTTTAATATCACGTAAATTCGTCCCCCGCACTTTTTCGGGCAAGTGTGTTCGCATAGAGGTTTTCAAGAGCCGGTGTGAATAAATATATATTTAAATTCAAGCGTCCAGCTATCGCTGTATGAACAGTTGTTTTCACAGAAAAACAGAAACGTTTGGAAACATGAAGATATTAACCATACGATTGCGACAATACACAATATATGGTTTATTTGTGTTTGTCAAGTCATTTCCAGGTAATAAATACAGTATATGAACAATGCAGTGCTAACTGACATAGCATTTATTACAGTATATAAACTATTCTGCCTTATTATGTGATAAAAAATGTGTTTGTAGTCTATAAACAAATCATTATTATTGGTTATTGTCCAGCAGTTATACGATTTCTACGCCAATTAAAAGCTAGAAATTAGAGAAAAATTATAGTTGCGTATACACTACCAGTCAAAAGTTTTCGAACAGTAAGATTTTAATGTTTTTTAAAGAAGTCTCTTCTGTTCACCAAGCCTGCATTTATTTGATCCAAAGTACAGCAAAACAGTAAAATTTTGAAATATTTTTACTAGGCTATTTAAAATAAATATTTTCTATTTGAATATATTTTCAAATGTAATTTATTGTTATTTCAAAGCTAAATATTTAGCATAATTACTCCAGTCACACGATCCTTCAGAAATCATTCTGATATTCTGATTTGCTGCTCAAAAAACATTTATTATTATTATGATGTTGAAAACAGCTGAGTAGAATTTTTTCAGGTATCTTTGATGAATAGAAAGTTCAGAAGAACCGCATTTATCTGAAATAGAAATATTTTGTAACATTATAAATGTCTTTATCATAACTTTTGATCAATTTAAAGCATCCTTGCTAAATAAAAGTGTTGATTTCTATCATTTATTTTCCAAAAAATAAAAATTATACTGACTCTTAAGCTTTTGAATGGTATAGTGTATAATGTTACAAAAGCTTTTTATTTCACATAAATGCTGATCTTTGGATCTTTCTATTCATCAAAGAATCCAGAAAAAATATATATACTCAACTGTTTTAAATATTGATAATAATAATAATAATTAAAAAAAGGTTTCTTGAGCAGCAAATCAGCATATTAGAATGATTTTTCAAGGATGTGACACTGAAGACTGGAGTAATTATGCTGAAAATTCAGCTTTGATCACAGAAATCATTTTAAAATATATTCAAATAGAAAGCAGTTATTTTAAATAGTACAGCTTTTGCTGTACTTTGGATCAAATAAATGCAGGCTTGGTGAGCAGAAGAGACTTCTTTATAAAACATTAAAAATCTTACTGTTCAAAAACTGTTGACTGGTAGGTTATATAGATTACAGAGATGTTATATATATATATATAACATTTCTGTCCCGCTCACTTCTGAAATGATGGCTACGCCCCTGCTTGATCCAGTAGATAATGAATTCATCTTTCTTTCAGCATTGGTATGTTGAGTCTTACCTTATATTGGGTGAGGTAACACAGAACCGGTTCCTCCAATCAACATGCACAGCTCCCATAATCCCGTGCAAACCTGGATCTCTCTCTTCACACACAGCCTCCATCTCCCACAAAACTACTGGACAGAGATATAATCAGATCAGAAGATGTCCACAATATTTTTGTGCAGGTTTCATTTGAACTGATGTTAAAATTCATGGACGTCATCGTTTTGTTTAATTGTCTAAAGACATATTTTAATAATCTCATACACTCCAAGAAGCACAACCATTTAAAAAAAAACACACACACACTTTCAGAATTCTGTGTATGTGTAAGTGGGAATCATGATCAGCCTGCCGATGTGGGAAAATCCCATCGATTTCCTCTTTGGAATTCTCCTCACATCTCAGGACTCTCCCATGAGGACCAGAAAGGAATCACATCACAGTACATACTCCTGTCATATAAACCTGTGTGCTGTGCTTGTAGCTCAGTAAATGCACACACCTTAAAAGCACATCCACCCAAAAGATTGTGAATAATTCATGTAATTAATAACCAGTACTGTATGTCTGCATAGAGTGAAGCTATACAAACTAATTAACTTCACCAGGTCTATTGGAACATGATATTGAGGCATACCTTCATTACTGCATCAAACAAATGATTGATTAGTGCTCTCATATATTTGATTTTGTTACATGCTTTGTTTGGTGTTAGCAAAGAAGAAAAATCATTAATGAGATCTGAATTGTTTCTCCTAGACGGCAATGAGATTAAATGGAGAGCAGGTTTCCCAACTCTCCGATTTTTGTCTCCAAAGAAAAAAAGACTCACATGTCTATTCTTGAGTTTCAGAATCTCAATCTGTGCTCAAATCAAAACCGTCGGAGATGTCAAAATGAACTCAAATATTTCTCATGAGATTCCGGTAAAGACCAAGTTATCCAAACAATGCTGTTTGTTTGATAGCTCTATACTCTTACAGTTTGTGTCTATTTTTATTTCTGTCAGGACCACTATCGTCAAAATGATAGATACTTAGCATAAAGTTTGGTTTGGTGGTATGGTTCTGTTCTGGGCAAAAAACTCCCTGCCCATCCATGCAGCCTGTCATGAATGAGCAGTCAGAGCAGCAATAATAACCCCCCTAGGGTTAACAGAACAGAACAAGGCAGATATCATTAATGTACTCAATGATATTTAAGTGTAACACTTTATTCAAGATAAAGGAGTCTGATTAGCAAGGAATATCAGAAAGCCAAGTCCTGACTGTGGCGAAAGGAGGAGCTGGGGATGGAGGAGGGTAATTTGCTCCTGAGCAAGCTGAAAAGCTGCTGAATAATACTGAATAGAGCTTATATAGGAATGCTGCGATAGGTGTCGTATTCCTATAGGTAGATGTGATCAGCTGAGAATCAGCTGATGCAAGCTTGACTCACGTGACCTGCCAGAACTAACGCTAACGCTTAATTT
>NW_015544159.1:975065-990300 GCF_001515605.1 Sinocyclocheilus anshuiensis
ATTCCTATAGGTAGATGTGATCAGCTGAGACTCACGTGACCTGCCAGAACTAACGCTAACGCTTAATTTCTCATATAAACTTCTTATAAAAGACCTAATCGAAAGCTCCATTAACCCTGTAAAAGCTGACATGAAACTATAGCCTCCCAAACTTTTATTTTTAGAAATGTAGTTTATTGAGCATTAGATGAAACAATTATAATAATAATTAATTTATTATTATAATTGTTTTATCTACTAGCTCAATTTCGGGCTATAGTTTCATGTCAGCTTTTACTCAACAAAAAATGTTTTTCATATTTGATACATCATGTTTTTATGGCCCATATAGTATGATATGAATATGGAGCTCATACTCATGACTTTTTATTCAGAGGCCCATACTGAATTAAAATATGCAATTTGGTGCAGTTGCTGATATTTATATGGCCAACAAGTAAGATGGAATTCTGACAGCTTGTAATGTAAATTAATGACATTTTTAAAACAATATAGCAGACTACTTTTCAAAAAAATGCATATGAATATCAGTTGTCATTCTCTATCGCCCAATAATACATCATAAAAAGAGGATATTTTAATGCTTAGTTTTATGTTTGACGTTCTGTGGTTTTCATTGTAGGGGGCGAATCGTATAATGCAATCCAATACAATGATGACTGAGAGATGAACAAATTAATGCTCTTCGAAAACCTGATAACATGATTTTTCTAAAAAAAACAAAAAAAAACAAAAGATGTATGGATGATCAAGTAAACCTACATTCCTTCAGTCCAGTTCATATTGAAACATTACTAACAATATAAAATGTATTTTTACATTCACTTCATAAAAATCATTAAAAATTTCACAACAAATAGATTTCACAACCTGAAGGTGAATTATACTAAAAGGCTTTAGAATTATACATGTTTTTCAGCAAAGTGTTGATTATGTTGATAATTTACAGGCCTTAGACATTTATGTATCAAATAGGGTTAAGACTCCTAAGCTAAGAAAGAGCAACCTCTGAGCAATTGGTTTTTCCTCTGGAAAAGGTCTTACCTCAGTGAAGGATGACAGATTTCAGCATCATTGGATTGGTCACTTGGTGCTGTTGTTTGTGAAATCCCCACAGATTGCCCTAGAGCGCTCATATTTGCATGGTGCGGGTGTCCCAGGCTTGACTTGGCAGGCACTGAAAAATATCTACAAAAAAAATGGTCTTGATCAGTCCCAAATAGCCCGCGTGTGTGTCTGAGAGAGACAGAGAGGACGCGCTTTCGATATGGTGTGATGTGTCTTGACAGATCTGGTGCACTAGGACTCACGTGTAGAGATGGTGACCCATGCCTACTGGCGGAATCAGGAATCATAGCAATACTGCGGGGACTGTCCTGACCGGGTCCTGTGGAACGGGAAGAAACGTGTGAGCGTGCAGCCAGCCAAGCGAGAGGCTAAACTCTGAGAACTGAAACAGTCAACAACAGCATCAGAAATGAACTTTTAAGGGTTAATATTATTATGCGAATTAGCCACAAATTTGCCAAAATGTAAAATAGTTATGAATTGCCATGAGATGGGGGATTTAATTAAGAATGAACTGTGCTTGCTGATAGTGTTATTATTATTTGCAGCTACTGTTTTAGCACAATTGAACCGATTTCCTGAAGTAACAAGGCAAATCAGCACAAACTTTTTGTTCTTGTTTAAAGCATAAATTTAAGAAAAATGTCGGTTTATGCTTGAAACAGAGAGAAATAAAATATTGCAAGACATATTCTCTAAAAACAAGAGAATATCGTTCAAAGGTTTGTATGATTTAAAAAAAAATGTTTTTGAAAGACTCTCTTCAGTGTTTAAGTTTCAGTTTAAGTTAACTATAATAACTCTCATAAAGTCTGCATGTTTTTCATCAAAAAAATACAGTAAAACAGTAAAAAAAAAAGCTGTTTTCTTTTTTAATATTATTAAACAAGTCAGACAACTCTTTTGCCCCCCACATTTTAAATTACGACCACAGGAATAGGTTGGATTTACTGACTTTTCTCAGTATCTTGGTTATTCAGAGGAATCAAGGGTTGAATTATTGAACATATGTACATTAAGGATGGGTGGGAGGTGTGAAGATGCTAAATCTGGATTTAAAAAACAGTGAAACAACATGGTGCTGAACATAATCAACCCTTGCTCTGTGACGTGAAAATAACCATCTGTTACTTTATTTCAAGTCAACAAGTCCAAATATCTTGACATTAAATGTACAGAGACTAAGAGACTGGAAGGATATAAATGGATGATATGTTTGCAGCACTTTTGATTTCTCTAGAAATAGGCAATATTCTGAGTGAGAAAGAATGTTCAAATATGAGTTCTACCAGAAATTGTTTGGATTGTGGAAAGTCTATATTAGATTAGATTATAAGCTGAGCAAGTTATTACATTCTGACAGATGATTACGAATACAAACATGTGTATCTATAAGGCCGCAACGGCTATTCTAAAACAGCAGCGCAATTCAGTTACAAGTGCGTTCATGTAACAGTTTAATAAACAAGAAATATGCTTTGTCTGTTTTGCCCCCTGCCAGCAAAAACACCTCCAATGAAGCCACAGCAGTGGTGTGTCGTCGCTGGGTTGTTAGACGAATCATTGTTTTGAATGAATGATTCAATGACTCACTTATCACCAGCAGCTGATGCACAGACTGACGAATGTTTAAAATGTATAACAACGTTTATAATATTTAAAATGTATAATAACTAGAATCTATATTTTAGGGTACAAAAAGTTGCCCTACTTGAAGAAACACCTTTCTTTGTATGCTGCACCATTCAGCTGCAACACCATGGTATATTACTCAGAGCAAAGACCTGAGTCCTTCCCAGAACGGATCTTTGATGGAGCTGACTCATCTGCAGACAGTTGCTTTGAAAGTGATTCCAAGAAAACAGCCCAAAAACAGCACAGCACCTCCCTTTCAATGGCAGGCAGTGGAAACACGGTCAGGGTGTTTATACAAAGCAGAAGAACTATATATTATACACTATATGATATTTTTATATATTTTAATATGTAATTATTCCTGTGATGGCAAAGCTGAATTCTCAGCATCATTACTCCAGTATTCAGTGTCACGTGTTCCTTTAGAAATCATTCTATGCTGATTTGTTACACAATTATTATTAACGGTTCTTATTATTATCAGTGTTGAAAACCGTATATGCTGCTTAACCTTCTATGGTATGCATTTTGTTCTAACCATGAAATATTTTTTTAATGAGTTTTTATTACATGAAATACAAATCAAAACAGATTTTTGAAAGAAACAATTTTTTTTGAGGGGGGGGGGGGGGGGGGGGGCAGAAATTAATTCTTATTAAAAAATTAATAATACACATTTTTTTGTGATGAAATTAATTCTGCCCTTTTAATTCCCATAGTGCAATATATTGTTTAGTTTTTTTCAGAATAACAAGGAAATGAGTAGAAATTAATTCTTGCCATATGGCAACTCCATACCATAGAGGATTCATGTTTTTGTGGAAACCATGATACATTTTTTCAGTGTATATTTGTCTACCTCTACCAAACTCATTTCAAGACTTTAGACATAAACTGACAGATCAAAAAGTGTTTAAGATCATGAGAAACAACAATTCAGTCAAGCATGTCCAAACTTTTCATGTCAACATTTCAGGTCCATGTAAACATAAAACCTTCTATTTTGGGAACGCACTTATAGTGCTCTCCAGAGATCTTTCCCATCCTTTTAGGGTCTTTAATGGCCTAACAGAAGAAACATGCTCATTTTGGTGCATTTTAATGTGCAGTCATCACCAGCAGGCCAGATTAGTTCTGCCGAGTGGACATAGCGCATGAATAATGTATGGCTGGAGGAACAGAAAGACAGAACGTGAGAGATTGCCCCGCTTATAGTGAAGAGAGTGCCTGGTCTGACAAAAGAATAAGGTCATGGAAAACAGCTGGCAGACCAAAGCAAAGTAAGTGACAGAAAGGCCACAAGTAAAAAAAAAAAAAAGAAGATGCATTCATATATTGGAAATGTAGGTTAGAAGTTCATCCAAAAGAAGAGGTCAAGATTTGCCTAGTTAAAACAGTCCAGTGTGCCCCTGCTGGTAGATGCTGTAACTGCACAAAAAAATTGAACTGAATTGAATTGAAAGCTAATAAAATTATCTGTGTATTCTGACAAAAACATGTTGGCAAGCATATGCATTCGTAATACTATAGTATACTACACTGAAAAAATGAGGTGAAAATTTCATCACAAAAAAATGTGTACATTTCATAAATAATTACAAAGTTACAAGTAACACACTGAATTAAATGTGAAATTTTGAAGTAGAAAGACTGAAATGGTAATTTCTTATAAAATATATTCCAATAATCTTTGTTTTACAACCTCAACAAATACGTTTTACATTGTTTACAATTAACATTATACAACACTTAGTTCCAGTCATTAAACTGGAATTTTCACCGTTTGTATCCATTCCGCTTGCCTCTATTTTGCCTCTGCTGGATGTTAGTGAGCTTCTCTGCAGGATACATGTTTGTGCCAGTAGGTGGCGACAAGTGACTGTGTTTGTGGATGAGTATGGATGTTGCAGATCTGTTACAGTGCTGAATTATTGCACTGGACATTGATGAATGCCACTGTCTGTGATGAACAAAGTATTGCACGCGCAAAAACAATGTGCTAATACCCAAGGACATATAATACCCCCATGAAAAATTAAATGTCCAGTATTGGAGAGCCTCCCATAGGCTTTCATAAAATTAAAAGACTGTTGGGATTCCTCAGTCTCACTGTTCTGTTGAACCGAAACGGTTTCACTTTGATAGATTATTACAAGACCATTCGTATAAATCTGGTTATACTGTATGCAATTTGGGATTACAGAGTGACTCAGCTAATGGATATTTTGTCAATGGCCAAAAGCCAGAAATAGAGTTCTTAAATTCATTTACTGTAGAGATTATTGATTTCTTGCACTAAGATGTGTTAGGCTATGCAATTAGTTCCAATCTGTTCCTTTTATTGTAATTAATTTACATGATCTGATTAACTGGCCTTAATCTAGGTTAAATGCAACAAGGAGTCCAAGAAAGACTTGAAGTTCTGTAAAGGCTAAAATACACTACTTGACTTTAGTCCAGATTTTTGCTTCGATTTGCAGTCTGGATGAGTGGATGTTAGATGCCGAAAGAGAGCCACTCTGCAGATTTTGGGGAGTATGAGTTGACAGATTTTCTAGTTTAAGACTATAATTCTATCCAGTTGGAGGATATCAAACATGTTTGATAGTTTGAGCTGACTTTAGAACACTTATTGGCTATGTACACTGCAGCTAAATTTGGTTCAATTCCTTTAGTGCTTAAGCCTGTTCTCACAGTTCAGTATTTTGTGACAACTGCATTCTACAACCGAAAAATTCAGGTAGTGACAACCACTTACAGAAATGCTATGCAGTGTGTACAGAAATGAACTGAACTACTAGTTGTTAATGATATATTTAAGCATATCAGAGTTGTGATTTTTTTTATTTTTTTTTGTAAGTGCGGTGAAAGAAATCACAAGGTACATTTTTACTCATTAGGGTTGCCAGATCTTGAATATAAGCCACATACCAAAATATAGTGATTTGCACCTTTCTACTTTATTAACTCCATAAATGGATCACTTTATGAACCCAGCCCAAGCAACAAGCCCAAAGACATTTAATAAGCATTGCCTATAATAAGTGGACATGGCAACCCTTCAAGAGCACTCTCTGCGACGTAGCTTTCCAAACATAAACAAAACACGATGGCTCTGTTGGTGGTGGTTTAGTTAAAATCACTGAACATAGTGAGTCTCTAGTCACTGTAATATTAAATGGCCTCTTTACCCTGTTGAGTTAAGGCTGTTCTGAGCCTGCTCAATATTCAGTGTGAGAAGTGTAAGGATGGTTTCCCTACGGTGGTTCAGGCTGTAGGATTGCCGAATGACTAAAGAAACGTTATCAGCACGATGGTATAAAACTGTACATTTCTAGTCTATTACCACCCACTGCCACTTATACCAACGACGGAAATAAGCGCAGTTAGAATAGCTATATGTGGGAGAGCATTGCTATTGAATGACTATATTGTATTACAATAGGTAGCACTTCAAAGTTAACCTTGAATCAAGACTAGTTAGCAGATCATTAATTGCCAAATGGCCCTTTTGTTACTGAAGATAGGTTTGGGACAGGAATAATTTGATAATTTTTGACCTTACAGAAGCAATATATAAAAGCCAGACTAAATTATGGGCTATAGTATCAAATTAAACAGCTGTCATTTTTGTGTACATTTTTGTGTAAATTTGAGAAAAAAAATCTGGGCATCATACACTAAACAACTGAGGATCACACAGACTTTCAAACCTTCTGAACACAGCAAATTCATGCATGTGCCTCATGGCTAGTGACAAAAATGTGTGTTCTAAAATCCATTTAAAATATAAAACATGTTTATAAATGTCAGAATATCTGGGCAAAATCATTTAGTGTATTCCAACCTTAGAAGAGTCAATTTCAAGAACAATTTCATAAAAATAAGTAGCTTTGAATCTGACTAATCTAATCGTGTTATGTTTTTAAATAATCTGCACCTGAAAGTGGTGACTGATCAATCTTGAAACAGAATAGTGTTAGTGTAGTGTTATAAAAACAGAGTTCTGTCTATTGTTTGCTTAACCTTCGAGAACAGCATTTGTGTGCATATAGCACCGAAGACTAATGCAGAAATTATGCTAATGCTGGGCTATTTATAAGTTCATCAAACATGGCAATCTAAATAGCACACCAGTGGAGAACACCAGCATCCGTTTCAGCAGTTACCATTGTAACCAACTGCACACTTATTGTGATACAGTTTGTGTTTGCAGGTACATCTTCATAAGCCAAGAATAGTCCAGTGTGTCTGATGTTCTGCCTAATTTAATTAAAGACTATTAGAACGGCTTGCCATTCTCAAATCAGCCTGAACATCATTGAAATGGTGCTCTACCCTGTATATTATATGACATTTATTATGCATAACACAAAATGATGACATGAAATGAATATTAAACAATGTCTATGAATATCGTAATGTTTGACACATGTTGTCGGTTTATTAACTGAGGTGTAAATTATATTGAAATCTTTTTTAGACATAAGTTGTTTGCAAGACTGTCTTCCTGGATCAGTGATGCGGCTGGCCTCTTGGTGACTGCAGGTAATAATGTGTTTTGCCTGTGTTCAAGTCAGAATATTGTTCTTTTGTTTAAAATAACTACAGTATCAGTAGAAACATTACATTTTAGGTAGAAATTATGATTGGTTGTGTCTGTTAAGCATCATTACTCATTTAAACTCTGAATGCAAGCTATATTTTATTTATAGAACAAAGTATTTGCTGGATGAAATGTTTGGCTGCCCTTAGTTTCTCTCCTCCTTCCTCTCTAGATATTTTGCCAAGTCAAACTGCAGATAGATTACACTCTTTCCTTTTAGTCAGCTCTTATATTATTTCCAACCGGCAGAAAAGTATAGGCCTACCTACTATTAATTATAAACTGCTCAGTAAAACAGTAGTTCATAAGCATAAATTGTATACTACTAAAAAGTCAATAATAATAATACTAATAATAAACAATTTGCCAGTGAGGTAAGAAAAATAATTCAAGATCTATTTTTGAAAACAATTATTGCTTGTAAAAGATTTACCCAAAAATGAGCATTTGCTGAAAATTTACTCACCTTTAGGCCATCCAAGATGTCGAAGATTACGTTTCTGAACAGATTTGGAGAAATGTAGCTTTACGTCATTTGCTCAAAAATAGATCCTCTTCAATGAATGGGTGCCGTCAGATTGAGAGTCCAAACAGCTGATAAAAAACAAGTGAAAGTGACGTGACGTGTAGTCAATTATGGTGTCCCACACACAGCAGTGAGTAGTGACCACACACACACACACACACACACACACACACCCGGAGCAGTGGGCAGCCATTTTTGCTGCGGCGGGTACAGTTTCAAAAGTAGCGCACTTAAAAACCGCCCTCGCGAAGTAGCATTTCTGCACTGTGAGCTCACAGGACTTTATCAGTGCGCAAAAACGTTTTCAACACCGCTTGTTAACCCTTACGAAAAATAAGTTTATTCAAGTGTGCTATTAGTATAGTTCTTTTAAACTAAGACCTTAGGAATAGGTGTTTATTTATTTATTTTATTCGATAATTAATCACTCACAAACAAAATACATCTTTGCTTTAGAATATAACAGGTAGGCCTATGAAACATAAGGAAGTCTATACAGAGCCATTGAGAGAGGTCTCCATCTACTGCAATCAAAGTCCCTTTCTTTTCTATAGTCTTTGCTGCAATGAACCAGGGGCCTGATGTATAAACGTTACGTAAGCTGACAGAAGTCCATCCATTTCTTTGTTGGAAACGTTTCAGTGATGTCATTGTAAATAGGCCTAGCCTACTAATTTTTCCATGACCACGGAGGAGAATCGGAGATTGTGGGTCATATTCAGCGGACAGGCATGAACACTGTATTTTTTAAATATTTATTTCAACAAATGACAACCAAAACCAAATCCCTGGGAGCTTGTTAACAGTTTTGTAGCATTTTAAAATGCTGGCTTGATGTAGCCTACTTAGACAGTGAAATTCAGTATCTCACTGATATATTCAGTATCATATATCATTTATCACTGTATATATGATTACAGTGCTATATGTGTTCCTGTGGCTCAGTGGTAGAGCATTGTGTTAGCAGCGCAGAAGGCCGTGGGTTCAATTCCCAGGGAACACACATACTGGTAAAAAATGTTAGCCTGAATGCACTGTAAGTCGCTTTGGATAAAAGCATCTGCTAAATGTATGAATTATATTCAAAGACATGCAGATGAGCCCAGAATATGAACTCCACGGGTTAAATTACACGTTATAAGTGTTTTCCTCCCTTTAGAAAACCATAAAAAGAAAACGCTTAACATGGCTTATGCATTGAACAGACATATTTTGGGCTCATCTGTTTTCCTACACATAGTATGCTTAATTAAAGTGTGCAAAGAATGTTATATTTTTGCGCGAATAATGATCATTGATGTGAACTTGACTTCACCTGATGGCTTTGGAACATAGACGGTAATGATAGACACAAGGACGCGCTCCTTGATCAAACAGTCCATTAGGTTTGAACAGGTCTGAACTTCAAATGTGATTTTTGCTGGATGGGGAGTTAAATGTTAGAATTGGACTGACTGCAAAGGATGCTGATAGACCTAAGTGAGAATGAAAAAAGTTGAATTAGGCAAGCAGTTCCCCGCTTCCCGTACCAAAAAGTAGTATACTTCAAGTTTATTTTATTAAGTATACTTAAGTAAAGTTCAAGTATATTTTTAAGTATACTTTATGTAGCAAGTATACAAATATCAGTATACTAGTAGTATACTTGCAAGTGTACTATTTCAATACTCACTGGGACTAAATTGACCCACTTTCTAGTATATAAAAGTATACTTTTAAGTATACTTTAAGTATAACAGTAGTAAACTTTGAGTACACAACTAGTTTACAACAATATTTTTAGCTTGTACTGCAACTATACTAAAAGTGAACTTATATGAATACTGATAGTTTTCTAATTAAATACTTGTAGTAGCATTTTTAGTACACTTTGAAGTATAGTCTTAGTAAACTACTAGTTTAGTAGTTTTATACTGCAAGTATACTCGTAAGTTTTCTTTAAGTGAACTTTACATCATACTTTAAGTATACTACTATGTCCCTATTTAGGTATTAATTTGTATATATTTTGTTATATAAATATCTGAACATACAAAAACATTTTATTCTAGCTTCATGCATTCTTTTTTTAACACTTGAATGTGGGTAAGTTTCATAAAAAAATAAATAAATAATAATAAATAAATAAATAACAAAAATAAACATTTTGAACAAAAAGCTGAAAAAGCTGAAAAAAAGACTATGAATTGGATTCAGAACGATAATCAAAACATAGAGAGTCGATCAACACCCCAAAGCTTGACAGTTATTATTACCTCTTCAGATGTGTACTAGCGCCCCCTACAGTATAACAATGAAAACACGGATTCTAGGAACACAAGTATAGCTCAAATATATTTAGACTTTTTCTAAGTAGGCTATAAGTCAAGTATACTTAAATGTCATTTTAAGTATATTTCTGAGAAGTACATAAAGCCCATTTCTGAGAAGTACATAAAAAGTAGACTAAATTTTATTTAATCCTATTTTTTAGTTTAAAAGAAGTATACTAATAGCACACTTGAATAAACTTATTTTTCGTAAGGGTTACAATCCCTGCCGGTACCGAGACTCAAACTTGGATTCTAGTCCGACTCTCTAACAATTAGGCCACGGCTGGCCCAAGCCACATGGCTCCATCAAACACTGCGTGTTTGTAATAAACAAATTCACCATCGAGACGTTTTAAACTTCAAACCATTGCTTCTGGCTAAAATAGGAGTCCTCTGTCCATAAGGTTTACATTTTTTGGGGCAAACTTTTCCTTTAAGTAAATGTATTTTGTTTTTAAGATATTGCACTGGAAAACAAGACAAAATACTGATTAAGAAAGTGATTTTCAAAGTGGATATATTTGCATGTCCATTATATACAATGCCATAATCACTCTTTTGCTCTGATTAACTAAAGCATGAACCTAAGTTTGAGAACAGATATTTTATACATTTAGATGAATTTGGGAATCAGTTTAGAGTAGACTTTGGCAGTATAGACTTATAATATATGTAAAGGGATAATCAACGGCTAGCCGTGCATTAACCCTGATAGCACACGTACATCGTGGAGATGTCTATTTGACGTCTGCATTTACATCTGGAAGACATTTTTTTAGAGTGTTTGCTCATCTGCAATACGTCTATAGGATGTTTCATTTTAGATGTCAAATAGACATCTATTAGATGTCTTTAAGATGTTTATGATTTAGAATGTATGTAAAACTGACATCTTATAGACGTCTGGCAGATGTTTGTACACAGCAGATGCTTTCCAGCTCAAAAGATCTTTAACAGACATCTTGCAGACGTACGTGTGCTATCTGGGAAAAGATTTTAAATGCACGACGTGGAGGCAAAGAACCGGCTGACGCGAAGCGGAGGGTTGCCTCCGCGAAGTGCATTTAAAATCCTTTAATGCACGGCTAGCCGTTGATTATCCCGCTTATTCCATGGTCATTTGCCAAGTTATAGACAAGTTAAAACTAGTATTGTTCTTTACAGCGCAATATTTGATCGAATGGGTAAAAATGGCAGTTTTCGTTAGTTATGGCACGTTAGCTCTAGCATTCTGCCAGTATTCAGACAGACCATGGAATAAATATTATGAGAGGTGTTCCTGTACAACTTTTATCAAAACCTGCAGGTAAACAGACACTGGTGACTGCATAAATAGACCTCTGATTGCACTCACTATGGTTACTGTATCTATGGAGACCACAAGGCCACCTCACATCATGGCAGTCTAATGAAACTCAGTATAAATCTATACAGTAAAGTCTGGCTTTGTTTGCATTTTGCATCAACAGACCATGACTAGTGTTTTCAAAATTAGACTGGCCATAAAATAAGCAGCAAATAAACATTTATCCCAATGAAAATTTAATTATAAAAAACATAAAAATGCAAATAAAAGATTAAAGAGACATAAATAATAATGGCAGGATCACAGGTCCACTACACCTAAAGGTGCCATAACCAAAAACTTTCCTGTGATGGATTTTAAACAGTGATGGAACAAGTGCAGACTCTGACTTAAAGTGTCCCATTCCACTTTTCACTGTTGAATATTAATTCATATAAACGTATATAATAATAAAAACGTATTTCAAGTAACAATGTCTTGCCAAGGTTGAAAAAAGTGAAACAAACATACACAGTCTATAGCAAAATGTGTAAAACAGTCCATTTAAGCTGGTATTTCAAAAAGTACACAAATAAAGAAATTAAAAGATAGCTAAACTGCTATAAAAATATCAAATTAACAGATACATATTGCTTTATAGCACTACAGACTACAGTCTGTATCACTAAGAAAATCTAACATTTTTCATAACAAGGCATAGAAAACAAGGCATAAACATAAAAGCACAATTGTCTGCATGATCCTTATGAACAGCATTTACAGACACAAATCAAATACAATAAATAAACCAACAACAACCAAAACTTTGGGACAACACAAGACATTATCACCCGTCCAAATACTGCAGAATGCTTTTCATGTTGTAAAATCATTAACCAGCACAAAAATTATATTTATTTGCAGTGTAATGTTGCAGTGTAATGTCTTGCATGTCTACACAAAAAAAAAAAAGCCATCTCATAAAACTTGAGACGTTTGAAAACATTGTTTCTATGAGACTGATGACACATGGCACCGAGGACTCCACCATCGCCACAAATGACAAGCCTAAGGACAGTCCTTTAACCATTTGCTAGAATTCTTCAGTGTAACGAGTAAAAAACACTGATGTAAAGTACATTTCAGTTATTTGTAATTACAAAGTGTGAGAATTAATCCGCTGAACAGCAGTTAATCTTGTAGTCGTGCTTCAGGCAACCGTTACCACTTTGTCATAGTCATTAATGCTTTCTGTGTCTGACATGTTGGTTTCATCCTGGTTCTTGTTCTGACAGCACAAGACAGCGAGGAAAAGGCCGGCTCCTCCCAGCAGCACGAAACTCCCGCTGAAGTAGAACGCCAGGTCATAGCAGTCCAACCAGTCGTAAATCCAGCCTGGAGTGAGAAACAAAACAAATGGTAGAGTCACTTACTAAATTGTACTGTATGTCGCTCCGCACAGTCTGCAGGTAAACATTCTGGATCTGTACAATTCTGTCTGCACATTCAGAACTTAAGTGAGAATGCCATTTTATTTCTAATTCAATTCCTGAATTTGAATTGATATACTGTAGCAAACAGAATGTATATATACATTATAATATTATATTATATGCATATATACATTATATGCATTTGCATTTGAATTGCTGTAAGTATAGTTTTTAGTAATACATTTCATTTTTTCATTACAGTTCATGTTTGAAATGTCACCTGGGTCAGTGAAAAAAGCCAAAATAAGGAAAAGAATCTTTCAACAATCTAGTTTTTAAAATCTATAGAGTATAACTCTAACATTTCAAAATATTCTGACAACTTTCAAGAGGATCTTCAAGGGGTGTTTTTTTTTTATGTATTTTTGAATAAACTAATAGATCCAGACAAAAAAGCCACACCATTGGCATGCCTATAGAAACTCATATGTAATATATATATATATATATATATATATACTATTGTAGGTTCAGTTAAGATTTTGAATTAGATTTTATCGTTGTATTTTCTGTTTTCTATTTTAATTTTAATTAAAGTTTTATGATTTTTTTTTTTATATGACTACGTCGTTTTTATTAAATGTTATTTATTAGATTTAGTTTATTTTAGTGTGTTAAACTAAATGAAAATTAGAAATGTTGCCTTGGAAACTAGCTGAAATAAATTATGTTAAATTTTTTTTTATATTCTATTTTATTTTATATAAGTTAATGTTTATTTTATTTTAAATAAATGAAAAACTTTTTTTTTTTTTTTATGGATTTAGTTTTAGTTAACAATAAACTGGGGTTTGTGTCATCAATTCAAATTAATTGATTAATTGAAAATAATCCGATTTTTAAATGATCATTTTTTGCCAAACTCTATTCTGTACTAATTAATTTCGAACTAATGAAGTGAATTTTAAAGGCTTGTATAGAGCCCTAATCTAACAGATCTGAAATCAGCAACAGGTCAAAAAATTACCTGCGACTGGTGGTCCGAGCATTATACTAAATCCACCGAAGAACATCAAGATGCCATATGCCTCAGTCAGACGATCCATTCCCACAACCTTAGTAGTCATGTAAGGTATGACAGACCAGTTCCCAGAAAAAAACCCCAGCAGCGCTGAGATGACCTGCAGCCCAGCGTAGTTCCTGGTAACGGGGATTATGAGAAGAGCCACCCCTGTTCCCAGCAGGGTGAAGGCGTACAGAAAGATGCTGTTCATCCAGCGGATGTCCATCGTGACGCCCAGCAGCATCTTCCCCACTCCTGCAGCAATGGACATGATGGAGACCAGCGGGATGGTGCTGATGCCACTGATCAGACCCTCGCTCTGCGCCAAATCCTCCAGGAAGAGAAGAGGAGTGTACGCTCCCAAGCAATATGCGAACAAAGACACGCACGTAGCCAAGAAGACCCTGTTCTGAAGCAGTTCCGCCGTCGAGTGCAAGTATTCAGAGTACTCCTTCTGGTTCTTCTTCACGAGCCGCACCAACGCCATGTAACTCACGAGGCTCTTCTCATACGGTGGTGGAGGGTCTTTCGTCTCCCCTGTGATTAGTACGTTGACGGACTGATTTTTATTGATTGGGTCTTCCACAACAGGGGCCATTTCCAGAACCTTCTCCTCTGCCTTCTCGGCCAGCGCTGCTCTCTGTTTCAGGTAGTAGGCCGGCAGGTGCAGGGGTCTCATAAGTCCAGCACAGGCGATGATGTTTAGTGCAAAACAGCCAATAAGCAAAAGGCAGCCGTCAAGTCCAAAGAGTGCAATGAACTCATTCTGCACAGTAGCGTAGAGAAAACCTCCAATACTTGTACCTGAAAAAATTAGACGGTTAAGTATTACCAATATTGGGATTGAATTATTTTAGGTTTATGGAATGTCAATGTTATTTGTTGTAGGGTTGCACGATTAAGCAAAATAAAACCAAAATTGTCATATGGCTTAGTGTGATTACCAAATCACAAAGGCTGCAGTTTAATGGAATAAATATATGCGCTACGTGTTTCAGAATGAATCGCGGCACTGTTTTCTCACACGAGCAGCTCATTATCCGCCAGTGTTTTCAGCATCTCAGAGCAGCTCGGTTAGCAGTAAATGCTGTTCCGCACAAACTCCATTTCTGCATCTGCTCAGAGTTTGGGTCGCTTTAACATGTATTTGGGAACATAATATGCTCCAACTATCAACCATCTTCCCATACTTGTAATAAGAAGCGCTTGTCAACAAAAGAGAAGCTTTAAAGGGGTCATATGATGCGATTTCAAGTTGTCCTTTCTCTTTGGAGTGTTACAAGCTGATTGTGCATAGATAAGATACC
>NW_015544159.1:990414-1007411 GCF_001515605.1 Sinocyclocheilus anshuiensis
ACAGTATTTGAAAAATAATGTGTTTTTTGAACATTAAAGCATGTCAACATATTCTGTTACACCAAATACACAAAATAACGATCTTTAAAAAAGCATCATATGACCCCTTTAAGCTTAAAGCTTAAAATAAAAGTTTGATTGTTTAACGTTTGCAAATGAAGAAATTAAGACAGCCATAAATATTAGTATTGTAATTTTAGTTGTAATGTAAAATAATTAATAGTATATTATTTTTGTTAAATGTTTTTTTTACAGTGAAATATAACAAAAATCATTTTATTTTTTATTTTATATATAACATATTATTATTATTAAAATATAAATTATTATTTTATAGCCATATTGATATTTCTTTTCTTTTTTTCTTTTTTTTTTTTAAATCTTGGCCAATCTGTGCACCCCTTCAAACAAGTGTATTTTGAACAATATATTTTTAATCTCATTATAAGTCATAATCGCAATTTTTTTTTAAATTAGAAAGATCGCTATTTGATTATTTTCTTTAAATGTTACAGACCTAATATGGCTTAAGGCATCCATTTAAATAATTACATACGTAAATAAATAATTACATTTTTTTAATTTATAGGTATGCTTTTAGATCTGCCTTTTCTTGACAAATACGTTTTTTTTTTTATTGCTTTTAAACAGTATTAGAGTTTACATATGCTATACACTTGTAGCCTGGGTTTCCTTCCCGATTCGATCCAACTCATTCATTCATTCACTCATAAATGCATATTCATTTATACATACATACATTAATAATGCTTTAGTCTAAATTATTATTATTTTTTGTAATGTGTGAGAATCATAAATTAAGCCCAGCATGTCCAAACATCGGACTGGTAGTGTATTATTTTTGACTGATCATATATTTACCTGTTGTAACAATGCCAAGAGCAAGACCGCGTCTCTTGTCAAAATACTGGCATGTGATGGTTACAGTAGCAGCATAAACAAGTCCACAGCCTAGTCCTGTATAATAAAAGTGTCAAGTTAAAGAACAGTCAGGAAAAAGGTTCACCTACTCATAAAATCTTTGTTATAATCATATAATCAAATATAATAAAAGGTAAACAGTTTTGGGAGGGAGCTTAAGCTTTACTTTTTACAGATTGATCGATAATCGGTTTTACATATATTTTCCTTTATCAGTTTTGTAGTATGTTACATAAATGCTTGATATGTAGTTCAAGCTGACACTAATAAACAGGATGAGTCAATTTATTTTGCCTGTTGTTATTATTATTGCTGCTGCTGCTGCTGCTGCTGCTTTTGTTGTTATAAAAAACATGCTGTTTTATTGTTGTGATATGATGATGAAATTGAACAAAAACATAAAACATTAATGAAATATCAATTATGCATATTGGATATTGGACATACAAACATAAAAATGTATTCGTTTTAAAAATCAATATCAGTCTATTAATTTGAACAGTTTTCTGTATATCATATCATCCATCAGCCTCTAAAAAACCCAAATCAATCAACCGCCATTTACACGCAGGTGGCGCAGTGACCCAAATTAGAAAAGGTAATCTTTCTATTAGGAAATGTGAGAAACTCACCAACAACAATCCCATAGGAAAATATGAGAAACTGAACATTGGGTGCAAAAGCGCTAAGCATAAGTCCTCCGGAGACCATGACCCCACTGAAGATGGTCACGGGTCTGGCCCCGAAATTCACAACACAGGCACTGCAGATGGGACCTGTGCGAAAGGACCAAAGCATCATCCTGTTAGAGAATGGTAAACTCAAAATCGAATTAAAATTCAATAGCTGCTTAAAATGATCTGCTGTAAGCTGAGGCATAGAATAGAGTTTGATTGACTTCTGAAAACACAGGACATGACGTCAAATGGCCCACTGACACAAACAGAAAATCATTAGCCACAATTGTACCCCTATTGATTTGACACGCTGCTCTTCATTTAATAATGACAAAGAAGTTTCATAATGAAAAACAAGGTCAAGTCTTATAACTAGAGGATGAGAAACATTTTCTTTTACGACTGACATGGAGGAACAAGCAATAAAACAACAATAAAATAAACAAACAAAAAGACTAATGGAGTATCTTTCTACTTGAAAATGTCATGTTTAATTCAGTGTGTTACTTGCCATTTCTTTGTAATTAATTGTGAAGCAATTTTCTGAGTGAAAAATGTTTCTGCTCCAGTTTTGACATTCAATGAAGAGGAAATGCAATGGAAAGCATATGTTTATGCAGAGTAGATTTATTAAGCATAATGCAGCTGTAGAAAACGTACTAGCAATGAGTCCGACCCCAGATACGAGAGAGCCGACCAACGCCGTCATGCCTTTGCCGTCCTGGAAGGTGTTCAGCCATTCTGGGTAGAGCACCCCCACTGACTGGGGTGAACCGTAGGCCAGGAGCTGACCCATTAAAGAGGCAACCACAATGGCCCAACCCCATCCACCGTCTGGGGCTTGCTTAGTGTTCCAGGTGCTCATGTTTACACTGGGCTCCTGTGGAGAAAAACAAATGTAAAGAAACAGTTCAGCCTGATATTCTGTTACCTTTTAATTTCTTTACACACGCAAAAAGACATATTGCACAATGGACCACATTTAGCAGTCATTCTTGAGAAGTGGGACAAAACAGGGTGCAAAATTGAAAAAATAAAACCTTGTACTCAGACAAATGAAACTACATTTATGTATCTTATATGTACTAAGCTACTGAGCTGTGCTTTGATACAACCTCCCAACGTTACCCTTGCTGGACCTGTTTTGTCCCATGTCTCAAGAATGACTGTTATAATACTTTTTATGTCCTTTTTGGTGCTCAGCAATCTCCATTCAAGTATTGTGCAGTTCTACCTCAACCTAACTTCTTGCCTAAGGAGCAACGCTCCTGAACCCCACTCAAATTACTGCTCTATATTCTGCATATCGTTTTCTTTTCTTTAGTTTTACACAACTTTAGAATTAGTATTATTATTTAGAATTGTTGTTATTATCAGAGGAAAAACGAATAAAAAAATGAAAGAAACACAAAGACGTAAGTTTCATATAAAGACACGTTTGTGAAGTAAAATATCCAGTATATTACATCATATGCTACTAAAACAAATGAACATCTCATTGAGATGAACGAAATCTTTTGATTCTTACCTCACCACCGACCGGGAAATGATGATTTCCGTGGTAAATTCAGTCCAGGATGTTGAACTGGCTCTTTGGACAACCCTGCGTTATGATTTGGAATGTCTTATCATTGTGTCATAATGTGAGATGACCACTCTGATACTATATGAATGATTGCGGATGTGTTGAGCTGAAACGTCGTTCATCATTGTGCGGCGTGTTCTGCACGAGCTCCGGCTTTTGTTGCCAGTCGTTTAAACCGGTTTGAAGCTGTTCTCGCTGGTCCAGCTTCACATTTCGATGCTCTTAACTTGCTTTCTGATTCACCGACAATGAACACAGCCTTCCTGCAGTGTCAACCCATCATCGATCATTTCCCGTCAACACTTTAAAGACTTTTAGTGACTGATGAAAATCTAAATGCCTTTAATCTATATTTAATGGAACCATCCGCTCTGTGTAGTATGGGTAGCCTAAGGGTAGTTTTCTGTGACATGGACAATGTATGTAGACTGCGTTTATGGCATTTGCTTAATGTGAATGCTTTTATTTAAATTCTCTTACTGTAAATTGCATTGTAAACACATGCCACGTGCATCCCCATGCATGTGCGCTGCAGTTCCAGTCCAAACCGGTTGATGATGATAATACAGCAGGGACACGTGTTACCGGGATCATCTGCCTGCTTTCACATCTCAAAGGGACCATAGTCTACACTTTATATTTTTCAAGTCCATTTAGAATGTTTGTCATTGCACCAAAAAAGAAAAAAACATATGTATATCTGTATAATGTGTGTGTGTGTGTGTGTGTGTATATATATATATTTTTTTTTTCTATGGAGCACAAAGTAAAATATTATTTTTTTCTCACAATTGTGAGTTTATATTTACAGTCAGAATTTTGAGATAACAGTTACAATTACCTTTATTTTTTTCTTTTGTGCAAAAAAAAAAAAAAAGAATTGTGAGAAAAGTCAGAAACGTAAACTCAGAATTGCAAGTCTGAAATCTGAGTTTATGACTTTTTCCCTCAAAATTACGAGTTTATATCTTTCAATTCTGTTTACATATCACAATTCTGACAAAAAAAGTCAGAATTATGGAATATAAACACAAAATTGAGATTACCTTACACAACTAATTGATTAAACTTAAGTATATGTGACAACTAATTTAGAAGTATTTATTTTATATGGTTTTAAAAAATTGCCTTAATGAAAGTACATACTAATTCAGGGGCCAAATATCAACCCTTAAATGGAAAAGTAACAGGATACTGTATTGTTGCATTTCTCATGCAGAGATCAAAAGATCAAGCTATTCTCATGCAGTTTCCATCTCTTTACTATCCGTTTTGTGATCATACAAATAAACATAAACTTTAAAACTTAAAAAAAAACATTTGAAATCATCCATCTTCATCAAAGCAGGCCCTGGAGATTCTGCCACTCATGTTGCTCGTGTGCTAACTTTCTCACAGTATCAAAGCAAGGTCTTTTTGAACGGGAATGCACTGCAAAGATAAAGCTCAGTACAACAGATCGCGGGAACAAGAAAAAAATATATATCACAAGACCAAAAGCTGCCAGAAAGGTTTCCTCACAGCACTCCCACAAAATATCTCAACTACTTCAGAAAATTTCTCAAATACTCAAAGAATACATGACTTCTTGAAAATGTTATGTGAATTATGTTGCAACTTTTACTTTTTTTAACATGGTGAAACAGCGAAATTGAAGTTGATCTAACAATATCATCTGTTGACAACTGACACAGTGAAAAGGTGGTGCATTTGCAATGCGATTCAATCATGTCAAAGCTTTTATATTTAAGGCATTTAGCAGATGCTTTTATCCAGAGTGACTTAAAAAGTGCTTTAGCTTCATAAAGGAAAGAAATACTTGAAAAGACAGTGCAGGGTCATGAGTTTTTACATCAATTCGAGATCTTCAGTTACGATCATCATTTTAATAACCAAAATAACCATTACATAATGTAGCATGTTCTTGCTTTACGAATGATGCAATGCACAACTTGTACCTGCTTAAAATGGACCAAAATGTGCTTCTAATCACTGAGTAACTCCACAACCACATATTAAGGCTTTGATATAATGTGGGAAAAGCTAGATGATGCTTACATTTAGCAATACCGCAGTGAGTTAAGGCTCAAAGGTGGCCCATCTGTTAATGATAGCAGTAAAATGAGCAAACGTTACATTCATTCGTCAACAGTCTCAAAAATAAAAGCTGGGTGGAGCTGGAAAGGACAAAAAGTAGCTCTGGTAAAACTGAAATCTTTTTCTATACAAAGACATGAGTATTTACAATGACGACAGTAAAAAGGTGAACACAAGTGAAACATGAAATATATTCCTGGTTCTTCTGCTCAATCTAATGAATTGTGCTCTCAAAGAATACATGGTAAAAAATAAAAGATGAAAAGAAAAGACTTTACAGACACACCCTGTAGTAAATATGAAAAGCACAGATGCTGCAGCAAAACTCAGTGATGTTTTCATGAGATATCGTTCAACAACACGGCCTAGTGTTCACCTGGCCACAGCTAACCTATCACAAACAACCTAACTGCAATCCCGCTGGTTAGTACCAGGAAATGAACCATTTGTATACTTTGATCTGCAGGAAATGATAGCTGTTCACAGTAAATAAGAAGCGCTTCCTTGTTTTCTGTTGTTCGGCATGTTCAGCTGCACTCAACTCAATTTACGATTTATTTGGTAACTCTGAGAGAATCCTGAAAATGGTTGAAAACTAAAGCTCACCAATGACAGGAGGGTCTAAGATTAACTCACAAACTAGTGGAGAAAACACTTTTCAAAAGGGACCCCCATTTGCTTTTTTTTTTTTGCAAAGCATAAAAAAGTCTATTTACACACACTTTAACTCACTTCCTTTCACAATTATCGAAACTCATTTTTATAAGTCAGTATATTCTGAAGTAAGAAAAAAATATCACAGTGGTACCAGACACTGTTTAACAGAAAAGAGCTACAGGTGAGTGTAATAAAATACCAAGACAAACCCTCTACACCTACACACACTAGTCTTTTCTAATCTACACCATTTAATGTCTTAAGTGTCTTGCTAAATTATAAAAAGGCTTTTAGAACCCACCAGGAAGATTAAAGTCTGGCAGATGCCAACAACACATTGCATCTGCAGCAGCCACAAAACACCAACTCATCTACCGCATGTCTCATGTGAACACTGCAAAAAAAAAAAAAAAAGTCACTTACTAGGGTGTAACTTACTGTCTAGGTCATATTTCACTTAAAAAAATAAAATAAAAAAATACACCAACTAAATGTATTTATTGCAAGATTTTTTTCCCCATTACAATGATGAAAAAAAAAAAAAATTATATAATTGTTTTTTTTTTCTTCTTCTTCTTCTTCTTCTTCTTGATTTTAGTATGAAATTTGACCTGGACACTTCTTTGGGAGACTCATCACTAATGCAAAATATTTTGCTGCCTTGCTTTCCAAATGTATTTATGAAGAAACTACCAAAAGCATTACTGCATAAGCAGGATGATTCATTTTTTTTTATCACTTTCTGAGACACTAGCCTATGAATTATTAACCAAGAATTCAAAAGTGTTATTGGGCCCAGTTTTATCCTTAAAGGGCCATTAGCTGCTTTGACCACGATTCCATCTGGAGTACAGAAGCACACTTGTGGCTTTCTGTAATGTCTGGCTGGACCACTCTGGATGACACTTTTAAAGTGTCTGAAAAATATATGACCACAATTTCCTCAATAGTATTTTTTGTCCGTTTATGACTAAGCAATTTCTAAGAGATCACTATGGGCGTAGATCGCTTGACACACACTGATGACAAAGCAGTAAGTACTTGCTAAAGCTATGCTATGCACTGAAGAGATGTTCATTCCCTCTGAGCTGGAAATGCCTTCACCTCACACACCATCTTTAGTGGACACAAAAACGCTTCCAAACACAGAACTATGAGCACAACACAGATGAATGGTTTCAGAAAGAGAGAATGAAGACATTGAGGATTGTTAAGCCTTTGGCTTGAGGGATGTTACAGTGAAGCAGCTCTGTTTCAAGTCCCTGATCTATGGCTGCAAGGACTGCTGCGGCTGCAGTGGAGCTGCCTGGGATGATGTTGGATGCACGGCGGGTGGAGGGGGAGGCGGGGGATGGACGCCAGGCTGCGTGTTGGGGGAAGGAGGGGGTGTGGGCCGCTTGAATTTGTCTGGACTGTTGCTTCTTCTTGGGGAGGGTCTCTGTGGGAGGAGAAAGGACAATAAATACAATAAATAATTTATAAAATGTCATTTAATATGACAAATCTGATGTTTAAAAGAGCTGAAGTTAGCCTATTTATAACCATTAGGCATGCAAGTACAGTTCCTGTGTCGTGCTGCTAAGTAGCTCAGGTGACATTATTTTCCCTGCTCATTTATTTTAAAATTATTTTATTTGGATTGAGTGCCCTTTATTTCATCCTTACATTGGCTTACAAGTTTGGAATAATTACGATTTTTTTTTTGAAAGATTTAATGTTTTTGAAGTCTCTTACGCTCACCACAGCTGCATTTATTCAGCCAAAAATTAAATAAAAACAGTAATACTGTGAACATTTTCAGCAGCCATTACTCCAGCTTTCAGTGTCACAGGATCCTTCAGAAGTTTGGTACACAAGAAACCTGATCTACAAAAAACATTAGGCAACAAAAACAGTCTTCACCATTGATAATAATAAGACATTAATGAGCACCGAATCAGCATATTAGAATGATTTCAGAAGGATGATGTGACACTGAAGACTGGTGTCACGAATCGCTACTGTGAGGAACACGGAGCGAGGAACGAGGAGACGTGGAGTATACTTCAAACAAAGAGACTTTAATGGACATCAAGGGAACAAGGAACACACACGTAGCGGGGAAAGACGTCATTCAATAGGAAAGACGACATTCAATACCGGACAGGAAAATCAGAACTAGGGCTGTGACGGTGAGGAAATTTTCCCACCGGTTAATCGACGTGTGACAACACCGGTAATACCGGTATCACTGCGGGGCGATCCCTCTTTTCCTCACTTTTCTTCGCTTTTAAATAGCTTGTAAAAGCGGTGTGCGCATTTTACTTTCACTTTCAAATAGCGGCAATTCGGAGTAAAGCAATTGTTCGTTTTTAGTTCGTTTGAATGTTCCCTTTTCCTCGCTTTCCTTCGCTTTTAAACAGCTTAAAAGCGTTGTGCACATTTTACTTTCACTTTTGAATTAGCGGCAGTTCGACGTCAGTTGCTTGAATGCAACAACAAAATACAACGTCAAACTCACTTTAGCCTACATATAAAACATAGAACTTTTATTAACAAAACAAATAAAAATACACCATGCTATAGGGCAGGCTATGCCTAATATAAAATAACAAATAACTTACATAAAGTTTAATAGGTATACAAAACTGGAAATAAGTAAACGTATAATATATAACCAAATAAATAAGAAACGTAGAACGTTTATTAGCAAAACGAATGTCACATAAAATAAATAAATGACAATCAGCAAACAATGTGGAACCAATTAAATAAGAAACGAATGTTTTAAAAAACTTCCAAAATCACCTTAGATAAACGGCAAAAGTCAACAGGCTTTTCAAAATCCAAAGAATTTGCCAAACAGGCGCTTTTGCATTTCGTTTCGAAACTAAATCATCCGCGATCGTCTTGTCTGTCTCACCCCACTCTTCTTGTCAGTCAGCTCGACTCACTCTCCTCTCTGGAGAAATGAAATCTGATCTGTGATGCTACTGTCGTTCGGCACGCTGCAGTGAGCAGCTGCGTTCAGTTTTTAATTGTAGTTTCTGTTCTTTTACTGAACTAAATGATTTTTTATTACTATAAAAAATCAAAACGACGGTGGGGGTCGGTGACGCGGTGGGCAAGTGACGTAACCGGTGTTGCGGCTTAACAACGGTATCACCGTCAGCACCGACTATCGCGGCAAGCCTACTCAGAACACACTTTATAAACAACTTAATCAGGGCAAGACGAGACACACCAGGAATCAAATTGGAAACAATCGACATGGGAAAACTGGGTCATGGAACACGTGGGGAGCAAAACAAGACACAGGACTGACAACTGGAGTAATGATGCTGAAAATTCAGCTTTGACATAACAGGAATAAGTTACATTTTAAAATGTATTCAAATAAAAAACAGTTCTATTACAATGCAATAATATTTCTCAATATTACAACTTTTAGTGCAATTTTGATCAAATAAATCAGTTCAATTCACATTTAATTGTATAGTGCTTTCCACGATATATATCGTTTCACAGCAGCTTCACAGAAAATGAATTTTTCTACATTACAATTAAGAGTGCTCTGTTATCAAAGGTGAATGTTTAATATCTACAGTATATGGCAGAAATGTACAGTTTTAAGATCATCCAAATCATGCAGTTAGTATTCATTTAAGCAGGAACACATTTAAGCATTGATTATATGATGTGATCATACAAAGAAAATGTGGCCGTTTTTGTGTTGATTCGGAGTTGGCATTAATTACTCCAAAAATGTGGCCACCTGTGTATACATGTATATTAAAATTATATTAACTTCTGAACTTTCCATCAAAAACAGCTTGTGATGCTGAATTTAAGTGACTTGGATGTTAAAATACTTGCTCAAAACTCTTAACACTTGGCCATGATGAGCTATGGTTGTTTTGTGGGCAAGTTATGCAGTAAAAGAGTCAGATCAGTGGAAACACAGGCTGGTTTTTGCAGATCACCAGGTCACAAACGTTTGAAATGTAATCCGAATGACCTTTCGCACATAATAAACACATCACAACAAGATAAAGTAAAGACAAGGCATACATGGAAACTGCTAATTACTCAGATGACTCTGCAGAAAATTACAGAAAGCTGTCCTGAAAGAACTGTTAAGTGAACCATTTAAGGTGCAGTCACATTGGCAAAATTAATGTGAAACTTGGTGGGCAAAAAGGTTCCATTGACCATTGTCAATACTGTTGTGATGCATGAAGTACAGCTCATATTTAAGTCATTTTCAAATCAAGCAGCTTTCTGTAGGTACATGTGGCAAATTTGCATGACCAAACTTGAAGACAAGCGAAATCTTTGTGGGGAACGTTTTTGCCGTCTCTTAAAACTCCTGATGGTTACCGATAGTTATGTTAAGTTAAGTTAAGATACTTTATTGTCATAATAATACAACAACATTTTTTTGGTAGCTCTCAGAGACCAGCAGCATTGAAGAAATATAAAAGAATACACAAGATATAGTTAATTAATACCCTATAATATAAATGACTGGATATTGCTCATAAAATTTCACAGAAAAACGAAAGCGTGACTGCTACTTTAAGGCCTGTTCATATCAATGCTAATGTTCGACAAGAAAATTGTCCACATGCTATTTGTCTGTTCAGACTAAAACGGCCTGAATGAATATGCAAATTCGTTCTCTGACAGTAAGTGATACTTATCAGGAATGTGATTCTTCCGTATTAACTGCTTAAGGTAAAATGGCCTTAAAGGGTTAGTTCACCCAAAAATGAAAATTATGTCATTAATTACAGACCCTCATGTCGTTCTAAACCAGTAAGACCTCCGTTTATCTTCGGAACACAAATTAGGATATTTTTGATTAGCTCTGAGAGCTCTCTGACCCTCCCATAGACAGCAATGCAATTACCACGATCAAGGTCCAGAAACGTAGCAAGGAGATCGGTAAAATAATCCATGTGACATCAGGGGTTCAACCGTAATTTTATGAAGCTACGAGAATACTTTTTGTACGCAAAGAAAACAAAAATAACGACTTTATTCAAGAATTCGTCTCCTCCGCGTCACCCTGGTGCCATTTTTGGAGAGTATCCACTGAACGTAAACAGCGTATGCTATTCTGTGTCAGCTGCGTCCAGGGCTGGGGAGAAACTAAATACATGTAACGGCGTTACGTATTTAAAATACAAAATATGAGTAACTATATTTCGTTATAATTACATTTTAAATAGGTGGTAATCAAATTACATCCGAAAAGTATTTTAGATTACCAAAGTGATTACTTTGAATTTTAATGTAATTTCTTAATTTAATATTTAAGTTTGGGGATTTTAACCAATAAGGCAACTTATTTTTATAAAAAAAAAAAAATCCTGTTCAGCCTGTTTATTTAGCAACTCATAGTGAGAGTGCATACGCTCATCATCACGACACAAAAATGGACGAGACTTTTAAACATCTCTTTAATCACCAGAAAAAAAAGAATCAGTAATTTTTCAGTTTAATAAATCAGTTTTTTTCCCTATTACAGCTTAAGAAATCTCTTAGGCCTTATCCTTTTCTGTCAGTTTTAGGGACAAAAAAAATCCTAGAACCAGTTAATTTGTAGGGCCCTGACAACATCATTTGGTAACACTTCTAATAACTGCACGCTATGAATCATTAGGTAAGCATTAGTAAATAGTTCATCCTTTCTAAAGCATTGTGCCAACATTAATAGTCATTAGTAAGCAGTTTATAAATACAGCTATAAATGCCTTGTTCTTGATTTCTAAGCATATCTATTACAAAGGAGATTTAAAGGCTGTTATCTTCCTAACAGAAAAAATAAACTAACAACACAGAGGGATACAGAACTCAGAAATATTTATTTCCTGATGCAAAAAGAAAAACGAAACTGTACACTTGAATTTTTTTCTATGAAATTGCAGAGGTTTATTTTTCATTTTTTATCAAATGAACAGTTGTACAGTTTCATTTTTTCAATTTTGAAAAAATATTTTTGTGTTCTGTATCCCTCTGTGTTGTGTTTGTTTAACTTTTCTGTTTGGAAGATTAATGAGCTTTTAAATCTCCTTTGTAAATGCTTTACAAGGTATAAATAGTCCTCACTTTAGATGAGCTCACAAAAATAGATGGCTGGCAACTACTAAATGTTTTATAACTACCTGACTTAATCATGAATTACAGTAGGAATATTTATTGTTAAAGCATTTATTAACACACTGAGCAACTATTATCATGTCTAAATAATAAGATTTATAAATGTACATTTAAACAGTTTATTAATCATTTACTTACACTTTCTAAATGATCTTATGAACTCCTAAATAACTGGTTTGTAAATAACGTAATAAATTAAAAATGATAAATTGATCAATAATAAAGTATGAAAATACAATTATTAAACATTATAGATATGCTCAAGAACAAAACATTTATAGCTGTATTTATAAACTGCTTACTAATGCCTATTAATTTTGGAACAATGCTTTATAAAGGATGAATTGACTATTTACTAATGCTTAACTAATGATTCATAGTGTGCAGTTATTATAAAGTGTTACCAATGTTTTTAGTGTTTAAGTTTTGAATGCTGACATTAATACATGCTATATAATTATTGTCCATGTTAATTAATATGGTTAATACCTGAAACCTTATTGTAAAGTGTTACTAAAGTTTTATATATTGTTCTGTGTATGTGTGTTTCACAGTCTTGATAGTTTTGATTAACCCTTTAATTGCTGTAACCCTTAAAATCAGACTGCCAGAGGGTTACTGTAACTGAATGTGCCCACTGTGCACCGTTTTCTTGATGCCACCGGGGTGGCGGTTGCACTGATGGCTTGGGCCCGTCATCGCTGCTGGCAGCTATATTTACATTTAATATTTCTAAGAATTTTATTGAAAAATAACAACAAATTCTCCTAGAATTCACACTTTGCATTCAGTTAACAGATCCATACGAATCATGCATGAAACAAAAGTTTATAAAGTCAAACGATAGCTTTGTGTGCTTTACAGATGAACCTGAAGTCTTCATTCATTCGAAATGTTCAACAATGCAAATTCATGATCCGATTTGTGAACAGATGATTCTTTTAATTCAATCTTTTAAATGAATAATTTATTTTGTTTAACGAAACCAGTGTGAATGGTTCACATTAAACTGGATAGATCTGGGGTGTGTTTCCCAAAAGCATCGTTAGCGAACTGTGTTTGTTAAATTACATTGAACTATAACGACATTACTTGCGACCGTAGTTGCTTTGGGAAACGAGCCCTGTCAATTACTCAGCGATTCTTTTGTGCCGATCGCTTCTCAATAGAGAGGATTATCAGTGAAGTAATCACTTAAAGTTTGGTCCATTCATTAAACAAATCTATTGTATAACTTGGAGAACTGTGCCAGTTGTTTTGGCTACTTTTATGATATGTTTGGTGTGTTTGGATTCGTTTTGAAGCTTGGAATGCAGCATGAAACAGCACAGAATCCCATTCATTATATTCAAATTGAATTTATATTGATTAGTAGATTTAAATGACACAACATTTTTTTGTTGTTCATAGAAATGCTGTGTTGTTAAAAAATAAAATGCAAGGAAAACGCAAATCTTATGACTGGTAGATTTCACTTTTATTTAGAGTTGGAAAACATAAAAAACAAAACATTAATATGTTCCTTTGTGTATAGCTTAAGTATTTAAAAGTATTCTAAGATATTTAGATTAAGTTACTAAACCTGAGTAATCTAACGAAATACATTACTGATTACTTTTTAAAGCATGTATTTTGTAATCTGAGGTGAAATACATTTCACTAAAAGTAACCTTCCGTGACCTGGCTGCGTCACGTGGATACGTTGTTTTTGTTCAAATCAAAGCGTAAACAATGTAGAAAATGTATCCGCGTGACGCAGCTGACACAGAATAGCATACGCTGTTTACGTTCAGTGGATACTCTCCAAAATGGCACCAGGGTGACGCTCAGGAGACGAATTGTTGAATAAAGTTTTCTTTGCGTACAAAAAGTATTCTCCTAGCTTCGTAAAATTACGGTTGAACCCCTGAAGTCACATGGATTATTTTACCGATCTCCTTGCTACGTTTCTGGACCATGGTCATGGTAATTACATTGCTGTCTATGGGAGGGTCAGAGAGATCTCAAAACTCATCAAAAATATCTTAATTTGTGTTCCGAAGATGAACGGAAGTCTTACGGGTTTAGAACGACATGAGGGTAATTAATGACAGAAATTTCATTTTTTGGTGAACTAACCCTTTAAGCAGTTAACTAAGTAAACCGTGAAAAGTTTATGTTTTCTAATACATCATGGACAGAATGTTCCTAAGAGTGCTGTACGAGCTCGCGGCGCCATCTGCAGGACAGTTAAAAGGGTTCAAAGCGCCAAATGAGAGTAGAATCAGCGCTGAAGCATGTTACTCGCCTGGTAACTTTTTATAAATGGTGGTGAGAATTTGAGATTGCTTAGTACTATCATAAAATTCACAACGGTTGTGATGTAATTATATAAATATAGGCTACAGTCTGACACGCTATATGTGACCCTGGTCCACAAAACCAGTCATAAGGGTCAATTTCTCGAAATTGAGATTCATACATCATCTGAAAACTGAATAAATAAGCTGTATGTTGATGTATGGTTTGTTAGGACAATATTTGGCCAAGATACAACTATTTGAATATCTGGAATCTGAGGGTGCAAAAAAAATCAAAATACTGAGAAAATTGCCTTTAAAGTTGTCCAAATGAAGTTCTTAGTAATGCATATTGCTAATCAAAAATTAAGTTTTGATATATTTACGGTAGGAAATTTACAAAATATCTTATGGGACATGATCTTTACTTAATATCCTAATGATTTTTGGCATAAAAGAAAAATCAATAATTTTGACCCATACAATGTTTTTTTGGCTAAAAATATACCCCAGCGACTTAAGACTGGTTTTGTGGTCCAGGGTCACATATGTCTGCTGTAACAGTACTGTGTTTTCAGTGTCGATTCACTGTAAATGCTAGCTGTGTAGAGTCGCTTTCATTTGCATTGGGGAACGCAACATTCGTCATTAGAATCATTTATAAATCTGTTGTTGTTTATAAAGAGAAGTTTCAGTGTCCCATGATCCTTCAGAAATCATGCTGATTTTCTGCTCAAGAAACATTTACTATTTATCATTATCAATGTTAAGAACTGTTTTTGCTGCTTAACATTTATGTGGAGAGCATAATACCACTCAAACATTTGTGATTTAAAAAAAAAAGAGAAATTAATAATTTTATTCATCATACATTAAAGTGATGAAAAGTGAGTGGAGTTAAGACATTTAAAATGTTTCAAGATTTTTTTTATTTAATAAATGCTTTAATAAATTAAATATATTTGATAAATGCAAATAAATGCTGTTCATTGAACTTTATATTTATCAAAGTATCCTGAAAAATAAAATGTATCACCATTTCCACACAAAATATGAAGCAGCACAATTTGTAATATTTCACAATATTGCTGTTTTTACTTTATTTTTGATCAAATAAATGAGCAGAAGAGATTTATTTCAAAATCATTAATAATTGTAATGTTTCCCAACTTTTGGCAGGTACTTAAATAATAACAATTTTATTAATACTGATATTATATTACATTATATTATTATAATGATTATTAAAAGCTGCTTTTTATTTTTTACAGGACAATAGTATGTATTATTACAATACGCAGAAATAATGCTGTTACTCCAGTACACAAAGCAGCAGTCACGAAGGCAGTCAGTCAAACTGTATTTACATGTTTTCAAACAAACATTGAAAATGTTGTATTCGCTATGATGTTTAACAAACAACAGGAAGCAATTTCTAGATTCTTCCACTGATAATGACTGTCACTTAGCAAAATACTCTTGTTCATGAGCCACCAAAGTGTAGTTTTATGTAACAGCTGTGGTTCGGGGCATGTGACCAAAATCCCAAATCTTATTTGTTGGTGAGTTTTCTATGTAGTGCAAAAGTGAAAAGCGATTAGAACTCTACTTAAAAAAAAAAAAAAACAGTCACATTGACAGCATGCATATATCCGTGACTGTCTTAACAGATGCATTAACAGTTGTTCGTTCAAATTAAAACATTTAACTGCACCACTTTTTTTTTCTTAGTGTGACGTGATGTTAGTTTTGATGTGAACGCTTGTGTATACATACAGCCACTTTAGATAAACCAGACTTGCACAAGTATAGTACACACACACACACACTAGGTAGATAGGCTTGAGAGAGCGAGAGAAAGGGAAAAACCAGACAGCAATGATGGTGCAGCTCAGAAGGAACTCACTGCAATGCTGTGTGAGGCTCCTACGTGGACATGTAGGCCGGGTGTGTTGTAGTAGGACATGCCTGCTCTGGTCAGTGTAGTTGGCGGGGTGAAGCCCACTGTGTGACTCGCATATGACAACCCTGCAGAACAGACCATGAACAGAAAGTCAGCAAGGCTTTAGCAAATTCCTTAAAGGGCTAGTTCACCCAAAAATGAAAATAAGGCTGCGTTTTATTCACCCCCGAGGCATCCTAAGTGTATATGACTTTCTTTCAGATGAATCCAGTCGGAGTTATATTAAAAATTGTCTTTGATCTTTCAAGCTGTTTAATGCCACTCAGCGGGTGTTGCATTGCTTCAGTCCAAAATAACTTAAATAAAAATCGCCCATCCATAAAAAAAAAAGTGTCTCACACGGCTCCGGGGGGTGAACAAAGGCCTTCTGTAGCGGATCCATCCGTTTTTGTAAGAAAAATATCCATATTCAAAACTTAATAATCACTTGAATCTAGCTTGCGCTCACTGTTGTAAACAGAAGCAGTTCCGGGGAAATGACGTATGAGGTCGGCTTTGCGCATGCGCCGCTCAGAAGTGATGCACGCGGAAACGCAGCGGAGAGATTAAAACAAAACAACAGTCAAGAATTCGATGTACAAAACGAGGATTTGTAAAGAAGAATGTCAGAGGATTTCAATATAAGCCAAGAAGAGACTGGTTTTCCTTTGCTA
>NW_015544159.1:1007738-1010957 GCF_001515605.1 Sinocyclocheilus anshuiensis
CACCTAGGATGCCTCGGGGGTGAGTAAAACGCAGCCTAATTTTCATTTTTGGGTGAACTAACCCTTTAAGATGCATTACTATACAGTAATAATCTACTTGGTGCCATTTTCCATGCAACAACAATAAATAAGGAGTTTTGTGAGAATAGAAATTCAAGTCATTAATCTCCTTTGTGTCGAGTCAGTGAGTTAACTAAATATTAACATTAGTGAATAAATAATTAAGACCAGTTTTGCCATTTTGATTAATCCATTGAAAATATCTGATCTAAAAGAACATTCGTTGTCAAATCGGCAATCACTCAGTACATATATATCGAATTAATATATGAATATTACATGTATATATATATATATATATATCTATATATTTATATATCTATATATACACACACACACACACAGTATATGAATAACAACACAGCCTTGTAGGAAGAATTGACAAACATTTATCAAATGACTTCAGTAGACTATTAATATAGTAAAACATCATATTAAGCACTTTTATGATTTTTGTAACTTTGGAGCTTGACAGATCCAGTCCTCATTCACTTTCATTATGTTGAAAAGTGCAGCCAGGGCTCGATTCCAAAATTCACTTTTGTGTCTCACAGATGTCCCACAGGTTTGGAATGACAGAAGTAAATGATGACTGAACTTCCATTTTGGAGTGAACAAATCCTTAAATTAAATATTTATAGTAATTTCCCTTAAAATATTTCTGCTATCTTAGATGGACATTTTCATTAAAGTATACAAGCTTAGATTTCAGTCAAAATGAGGATTTTGTTGTAGCTGCCTATTGTTAAGCCAAATGTTTCATCATCAGAACACCCATAACACCAAAAAACCTGCCTAGACGGGCAGTGCACTTCTAAAGAAATCTTCTAAAGATCTATGTGCTTGTGGATTTACTATGTTGAGTGATTTCATTCATCCGAATGTTTGGTTCTGTCAAGGAATGTTGGCCATACCTGCTCTTGAAGACAGGTGTGGACTGAATCTGACTTAGTCAACTTATGTTTACCAACTCTGAATCACTTTATGAAGAATTGAAAAATGGTTTGTTACTTTACATTATTACTTTTGTTCTTTCATGATGTTTGAGTACACAACAGGAAAACAGATGCATCGTTTTCATTATTACAAAATACCACAATAGAAACTGTGACCCATTTTCAATAGCAAACTAAAATGATCAAGTTCATTAGGAAAGATGCATAAAATACTTTTTCAAGTAAACATGGTGTACCTGGTGAGATGGGCCTGCTGGAGGACGGGGAAGGGCTGTAGGGAATGGGGCTGGATACGGTACGGGGACGTAGGCCTTGAGCGGACATCTCATTGAAATACCTGCATAACAATAGTGAAATGAAGCAGTGGGTGAATCATAAGTGATATGTTCTGGGATTTTCTAACGATAATTATACAATATTTTGTTAGTGTGCATTTGTGTTGGTATATTGACTGGTTAGGCCTGTTGTGGGCAGCTGCCTCCCAAAGCTTTTAATATTCTTCAGATGTTTTCAGTTCATAGCAGTGACAGAAATGAACTTCATTACAGAGCTATATTTGCCAAACGATTTCCAGGGCATTTTTAAGGAATATTTTTTTGTCTAATGTATGCATCTTTTGTCAAATTATTACATTTAATCAATAAACTAAATCTGAATAAGACAATTTAATAGTTTTTGCAACAGTAGTTACACAGAAGCTGCATCTAAAGCAGCATTTAGCTGTATTTACAGTGCAATTATAACTGCATAAATACTAGATTACTGTTTTAAAAATAATAATTTGAATACTGATACTTTAAATGTGAAACTAAAATTGTCTAAGCGAGTGAGTCATTGATTCATTGATTCAGAAGATTTATTTAAAGGTCACATATTTTACACCTTTCTGGAGTTTTATTTTAAGTCTTGATGTATGGCGTTATTTTAATGACAAATGTCGAGAGCGCATTATTGTAGCGCGAAAGCACATTAATATAATGCGCGAGCGCGAATCTCTCCGCGAGCGCGCGGATTTCCTTTGCTCTCACACAAAACTGGACTCACGCGCTCAGATACACGCTGCTCTCGCCCGGAGAGAGTGCGCGCACTTAAAACGTGTCTCTCCTCTCACTCAAACTGTCCTGTGCACTCGCAAATCTCTCTGTGCTCATGCGCTATAGATATTAATTATTTTCGCACCTGAATTAAACGTTGTCAAAAGTTATCATTATGCACTTTTAAAAAGTAGTCTCAAAACAGATTTGTGCAGGGTCTTTCCTTGATTTTTTTATTGTTGTATTTTTGTTTTAACAAACTGGTTATTGTAGCTACTTTGTTTTACTATATCTCTTTTATCTTTGTATTTTGATCTTTTCTGCAAACGCACACATGCATCTCTCTGTAAAATAGGCTACTTTGTATACACTGTTTTAAACTCCCGGACGCGTTTTTGGAACCACATACCTCGAGTAAGCAAGGTTTGGGGTTAATCAACCGAAAGTGCAGGGTTTAGCTGACAGTAAGTTAACCGTGCTTTCTGGAATACACACCAGGTCGATTTTGGCCTGTCTAATTAATATTCATGAGCCTCTCTTCTGATTGGCCTGTTGTTTTCTGAGTGACGCACGGCCAGGCCAACCACAAGTAACTAGGGTCATGTATGCTGTAGCTTGCTGAGGATTGGTGATACTCACAAGTAAGGTCAATAGAAACACCAGTAATGATGGTCACTGCTGAATGTTGTCCGGCCTTACATGTTTGAGCCGAACTCAGACCTTGAATCGGCGACGACAGGAGACAACCAACCACCTCCTCAAACGCGCTTACAACAGGATGTTTCAGAATGGTAATTCATGTTTTTTGTTTTTAAAACACCGAATGCAGCAAATACAAACCTGACCAGCCGAGCGTTTGCGATCACGTGAACTTGAAGACACTTGTACAAATGCGGATGAGTGACATGAATGGAAATGATTCCAGATTGGCGATGTAGTATGTGGTTTCTGTATTCTGTACTGTATTTTCCTGCGCTCAAACCTGCCAATCTAAAAGATCAAACGCCGTGTATGGCGTTTGAGGTAATTTGTGAATTAGCATAGACTAAAACAATTTGCAACTGTTACTATTATTACACTTGTATACAAAACTTTGTATTATGCTTGTTATAGAGTGTGTGACGTCACGTACACTACCGCCGGTGGCAGTAGACAACCGCGGTAGTGAC
>NW_015544159.1:1011084-1016876 GCF_001515605.1 Sinocyclocheilus anshuiensis
AGTGAAAAAATGTAAACAATAAACCAACTCCATAGCGGATTCTAAGTGATCAAGGGCTTAGGACTTCCAGTTCAGCCCATTGTAAGGGTTCCACCAGAAGTGGGCACTCATGCAAGGTAATCAATGACGTACATCCGAGTAAACGAGACGGAGGGAAGTTTGCAAGTGAAGGGCATTTAAAAAAATGAACTGGAACGCAGCCCTGGAAAGACGTACATTACCTTTCTTCTGCGGGGCATGTTTGGAGTTTCAGCGCGAGAGCGCCCTCTGGCCTTTGGATGGAGATGT
The DNA here is from genome assembly GCF_001515605.1 of Sinocyclocheilus anshuiensis. Lineage (NCBI taxonomy): Eukaryota > Metazoa > Chordata > Actinopteri > Cypriniformes > Cyprinidae > Sinocyclocheilus > Sinocyclocheilus anshuiensis. Next base: position 1,011,373 of record NW_015544159.1, read on the forward strand.
CTACTGATCACAGAACCGTGCTTCACTGAAAGATACGCATGACAATCACAGCTTTTGCCTAATTGCGATTGCCATGTATGGCGTTTGAGGTCATTTGTGAATTGGCATAGACTTATAGTCTAAATAAAACAATTTGCAACTGTTACTATTATTACACTTGTATACAAAACTTTGTATTATGCTTGTTATAGAGTGTGTGATGTCACGTGCACTACGGTTGACACGGTTGTCATGGCGACCGTCACAGCCCTACTGTGCAATGATGTAGTTTCCTGACATCCAGACTGAACAGCGTTTTCTCGACATGTTTCCGTGTTGCTGTTGCTCAGCAATGGCATTGACGCAATGTTGTCTGGGGGTTTGGGAAAAAAGAAAAGTGGGACTGTGGGCAGTGCTCGGGGTGGTGACTGAAGGTGGTGACTGAGTAGTTCTGACGTCACCTTTTTACAGAAGTCACAACGGGTCATGAAAAATCACAGCTACTTTATGCAGGCTGTGTGCATCTGACTGTGGATTGACTGTTTTGAAACTTATATGGTAGTTATATAGCACCTAGACCTCAGTTATCATGAAAAAAGCCAGGAAATTTCAGTTTTGACAATATGGGACCTTTAAACACCTGATTTGTTCAGGAACCAATCAAATAACTGTTTTATGACTGGATCATTAAATCATTAATTTAATTGTTTTTTAAATGCTGATTCAACGAATCAACAAATGTTGCTTGGAGATGCACAAAGGTTCCATTGTGGCTTTGCTTGAATAGTTTTGTTGCCCAAATAGAGCAAAAACAGACAATTAAGTCGAAAATGTAACTCACAATATTGAATTTATGTTTATTGAACTGTTGTATAAAATCAATCATATTTGCAATCATGCAGATATTCAATAAAAACAGCACACTTGCTCGTGTGATATTCGTAATATAGAAATATAAGTCAAAAACATGTGCATGGGCATTTGTATCCCCATATATTGAATTTTGTGATCATTCAAAATACATTCAACTAAGCAACATCATACCGTGAAAGCATGCATTTGTATCTTTTTTTGAAAGAGAGGGGCATACTCAATGCAAGTTTCCACATCATTAAAACAGCAATTATGGTACTATCAGAGACCAGTGGTTCTCAACCACATTCCTAAAGCCCCCACAAAACTGCACATTTTGCATTTCTCCTTTGTTTGACCCACCCATTTCAGGTCTTGGAGTCTCTACTGATGAGTTAAATCAGGTGTGTCTGATTAGGTGACACGCAAAATGTGTGGTGTTTTGGGGGAGCTACAGGAACGTGGCTGAGAACCACTGTCATAGACAATACATATTGCAGAGCCCTAGTGTTACATGTGATGTTTGGGCTGCGGATACCTCTCATCATCCATCTCCAAGCTGGACTCGCTCTCAGAGAGCTGCCGGCACAGGGCCTCCCTGCGCTCCACCTCCCTCTGAAGCTTCCTCTGCAGGCGGATGTTCTCCTCCCGCATGTGGCGCTCTTCTTCTATGTACTGAGCCCTCTTCTCTGTATCTATAAACACACACACTGCAATGAGCAGAGCTTATCTTTATGGTAAAGTCATACGGTAACAGTGCATTTGTTCACGTGCACAACCATGTGACCGTGTGAGAAAGTTTTGGACCTGTTGATGGAACTATCACTTGCTGCCTCAGAGCATATGTTCTTATTTTACAACAATCTTACCAGTGCTATTTTAGTGTCATCGAAAAACTATTATAGTTTTTTATTAATATTCTAAATTAGTGGTAACACTTTACAATAAGGTTCATTAGTTAACGTTAGTTAACTGCTTTAGTTAACATGAACTAAGAATTAACAATACTTCTACAGCATTTATTAATCTTATAATGTTAATTTCAACATTTACTAATGCATTATTAAAATCAAAAGTTGTATTTGTTAACATTAGTGAATGCACTGTAAATGCACCATGGCCTAATGGTTAGAGAGACGACTTGTAACCCGAAGGTTGCTGGTTCGAGTCTCAGGTCCGGAAGGAATTGTCGGTGGGGGGAGTGAATAACCAGCGCTCTCTTCCACCTTCAATACCAAGACTGAAGTGAGACCCCTGAGCAAGGAACCGAAATCCCAACTGCTCCCCGGGCGCCGCAGCAATATGGCTGCCCACTGCTCTGGGTCACCATACTTGGCCACACATCACTTCACTTTACTAACAACGAACAACTGTATTTTCATTGACAAAGATGAATAAATACTGTAATAAATGTATTGTTCATTGTTTGTTCATGTTAACACATTAACTAACATTAACTAATGGAACATTCTTGTAAAGTGTTACCAAATTATATTTTATTCTTATATTTTCCATTTTTCTTTTAATTTATGTTTTGGTAATTTTGTTGTGCTGTTGTCATTTTTATTAGTTTGATTTTTGTTTTTCTTTTAAAAATATGTCTATATAGTTTTTATACATTTTTATTCCAGTTTTAGTTATGTTAATACATCAAGTTAAACTAAATTAAAATGATAAATGCTGCCTTGACAGCTAGCTGAAATATAAAGAGCTTTTTTAACGAAAGTAACGAAAATGTTTATGGTTTTAGTTTTAGTTAACTACAATAAACCATTTATTAAGCATGCACAGGTACATTTAAATGTCTCCAAGGATTGTTGATACCGATGAGGTTTTGCTGAAAATGTCTTGTGATAAACATAACTTGTGACTAGGGCTGCACGATAAATCGCATGCGATATTTAACGCGCATCTGACACCTTCAGCTCTTTACAAGTCCATGCTAAAAAACACTGATTCAATGAAACACCACTTTGGTGTTGTAATGGTGCCAGGACTGTTGAGTAGAAGACTAAGATTATATGAACTATAAAAATACACCATATGGTGTCACAAAAAGCCATGAGAGCACAAGCCCTCATCAGGGGTTCTTCTTGTTAATGTACGTTGTGCCATCTAGTGGCCATAAAATGTTATACAATTTAAAAAAATAAAAATAAAAACTCTTTCTGACCCCAAACCTTTGAATTGTAGTCTATGCTCAAATTGTAATGCATGATGGGTGATATCAGACGAAAAGGAAAGTTGTTTCTGGGGCAGCCCAAGTTATTACATTTTGATACAAATTTCAAAGACAAACAATTTATTTGCAGAATAGAGCCAGTTTTCATTTTATATTGTCAAAGGACCAAGAGGAAATCAAATGGCGTCTGGTACTTACGCTGTAGATCTGCAGTGCGGAGGTTCTTCTTCAGCCGCTCCACCTCACTCTTAAGGAATCGGATGTGTCGCATCATATTCTCAGGTGAGTCAATCTCCATGGAGATGTCTCTCGGGGACGGCGGAGCAGAGACGGGCTGGTCAAGCTTCTCCTGAAGAATCCTGCAGGGTTAAAAGAAAACAGATCTTAAATCTCTTTCATTTAATCTAACCCTTAAAAGTCAGGAAAATGTACATATATAACTGACCTATAAAACACATAAGCAGGTGTTCAGCAAATGCATGTAGGGCACTTTAAATATTCAAAAGTTTTGTTGGCATCAGTACTTTCTCAGTTACATGGTAGTGTTTATATTTATGAGGTGAGCTGTGGCAGTGTTACCCAAACCAGCAGCTACTGACAACAGAACTGCACTGGCCTTTTTTCTGCTTCCAGTTTGTCCATGCGTTTCCATAGCCGATTCACAAGAGCTTCTTGTTCTTGCTCTAAAGTGTTTTCCAAGTCGATCTTTTCACGACTAAGCTAAAAGAACACAAAAGAGTTCAAATATCTGCGAAGAACTGAAAAGAATCTTTTAGCATTCAATAAGCAAAATTTTAAGGAGTTACCTGTTCTAAGGTGAGCTGTTTGGAGATTGTGTCGTTCTCCAGCTTTCTGATCTTCTTCATCAGTTTGTTGACTTGAAACTCCTGCTCCTGTTCTAAGTGCTGCTCCAGTTCAGCCTTCTCATGCTGTAACTGAGCAAGAAAAACGGAGAAAATGGATTTTAAACTGATACAACTATGAAATTAATGTGCCAGACTGAAGCTGCTCAAGCCATATATTTGAAGAAATCCCACCAGAAGAGCTGCCACTTTTGCATAGTTTGTGCTTGCTGTTTTATAATCATTGTGAAACTTAGCAAACTGGCAGCTCCAGTAGTGATGAAAAGATTTATCTTGAACTCTGTCATGGGAACACACATTTGACCAGCGGTTTGGAAAATGGATGGATGGATGATTCAGCTGCAGGTGCCATCTTCTGGCGAGTAGCGGGAATACATTCGGCACAACCCACACAGTGCATTTTGGGTATTTTCCAGCTGCTGAGTGTACATCAGTTGTACACTTGTTATTGCAGTGCATTATGGGATTGAATGAGCGCACTCGACCATGGCCACTATGGTTTCGGACACCACTACAATTGGCTGTCCCTTCCAATAGTGCCCTATTTCAGGGTATAGGAAACGATTTTTAGACACAGCCCTAGTATTTTCTCCATATAGCGTATTATCAACTCTTTTCAACATTGATAATAAAAATGTTTCTTGAGCTCCAAATCAGCATATCACCAATGCTCCCTCTAAGCTGCGCGCGCACGCAGAAGAAATAATGTGCGGCGCACACGCATAAATGAGTTGGGAAAGCCATTTGCGAAAGCGAATGAATTGCAATGCTCGGGTAAACCGCTATAGAGTTGATATCGCTATAGAGTTAGAACCGGTGAATGCGGTTTACAGGTTTCATAGAAAGAGAATGATGTGCGCCAAATGAGTCGCTGCAGAAACGAAATATTTGAATGGTTGCGGACGAGATAGCTCAAATCGAGAGCAAACGCAATGACATGTGAAATAAAACATCATCATGTATTAAAGAAGAGTAGCTTGATTAAGTGCTGGAAATAGCGAATGATAGACACAGAACGGTAACAAAACTAAGAGACATTTAGAGTCACACAAAGGTGTATTGTGCAAACTGTACTTCATAGGGATGTTTAGATAGCTATAGAAGAATTAATGTTAACGTTTTTTTTTTTTATATTTAACTTACAGATCTCAGTTTAAATGCTTCAGTTTGTTTTCTGTTCTATTCTATTCTATCAGTTTAAATGTTTCAGTTTGTTTTGATATTATATTATGTTAGGCCTAAATTATAAACCTAATAAATAATCGACCTTGTCTTTGTTTCAGATAGTCTCTTATGCTCATCAAGGATGTATTTATTTGATCGAAAATACAGAAAAAAAACAGTAATATTGCAACCATCTACGGACACCTTGGCAATTGAATCGCCATTGGCTAGTAAATTTTTTTGTTTACTCGCCAGACTGAAATAAAACTGAGTCTCTTATGCTCATCAAGGATGTATTTATTTGATCGAAAATACAGAAAAAAAACAGTAATATTGCAACCATCTACGGACACCTTGGCAATTGAATCGCCATTGGCTAGTAAATTTTTTTGTTTACTCGCCAGACTGAAATACTATATATATATATATATATATATATATATATATATATATATAACCATGAA
>NW_015544159.1:1017170-1017763 GCF_001515605.1 Sinocyclocheilus anshuiensis
AATTTATTAGCCATTGGCTAATATTAGACATCATTTAGTCGCCCAGAGTGAAGATTTAGTAGCATATGCGAGTGATTTACTCGCAATGTAGAGGGTTGTATTGTGAAACATTTTTGCAATTTCTAATATTGGTTTCCCATTTTAATATACTTTAAAATCTAATTTATTCCTGTGATGCAAAGCTATATTTTCAGCATCATTACTCCAGTCTTCAGCGTCATATGATCCTTCAGAAATCATTAAAAAGAACAGCATTTATTCAAAATAGAAATCTTTTCTAAAAATAAGTCTTTACTTATCACTTTTTATCCATTTAACACATTCTTGCTGAATTCAATTATTCATTTCTTAAAAAAAAAGAAAAAATTACTGACCACAAACTTTTGAATAGTAGCGTATATTGTAACACAAAATTTTTATTTTGAATAAACACTGTTCTTTTTAACTTTTTATTTATCAAAGAATCCTAAAAAAAATATCACGGGTCCCAAAAAAAGTATTAAGCAGCACAACTGTTTCCAATATTGATTATAAATCAGCATATTAGAATGATTTCTGAAGGATTATGTGACACTGAAGACTGGAGTAATGAT
>NW_015544159.1:1018736-1020933 GCF_001515605.1 Sinocyclocheilus anshuiensis
AAGCTTTGTGAAATTAAATGTTCATTAGTCATTCAAAGATTTGTTTAAATTATGTAAATGCGCATTTGCTGAATGCTGATGGAAAATGAGAAAGTATTATAATGTTTGCCTTTCTATTACTAATAATATAAAAGCAATCGTTATAATACTTTTTGTATACATTTTAATTCCTTTGTTTAACCGTTCGATCTGATTATTAGACAGACTTCTATCCGTATTAGACAGAACTGTTAACGACGACAGCAAACAAGAGGGAGAAGGTGAGCACTGTGCTCAGGCGTTGCCGCTGTCAGCGCCGTCAAAATAAAAGTCCCGCCTCAAACGCATCGGCCAAACAGGAAAACTTATCGGCCGATGCCAATATTTAAAAAATGCCAAATATCGGCCGATATATGGGCCTTGGCGATATATCGGTTGACCACTAGTTGTGATTTCTGCATCTGCCGTCTCACTAAATTAGGACACAAATACATGAACATCTTCAGAACTGCTCTGAGAGTCACTTCCTGAGGATTTTAACATTTCATTTGAGTAAAACTATTGTCATATCATATACACACAGAAGCGTAAAGGTATTCAAATCAACTTGTCAAGATAAAAGTTCGGTTTAACTGGAATAAATTGTCTCAGAAATATATTATTGTGCAGTAGAATGAACATAATACTACTACTACTACTACTACTACTACTAATAATAAATTATTGAAACTTATTCTTTAAGGAATGGTGAGTAAAACACAAGCCAATTTTCATTTTTCATGATTTTAATTAATTAGACATGCTTTTTGATTACTAAAATTAAATTTAACCATTAAAAAGGAGTCCAGAAAAATAAAAATGGGAAAAAAATGGAATCCAGAAAAAATGTAAATTAAAAATTTGGAAAAAAATAAAATACTTGACCACGTCACGTTCTTTCCCATCCTTTCCTTTGTACGAGCGTCAAATGTAAATTATGTTAGTGGCCATCCTTTAGTGCAGACCGTAGTAGGGTTGTGCACAAATAGTCGAATATTCGATCTGTAATTTTTATTCGAAAAATAAAAACACTATTCAAAATTTACTACGTGTTGCTTTGCTGGTCATAAATGCAGGGAACCTATTGGCGCTTTTCCACTGCATGGTACAGCACCGAACGGCACGTACCGTTACCAAAATGTGACGTGTAAACCCTGCTGATCACTGATTTGCCGGAGAGAATCGTCACTACCTGCGTCATTGAACTTGCGACACGAGACACTAGACACACTAGATTAAATCAGCACAGCCAGCGAGGATCGAACGCAACTTTTTTAAATGAAAGGCAACAGATTCGAACGAGCGCACCTTTTTTAAACAACATAAAATAAAACCTTGAGATATAACGTAACATTGTTGTGTATAATGTCTAATCATGAGCTTAAACTTGTTTATTAAAAAAATAACGTCTTTCTCCTTAAAAATAATTGAAATAAACAAATAATCTAATATTCTTTTTTTTTTTTTTTTTTTTTTAAAACCCAAAATATGAGAATCGTCACTACCTGCGTCATTGAACTTGCGACACGAGACACTAGACACACTAGATTAAATCAGCACAGCCAGCGAGGATCGAACGCAACTTTTTTAAATGAAAGGCAACAGATTCGAACGAGCGCACCTTTTTTAAACAACAAAATAATGTCTGTTGCGTGGTCTGTTGAGGAAGTACAGATGTTCCTCTCTTTGATAGCCGAGAAGCGGATCCATGCAGTGAAAAAGCGCCATATGATAAATCCTAAACGCACACTAAAAGTCAGTTATAACTAAATGCACTGGGTGGCGCTGTGGATTGCGTTAACAAGTTGAATTATTTGATCACAGAATGTCATTGTCTGTCTCGGGAAGTTTGGAAATACTTTGATCAAAAGTATCTTACTAAATGATCTTACAAAATGGAATTACTTTTGATCAAATGAATCAGTGAAAACTTTGCTTAGCACACCGTTAGCTTCGTGTCTCTGGAAAGTCTGTGTCGGCGCGCGTTCTTATTGTTATCAGACTGAGGAGCCAACTTTCACACGAGCATGTGGATATTATTGTTTTTCTCAACATTAATGTGAAACAATATAAACACGATAAAAATAGGCCGACTCGAGTGTATGTACGTTCTGTACTGTAATTGACACAGTCTGCTTTATTTTTCCCATTTGCTCTGCTTGAGTTTGAATTCTTTTGT
>NW_015544159.1:1021064-1065278 GCF_001515605.1 Sinocyclocheilus anshuiensis
TTCAAATACAATATTTTTGAAAAATGCCCATCCCTAGACCGCAGAGAACAAATCCTATTCACATACCGGACAACAGCTGAGGACTTACTTGCATAAGTTTTCGAGAGAGCTCATTGGTGAGGAACTCCTCTTCCTTCTCATAGTTGACTGCTAGAGTTTCTTTCTCTTTCTGCAGTGCCTGAATCTTCTTGAACAGGGTGTTACTGATGAACTCTTCTTCTTGTTCTGCTCTCGCTTGCTAAAAAAATATTTTAGAAAGCACAAAAATGTTAGTCTAAAGCTGATGAAAATACATCAGTAACAGGAAATAGTTGTTTCATTAACCTTATTTTTGTTGCCTCTGAGTAACAAACACATTTCTTCACTTTGCATGCATATATAATTGTAATACATGGTTGATAATGTAGGGCTGACTGAATAAACAAACAAAACGCTTTTTGTTTAAGGAATAGTTCACCCAGAAAATAATTTGCTAAAAATATTCTCACCCTTAGGCCATTCACGATTTGGAGATTTGGAGAAATTTAGCATTTTAATTTCAAACTGTTGCTTCCAGCTAAAATATGAATCCTCTATCCATAATATTTTTTCTCCATTAATAAAAAAGAAATATGCACAGATCAAGCACCGCTCACAAGCAAAAACAGTCTAAAACAGTTCTAAACAAATATGTAGGTGATTTTGATGTGAGAGGACAACAGATGGACTTTTTCACTGGATGAACCGTTATTATGGATTAAGGACTTAAATTATTTTGGCCAATGGTTTAAAAGTTAAAACACCTTAATGGTGGATTTACTTCTAACAACCAGGCAGCTTTTCACTTCACAAGACATTAACTGATGGACTGGAGTTGTGTGGATTATTGTGGTGTTTTTATCAGCTGTTTGGACTCTCATTCTGACGGCACCCATTCACTGCAGAGGATACACTGGTGAGCAAGTAATGTAATGCTACATTTCTAAAAATCTGTTCTGATGAAGAAACAAACTCATCTACATCTTGGATGAGTATAGTGAGTATATTTTCAGTAAATTCTAATTTTTGGGTGAGCTAGTCCTAACTATTCCTATTCCTAACATGTTGTGGTGATCATTTCGATTTTTTCTGTAAGAAAGATGCTTTATTGTCATTGTACAAGGTACAACGAAATTTACAGTGGCAACTCTCAGAGAGCAAGAAACATGCAAACATACATACACACATAAAAAAGAAATTAGCATATTACTATAATTAAACAAATGTAAATGTATTAAATGAAACAATATGGATGGATGAATAGAGTACTGTATGCTTGGGATGTTTCTTGCTCTCTGAGAGTTGTCACTCTAAATTTCGTTGTACCTTGTGCATGCCATTGTGCAGACAAGGATACACATTTTTGCTCAGTAACTTTTACCAGAAAAGCATGTTATGAAGAATTGCTTAACACATCATACTGGAACTGGGTGAATCATAAAGAAACACTTCTTGTAGATATTTCACAACCAATACAGAATCAGTTTGACTTATTACAAACATATAAGAAAGTGGCCTCTCTGACTAATGAATGCAGAACAAAAGCCCTACAAGCATGAAGTTTGTTTCTAAATGCAGCTGCAACAATTTAAAGAAATGTTGGAGGCAGCAAAACTGGGTCAAGGAAAACATCATGAAGGAGGATAAATCAAAAGCATTTCAGGACAGTGGTTTAGTTATAATTTATACATACAAGCCAAGTTTATCTGGCTTGTAGAGACCAATTTGCAATGCACTCTAAAACCCGTGTCCATCACATATAAGGAACTGAAAGTCTAGATGTTATTTCTACATATAGGTGTTATTAAGAAGCCATCTGCAGACCCTGAGAGAATAAGAAGTGCATAATGATGAAGATCTCTGCAGATAACATAGGGATGAAATAAACCTTATCAAGCCAGAGACAAGCGGCTTTCTCTATTTTGATTGTACACAAACACAGGCTGACAACACACAAGAACAGCTGTCAGATGATCATCAAATATTAACTAGCAACCAAAACAAACTGATGACAGATTGTACTGTACTGTGCTTTACAGTATTGTAGCACCAGTATATCATCATCATTCCATGTGCACATGAATCAATCCATCATCCATATGAGATGATTTGCATTAACTTACTTGATGAACTACATGCTAAATTTGTTTAACCCTACAAAGCCTACAGTATAATATTCGACACTTTGCTGAAAAACTACATGCCTTCTGCCCTCAATTACATTTGTCTTTTTGCTGCAAAGTTTAATACATTGCAATACATATATTTTTTTATAAACATACGAATAAATGTTATATTGTTAGAAATATTTCATAATACATGAGCCATATAAGGCTGACATAATACAAAACATAAAGCACATATGAAACCTTTTTTTCATTTATTTTAATATTTTGTCTAAATGTTTAATAAACTGATACATTTCATTTTCAAATTTAATTTTTAACTAACTAACTAACCAAAGCTAGCCACAATATAGTGTATCGTGTTGATATATTATAGGAGTTTATAACTATCGTGCTCCCACTGGCACATGCTACTGTACTGTCACTTAAAAAATAATACCAAGTTTCCATGAATCGTGTACTTTATACTTTTTCTGTGAACTATTTATATGCATACTATACTAAACTAAGTATGTGAGTTATACTAATGAGGCTGGAATTAATTACTGTCCCAATTTAACTTATTATTGTGCTGCTAGCTCATGCTAAGATTAATATTTCACTGACAGTTTCTTCTGAACACAACCAAAACGTCCCCAGAGTCACTAAAAGTGGACTAAAAGGTGCTTGTTTAGTAAATTAATTTTTTTTTTTAATTAACAAGACAACGGAAAATCTGAGACGATAAAAGCTAATCATTAGCACATTAGCTTCAGTGAACCGTAAATGTAACCGTAACAGCGTTTACGAGTTTATAGGTTTAATAACACATGAAATGACTGAATTCCTTATTATTAGTGTTAGCTTTCATGTGCATTCAGGTAAATAAGTATTAATTGTAAAAACATTTGTTAATGACTCACTATGGTGACACTGGCTTTGCGCAAGTCTCTATTCTCCTCCTGCAGAGCTTTACACTTCAGTTTAAACGTCTCGAGCTCGATCTTCAGCACTTTATTCTCTTGCTGTAAAGATGCCAGGCGGTTCGTCAACTCCTCTAGACGGAACGAAGAGATGAGGATGGAGGAGGACGAGGATGAGGAGCACTGAGGGGTGGCTCCGTCCGTGTCGCTCTCACTCGCACTGTCCGCCATCATTGAGCATCAGCGTGAGTCAATGAGGGAAGGGAATGAGATACTGCTGTACGATGCGAGTCGCTACAGCGACCTCTAGTGATTCGATTCATTTGAGCGAATCGGTTTGTTCAAACGGTTCGCCCTGGAAATGGGCGGGGCTCAATAATAATTCTGCTGTTTAAAGTCCTAACTGAAAGTTTCGAATTCAAAATATCACTATAAAGGTGATGATACACGGAGCAACTTTTTTTTTTTGCAACGATGCTTGGGCTCTTTCCCATTGAGAATGAGCAACACATTTCTAACTATATACTGGTCGTGGGCCCTCACCCGGTTGCCCGTTGACGGCAACACTGCCCAGCAACATTGTTCAAAATGTTGCCCCGTGTATCATCAAAATGTGTAAATTATTGCTTAGGCGTTTGATGAACCAGCACGCAGACAGCGGCATCATGTGGTAGCTGGTAATTTTCTCAGCGCTGACATGGTTGGACCAATCACAATGGTCTGTGGTTACTGGATTAGCCAGTTTTTAAAAATATATTTATAAAGATTACTGTGGCACATGTCTGTTTGTATGTAATCATTCATTCAAATGTAATACAATTTGTAACTTATCTACCTGTAATCAGCATTTTACGGAGTCACTAGTTAAGCCTGCCAAAGAAAGCTGGACACAGGGCCTGTTTTTGGTATGTTTGACAGATAGAAAAAGTTATGTGAACTCAGCTCATGAGTGTGAACGAGTTTACATTTACATTTATTCATTTAGCAGACGCTTTTATCCAAAGCGGCTTACAAATGAGGACAACAGAAGCAATCAAACCAACAAAAGAGCAAGAATACAGAGTAGGCTACTAGTGTTAGAGGGTCAAGTTGATATATATATATATATATATATATATATAATAAATAAAAGAAAACAAGTAGATAGAATATAAACAGAATAGAGCGTGTTAGTGTTAGAGTCACTTTTTTCTATAATAAATAAAAAGAAAATAAGAAAACTCTATTCTATTTCTATTCAGCCTACTTGTTTCCTTTTTATTATGGAAAAACCCTCTAACACTTATTCTATTTCTATCTAGAATAGAAATAGAATAAACAGTGTTAGTGTTAGAGGGGTTTTCTATAATAAAAAGGAAACAAGTAGGCTGAATAGAAATAGAATAGAGAGTGCTAGTGTTTAGAGTTGAGCAACCGAATGCAGCTGTGTTCACCTTACATGCTCAGCTAGGTAATATGGGTTAGTTCATCCAAAAATTGTCATTCACACTCATGTCGTTCCAAACCCATAAGACTTGTTTATCTTTGGAAGACAAGTTCAAATATTTTTTTATATTCTCTCATCATTTTTGTGCTTACATTTAAAGTCAATGCAACCAAAATGTTTGCTTCAAAAAGTTAATAAGGAGACTGTAAAAGTATTCCATCCAAGTGAATACAGCGGTTTGTTTGAAGAGACACGATTGTTTTGTATTTGATGAATTTTTATATCATGAATTTATATGATGAATTTAATTTAGGCTTTAAGATATGAGCTCACAAATATGGAAAAAGGAGGCTCAAGTGTGCCAGTTTGAAGTATGACACATTCATTTTCAGTCGCGCTACCTTCAAGGACTGCCTTTCTCTATATACTACAGAGGTCCATTAATAATTTGTGAATTATCTAAAGAAAAAAAATTACATTTTTCACAAAGGAAGACTATTTTTAAGAACATTCATAAGTGACATTTTATGGCAACCAAGAACATTTTAATCACTCTTCCTACTATATTTTTGGCTACCTACTATAAAGGAAAAAGGTAAATAATAATAATAATAATAATAATAATAATAATAAAATAATATTTAAAGTATATTTGTACAGTACATTTCTAAATACACATCATAATAGGGCTACATTCATAGAATGAATAAAACAACTGTGACTGGATGGGTTGATTTTTATTACTCCATTACACTGTGAGGAAATGGTGCTTAATTCTAATGAAAATAGATTTGAATTCTTATGTTTCTTTTGAATATGTCCTGGACTTGACTTTTTATCACGAGATTCCCGCATAAACGTTCCGATTAATGTTGAACAAGAAAGAAAACACAGTGAGGATTTGAACACAATTTATTATAAGCTTAAATAATTAGTTTGATCATCCAGTGTATGCTTGTTTTTTTTCCATACGTTTGTTACCAGATCTATCATCCATGAATGCTTGGGTGATTTCTCAATGTACCAAAACCAAAGTAAAATTGCCCCCAAAACCACAGCAGCCTTGAAAAGTAGTAATACACTGCTAGAATGACTACAAATGACAGGCTGACAGAAAGACTTCTACATCTTAGATCCAATACACATGAGAACAGTTAAAAATGCATCACGTCAATCAACATGACGCATACCGGTGAGCATTCGGATTTCAGCTGTATCTGTAACTGCATAGGGAACCCGGCGGCTGTGATGTAATGGGACACAGTGTATTTTAGTGAAGCTGAACAATGGTGTTGTGATACCGTCATCTTTCTAAAAAAAAGCGTGAGAATTAGCAAGACTGTGAGTGAGTGTATACATATAGAACATCACTTCCCCATCTCTTGTGTGTTATGCTGTTTAGAAAAATCTAAATAAAGTGAATCACATGCATGAAAATATTAGTACTCTGAATAAGTCTTAAAACAGAACTACAGCGGCTCCAATGCATGTAACCACTGAAAACCGCAGTAGGTTTGAAAGAAACATCCGTTGTTAAAATCAAGCTGGCTTTTTTTCATATACAAACATTTTTCTTGATAATAATTATACAAGTGCATGTGAAGTTACACCGAAGTGTTCCCTTAAAATTGGAATCAGAATTGGTAGTTCATTCCTACACACTTGCCAGTGCATTAACAACATTCTGAGCCACTTTCGAATTTATACAGTGTAATTTATGTACAAAATAAGCTCCAACAGCATTATACACCCCGACATTATGTGTCCGAGAGGAAAAAAACGTAAGGCGAGTGTAAAAGGTGATTCGAACGAGTCCCTCCATTTCTGTCAATCTGCAGTATGTTACGTGGCCTCTTTGGTCACGGAAGTGCTTAGGCGCTGCCGTGGAGCATCTCGAATTAGACGCCCCAGTCGACTGAAACGTCCTCTCAATCATTAGCCGTTCCGTGTTATTGACAGAAACCAGTTGTTTTTTTCATGCTCATGCTAAATCAAAAGTCGTCTGGCTGAAAACCATTTGTTGTATGAAAGCTGCAGACACATGATCCTCATCCCCTGACCTCCTGCACGTTTCCAGTGATCCTCCTCATAGGAAAATGGTTCTGAAACACTTTCAGATCTGAAACATACAGGAATATATCAACTTATTTTATTCATGTAAGAACACAGCATAGCTTTAAAATTGATAAATAGTGGAGTCTAAAAATCTGAGAGCGCACTGAAAATCTGGGATACAAAATCTAATTTAAAACTGGAAATATGCTGAAAGTTTTAGGCTGTGTAAAGCAAAGAATATTATGACATTAAATACAGCCAATATATTTATGATTCTGTGTTTTTTCTAGGATTTCGACTTTAGATGTCCAGTCATTGTGCAGGTTCACAATGCAAGACCCAAATGACCCTTCAAAACATGTTGTCCTGGTCTGCACACAATAGCATGAGTAAAAGAACAATTGCATGGACTAATTTGCTGAGCCTGCATGTCATCAGTGGGCTGCATTTCAACTGTACTGGAAAAAGCGCTGTTGCAAAGCACATTTCTCTGGTGACTACTGTGTTGATGAAAAGCTACTGGCAGGATTCCGCACTGCTCTGCTTTTTACCCCTTGACTTCCACTGATCCTAGTTTTATGCCTGGACTTACCAAAAAGAGCACAACTGTTACGGTTGACCCATTTTTTCCCTTTGTCTTCCTTCCTTCTTTATGCCCTTCTCTCCTTCTCCAGCCTGAAACAACAAAAGCTTGAAGTTAGAGATGACTCTAAAAGAGCCGTCATACTACACAGCGTCTATAGGGATATTATTCCCAATGCCCATCCATGGTAACACACGACAAATGCTATAAGAGAAAAAAAATTAATTAGTGAGAGACCAATGTTCCCTCTATTTATTTATTTTTTTCAAAACCTATTTTTATAGACATTTCAGACACATAAGCAGAAACACCACCTGTGCACTCAGTGTCATTGAAGAAATTCAAAGTTTTCTCAAAATTAATTTATTGGGAGTTTTTTTTTTCATGTGTTACCTCATGAAAACGAATTAACAGTAAAGCAATGTAGATAACTTAGGTAACATTAGGCTATCTATCTAGCGTAGTAAGTTATGCATTACTCTTCTTTTTTTGTTTGTATATTTGTGAGGTAATTCAAGATTAAGTTTTGCTAAGATAACTTGTATAATCATGAGAAAAGTAAGTTATGCTCATGGGAAAACAAAACATTCTAAAGTCATTTTTCAGTATCATTTGTTGTAGGATGCAGCCTAAATTAAATCAGCATAGCATCAGTTCCATACTGAAAATCAATGGGCATGCGGATGGACTCCAGTTTAGCTTATTCAAGCTTATTTCCCCAAACATGGAACATGTTTTTTTGTTCCGTGTGGGAGCAACATTAAAGTATGTGGCCACACAGCTAGAGCGAACACATATCAGTCCACAGATGTTCACTCAGTTTCCCATTAATAAAGCCACTTCAAACAAAAACCAGGAAACTTGGGTTAAATTTCGAATACAGCAAGCTGTTCTGAAATGTTCTGCACACTACAGGCCCGCACTAGCACTAGCATCAGCACCGCACACGAATCCAACCTCAGTGTGCTCTCTGAGGGGCCCGGGGCCCCCCTCTTCCTCCTGCTCGGCCCTATTGGCCTGCCGGGAACGCTTCCTACGCTTTCTCCTGCCTATGTCCTCCACACCAGCTGTGCGACGCACCACTTTCCGGATGACCTAAGAGAAGGGGGCAAAGTCATGTCTCATGGTACTGGATTAGACCCACACGGGGGCAGAAGGGAAGAGAAAAGACGTTGATGCTTATGGGGTGGGCATGGACATTACTTTTCTGGTCACTATGTTTCCATCTTCATCTGTGTACTGCTCCTCTGTCACAGTCTCAACAGGGATGTTTCTGGCCTGATCACCCTACACAGGTGGGATGCATGATGAAACATTACAGATCTTTTACTTTGTTTTGCTGATGACAATGGCTGGATGCATTTAGTCATTCAAACAAACATACAAATTGGTCGTTCCAACACTATAGGCAAAAAAGTCAACAGCACAAGCTAACTGTCTTATACATCTTCCAAATGACATGCTAAAAACATAACTCTTTAAATGAATTCAGTAATGATTGACTTTTGATTTATAATAATATACAGTGGTAGTGATGGGCCAGGTTTTTTTTTTTTGTTAATAGTCAATGTTTGTGAAAATTTGGTTAAATCAAAACAAAATCTGTAAAATTAAGACGCACAAAATGAGGTTTCATTGTGTAGTGAAACTTAATGCTAACATGAAGTATTAGTAGTGATGCTAACCTTATTAATTAATCAAAGATAGGGGAAGGAGAACAAACACAGGAGAATAAAATTAAAAGACGAAAAATAGATTACGCTAGAAAAATACACTTCAGAAATCACAGCAACTTCTTCATGAAAAGTGGCAGTGTGCTAATCACTTCATTCTCTCTTAGCACACAGACTAAAAGCACACGCTAAGCCTGTAGCACACAAACTGGCCCAAATCTACAAGAGTACCAACTCATAGTACCTTCAGAATCACTCTCCGCCGATACACTCTGGTGGTGACAGTTTCTTCCTCATCAGAGCTGGATTCATTATCTCTACGAGCTTCCTGCTAGAGTCAGGTCAGCACATTACTGCAGTGCATGAGCCATCAACCTCATATGAAGTGCTTCAAGCCGTCAACTAATATTCTTCAAGTCACGAATCTTCACTGTACTCAAGCACTGATGGTGACCCAGAGTTGATAATGGTTATTATTTCTTTCAGTGGAGAATGTAATCATGTTTACATTCGCAGTTATAATCAATCTAATGCTTTTTTCTTTTTGTAGACAAAAAAACTTAGATAGCTTCTGTCGAGGTATACATGATGCATTTGAAGCATAATCAAGTACTTCAAGGATTAAATACAATACATGTCACGTTCTTTTGTTAAAATTCGATTGGATTATTGTTTATCTTTGTTGTAGCTTGAGACTTGAGAGACTAGTGAAGACATGAATACATTTGCAGTAAATTACTATAGGGCAAAAATGTCAGTGAATGGAACTGTCACAAAGGAAGAGCCCAAAAGACTTTCTGACTCCCTGGGCAGTGAACTTAGTTCTGAACAAGGGAGAAGATCGAGACACCCTGAGCCATGTGAGTACATGCATGGTTAAAAACTTGGTTTATCTTTGTAAGAAAATCTAAAGAGCATTGATGTTTTGCTTTTTTAAGGTCTCTCGAAGAAAATGTTACCTGGACTTTAGGCTTGGAAATGTCCTCCCCCCTGTGGTTTGGTCCTCTGTCCTCTACAGCCTCGCTGCTCACTTCTTGTCCAGAGTCTTTCCTAGCTTTGCCCTTTGGTTTGCTGGAAGACTCACTGGCGTCTGGTGACAAACGAGCTTGGGCTTGGAGCTTTTGATATTCCCCATTTTGCCTCTCAGTTTGCACTCCTGGTGTTGAGGACATTAGTTCTTGGCTGTGGAGGCATCGAAGTTCGAAATACATTACTTGATTGATACCAAACCTGCTGAGCTTGCAGAATAAGAATACAGTATGTTGGTAGAGGTCACTGTTCTTACCCGGACTCTCTTTGCCCTTGTGTTTCAGTATCTAGTCCGTGGCCAGAAGTTGCCGTCTTCCCATTTGCACCGGATGTCTCACTCTGCAGACCTGAAATTGAAGACATGTCTTTTTCTGCCTGCTGCACTTCACAGAGGATCGCTTGCAGCCTCTCCTCAGTCATCTCCTCATCCTCTGAGCCTTCCTCCAACTTAATGTTCTCCAAGAGAGACTTTATTTTCTCTTGGGTCATCTCTTCATCTTCTTCGCCAAACCCAGACTTGCCACTCTCTCCAGGAGCCTCGCTGGCTGAGACACAAACGGGAAGCTTCGGTTGGACTTCCTTCTGCTCTTTTACTGGACTTTTTGGGAAGACATCTGATTCTTTTGAGGTTCCCTCACTGTCACGTTGTTCCGAGGGCGCTGCTATTTCTTTGCTGACACCAAAGTCATCTTCAGCTGACCAATCCTCTTGGCTAACAGACTCTCGGCCTTCAATAGAGGTGTCCTCTGCCATGACGGTAGGCGGCTTGGTATCTGCAGACACTGGGCCACTAGTGATTGGCAAGGACAGTTCACTGGGTCTAACAGGGGCACCAAAGGGGAAATTTAGCCTACTGTCCTCGCCAAAGAAATCATCCTGGCGCAGAGGGGTAGGGGGTTCATAGGTCAGCTCTGAGGGACTCTTGAGCTCCAGCTCAATGTTGTGGTAACCTGAGTGATACAACACAGTGAGATGGAGGCGAACACCACTTGTGCGCAATGCCACAGCAACAGATGTAATGACAGAGGCCTTTGAAAATGTCATGGAGGATCATGTTGATGTTAGGGTGGCATTCTGAATTTAATAAGCCCTAACATTATGACTTTAAAGGAATTTTCTGGGTTATTTGCAGAAGTTAGAATTGTCTCACTTTAAAAATTAGACAACTTTACAATTCAACTAGATAAAGAATTTGTCAAGACAAACTTTGAAGCTGGCTTGAGAAAGCCAGACCACAATTCAATTAACAAACATTTTCACTAAATTTGAAGTGCTTTTGCAAAAATACAAGCTGAGGAAACTGAGGAATAGACATTTTCTGTGGTAGTCAAAAGGACACCACGGATGATTGATAGCATAAATTAACCCAGAATACTCCATTACGAATACTGTATACCATTAAGGTATGCAGCATATAGTATAATTAGTATGGTTATAGATATCTGTGTGTAGTTCACCATGTAATTTTCAAAGGCAGGTAATTACAACACTAAATATAAAGTTCAGGAACAGTGGGGTCCTGACGTAAATGGAGGAAGATGGGTGATGATGATGAGGAAAATGAAACAGACTGAGACTGTTTGGTCAACACTTTAGGGATAAGAGATACAAATGATGTAGATGAAGTAGGGGCAGTAGAAACTGTCATGGACACCAGGTTACAGAAAAATGAAGACAAGATATTGATGATACTGTGTTAGTAACATGAGACTTATCAGGATGATGTTGCTATATGAAGATAAGAATGCAGTATTAATGACAGAGCGAGTTTTCATAGCATGAGTGAAGAGCTGTAGCAAGAGCTAGCATTGATTTATCCACCACAGAGAGAGCAACTAAGCTAAACAGTGCTGCCCCACTGTGCTTTGAAATGAGGCAAAAGTGTTGCTATGAAAGAAGTTGGTAGGCAGTGGAGAAGCAGCTGGTCTGGATTTGCAGCAGAAGCACTCTATCAGGAAGGTTCAGAGGATTCTGGGATACTGGAGGATCAGGCAGCCTGACAGCAAGCAGACATAGTAGCCAGAGCCATGCTATCGATATTGCTTCCAAACTACTGAATTACTGTTAGCACTACACAGAGAGAAACATTAAGGCAATCATGCTGTAAAAGCAGGTTGGATACTGTTATTATGTTTTCATGTATGTTTATCTGAGAAAGAATCAGAAAGTATAGTGACAAAACAGAGTAGAGCACTATTGCCATTGCTGATAGCTACAGTAGTTGGTATACTTTGGATACTTTATATACACATAAACATAATATTTATCTTAATACGGTATGAACCAAATCTTAACCCCATCAGATCCAGCACACGAGTAGAATATAAAGCCTTAACAGATATTCTAATAGAGCACAACAGTGAGCACCCACTTTTTTATGGCCTATAATGGCTTTTGTAGTTTGTCCATCTGGAATTTGGCAATTAAATAATATTTCTACAGAAGCATGTATCATCAGTTAACAATCTCAAAGGTGTGAAAGGTTTATAGATAATCGTTCATGAAAACTAAGGGTTTTTTAAACTTATGGATCCCAACTGTTGCTCCATATAAATTTATTGTAATTCACAATATTATTAAGATGGGGTTAGGTTTTGATTCAGCATTAGCTTATATCATGTACCACACAGATGCATGCTTAAATGCTTTCATACAAACATACAATCATAATAATAAAATATTTATGATCACACTGATCCCTGACTGGTCTAACACCAGGCTGGGAAATAGCAGTGTTGATAACTGGCGGATCTAATTGATTAGAAAAAATTGAGATTTAAACTTAAACTTGAGTTTAAGTTGATACTGGGTTTGAATTTAGAGCAATAAGTGTTTTGCCATGATGGTTCTATGAATCTACAGATTTGTGAGAGACATAGAAAAGTAGAGTTCAGGTAGATGGGGCTAAACTTTACCATCAGCCTGCTCCTGGGAAACTGCGCTATCATCTGCAAAACATCTTGTGCCTGAAATGTTACCATAGTCAAATATCGGCCCTTCCAGCAATGTCACAATATCCAACCGATTGATCTTATTCAGGACTGCAGTTAAGGCATCCGCTAAAATTAAAAAAGAAAAGATTTTCATGGTTGCACATATTAGCTGAACAATAAATTATGCCTTTAAATTATAAATAACATTATTTATCTAATAATGGCTGAGAATATGATTTGGATACAGAAGTCTGTCCCAGCCCAAACCCCACCCACCTACCTACCTCCTCTCCATATGATTTACCCTTATTCAGAAAATATGTAGTCCGTAGGCACACTTACTCGTAGCGTTTTTACCATCTCGGCTAACCCATTTCTTTAAAAGCATGAAACTCTGAGCTGTCAGTGAGTTTGGGTTTTCCACACGGATTTGATTTATCTCATCAACCGAAAATTCCATTTCCCTGGCCAGCTCTGCAACACATTAAAAATAGATTAACAAGTCTTCTGTCTTTACCACTTCCCCGTACACATGTGCGCAGTACTGCAGTGACTGCAGATGGCACACCCTACTGATCACAGCAGCACTGATGCTTTGAGAAACAACAACAAATAAGGTGAAGCCATACGTGCACAACAATAGTAACACTAAAAAGTAGCATTTAGGGGTAAAAATGTGACATTATTTTCACAGATTACATTACATACATAATTACAGCGATATAAACATATGGGGTATATTTGTGCTACGGTGTAATGCAACACTTTGTCCTCTAGGCAGTGTCATTTCTTACCAGTCCAACTCAGGCCAAGATGATCCGCCACAATAGCCATACGTACATCTGTTCTTTCACAGGGGCTCTGAGGGCCTGAGAGCAGAGGATGGAAAGTCATGAAACTCTTAAAAACATAATATTTAGAGAAGTTAGTAAAGTAATAAATAATAATAATACCCTAATAATAAATAAAAACTACCATTTTCTGATCAAGTAAAGATAATTAAAGGATTGGGGGAGATTTTTTTATTTCATACTTTTGCCACAACAAAGTGTGTCCATATCCAAATAATAGGTTAGGAGACATTGATCAGAAAAGAGTTGCAAAAATATTTTGATATAGTCAATTAACTTGGTTTTAAGAGGTTAGATTTGTGAAGAATGCATATAACCAATCTAATTGGAAATGTTTAAAACCTGACAGTATAATCTTACCAGAAACACACATATAAATCACAAAAAAGACACGATTCAAATGTCTCTACAGCTACAGCAGAGGGTCAAATGTGAAATTCACAGTATCAAATGAAACTGAACATGCGGCATCTTGGTGCTGTGCTAGGACTGTGTGTTTGTGTGGGCTCACGAGATCTACAGGCTTCCTTAGCACCTTACAAGAACTAGGAACCAATAAAAATGGCCAGCAACCCACTCACACTGGCATGCTACAGTAAAACTGTCTATCCATAGAAAGAGATCTGAAAACAGGTTTAGAGACCAGTACACAAAGAGAGAAAATGACAAATGACAGATGACATCTACAGTCAGGTCACACCACAGGCAATCACAACGGCTCATGCAACTAAGATCATACAAGTGGAAAGTTTTACAAACTAGGCTTGATCTCCACGCCGGGGGCCACTTGAGGCCCAGCACCCTGACTGCCTTCACCTCCATCAGTCCTCCTACTCCACCTCCTCCTGTCTCTGCCGGACTGCTCAACCTGTGATCTCACGTCTCTAGCAGACCTGGATGTACTGGAGGGTTGCGACGCTTCTGATAAAGATGTGTTCCTTGATGTGCTGCTTTCTTCATCCTTATCATATGCCTGCATCTTTTTCTCTTCACTGGAAAGGCAGTCCACAAGCTTTACTGCCCTACTAGGTTCTGAACTACTAGAACTTTTGCCAACCTCACATAGGGGCTCCTGAACACATTTACTGCCTGATCTACTCACTGGACCAGTTTTTGATCTTTTGTTGGTGGTTATCATTTTGGTTGGCTGTGCTTTACCTTTCTGTTTGGCTATTGTGGTGGTCCTACATTTCCCCACTGGTGAGGAACTAACATTTTTGACCTTCATCATTGGGATTCTAGATTTAGGCTTCACATCTGGGAATGGATCTAATCGATTGTTGGCTACTAGTCTAATCTTTTGAATTGGTCTCGAAGATGTTAGATCTTTTTTACACCCCAGTGGTGGATGAGGTGCTCTCACTGGCAACCTAGACTTCGGTGGCTTTCTTGTAATGTCTTTGCATTTGGATATTACATCAATTTTCTCTGTACTGCCATCCCTGAAAGTACCAGTGTCCTTTCTGACTGAATCTTCACCTGGGTTTATTACTTGAACTGAGCAAAGATCAGACATTAACAGCTGTTTGGTTTGTATGCCGCTTTGTAGCAAGCAATGTGTTCCAGCATTTAAGGCCTCAAGATTAGCATTATTACTGCAATTTCTGGAATTATTGGAAGTTGTCTGGAGGCATGTTTGTGGCTCTGTCCTCAATGAGTCTGTCCGTTTATTGTATTTGCTTGTTCTATAGGTTTCTGGTCCTACTTGATGTGTAGTCTCTGGTGTTTGACCTTGAGAACTATCCGAGTCTACACAAACAAAATCTCTCCTCTCAATGTTGGAAGATTTGAGTCCTATTTTAAAAGAAGAACATAAAGAACTGACTTCTGAATAGGGGGGAGGCTCCATGTCATGAGATGTGTCAGAGTGGTCAGTGCATATCTGAATGATATTGTATGATATAACCGTGTTGTCCTCCATCTTAACTTGAGCTCTCTCAACTATCTGTGGATTTGAGGTGACTACATTTGGTTTTCTGACCCCATCCCCTATCCTCCCTCCAAATGTATGCTCACCGATCTGAAAAAATTGCAGCCTCTCTTCAACAAAATCCCGCTTGCTCATGTCAATCGCACCACTGCGGGTCATCTCAAACATCTTCCCTTCGTGGAAAGGGAAAGGGTTTGGCTCGCTAGTTGGTGTGCTTTCATCGGTTGGGGTTCTTGCAGGAGTTGTGTCAGGGGTTGTTGCTGTAGACTTGTCATCTACTGCTAGCCCAAACGGCTTGGGCTCATCATCTTTAATTCTAGCGTCCACTACTTCATCTTCTCCTCCCTTGCTTGACCAAGGATCAAAGCCTTTTGTTGCAACAGTTTTGAAAGGAGTATTAAACTCCTCATCTAGCTTGTAACTAAAGTAAGTGTCTGACAATCCTTGATCAGACTGTTTTCCATCCTTTTCACTGTCCTTGCCATTCTTTTTGTTTGAGGGATCAGTCTTAGCTTTGGTCTTTTTGCAATCCTCAGCAGGTGATTCTTCATGAATTACTTCAAGTTTACTTTGGCAACGG
Source organism: Sinocyclocheilus anshuiensis (assembly GCF_001515605.1). Lineage (NCBI taxonomy): Eukaryota > Metazoa > Chordata > Actinopteri > Cypriniformes > Cyprinidae > Sinocyclocheilus > Sinocyclocheilus anshuiensis. The sequence goes on from NW_015544159.1 coordinate 1,037,171, forward strand.
TCACTTAGACTAGACATATTATCTGATGCCCAAAGATCCTTTCTGTTTTCATTGGGAAATCCAAATGGTTTGGCAGTAGGTTCACTTAAGCCATCATCCTCATCTTGAAGTTCATATCCATCCAGAGAGTCAATCTCAGTGGCATCAGTGTCATGAGAGAACTCTGCAGTTGTCGCTAATGAGCAATCTGTGATGGACTGATCATTGCCATTTTGTTCATAATCGTAATCTTCTGCTTTTCCATTACTATTTGCCTCTGGTTCTTTATCATTCCCATTCTTGTCATGCTTTTTTGATGGGCTTTTCTTCAAATCTTTGTCCTCATCAATCTTAAAGGTATATTTCTTTATTGGAATAGGTTTAAAGATAGATTCCTCCTCACTTGAATCACTATCATTAGCTCCTGGGGGCACAGGAGATGGAGGCTGGACTCTTATTATAGGCTCGGCAAGAAGATGTTTATCATGCTCCTCTTGGAGATTTACTTCCATCATTTCAGTCTCAGCCTCTGAGGAAGGAGTCGACCCTTTTTTCTCAGGCTGTGAGGAATCAGAATCCAAGGGTGGTGGAGGAGGGAACTCTATATATGCAACTCTTTTGTCTCTTGTCTCCTGGCCAGTTTTGTGTTCACCATTGGCTCCTTTTTCTGGTCCAGATTCTTTCAAAGGAATAGCTTTGCCTTGTTCACTATCTTCTGACTCCTCTGAAACCTCAGCTATTGGGCTTGCAATACCTGGCATAAATGCAATAAATGGATCAGGGGTTCTCGAGGTGAGATCATAGCTGACCTCTTCTGAGCTTGGTGTCTCTGGAGTCATAGGACTTTTGCCAGAGCTATCAATAAAAGAGAACTGTTCTAAAGTGTCATCATCTGGGCTGCCTTGAGGAGATGTGGGCTGTTTCTGTTTAACTGCATAAATTGTTCGACTTTCTGAGCTGGCCATCTTTTTGAATGTTCCATTGGTTCCTCCTCCTCCCATATCTTTGTCAGACTGTTTCCCCACTTGAACACTTACATAGACTGGTAAAGTTTTAAGCCCTTTGAAACTTTCTCTCGTTGTAACTGTGGATATTTTTTCGACTGAACTAGTGTCACTTAGACCACTTGTTGTTCTACTTTCAGCAGAGACTTCTTCAGAGTTCTTTGTTGCAGCTTCCTCTCTCTGTAACTCTGAACGGCCATGAACCCTTGGTTTGGTCAGGGTAGGTATGTGTGATGGGCTCTTTTCAGATAATTTAGTTAATGTGTCTTGATTTGCCTTCTTTGACTGATTATTGTCTGGGGAACCAGGTGATGTTCTCACAGGAATGTGAGATTCTGTTTTTTTCTTAAGGGTCTTTATCTGAAAGTCATTCCTATTGATATTATCCTTAGACGAGGAAGCTGTTTTAACTGTCTCATTTTTAATGTCACCTTTTAAATACTGTTGCTCTTTAATATCATTAATTGCACTATTCCTGTCTGCAATATTTCCATCTTTCAAATTTTGAGAGTGAACTTTAGTAGAGCTCTCTTGCGTTTTATCAAACTCTTGATCTTTCATTTTCTCAAAAAGTGAGGCTCTTTTTACAACAGTATCTGATGTGCTAGATTTTTCAGGTAAACATTTTTCACCCAATTGCTTTGAGACAATAGTACTACTGCTACTGTGAGGGGTTACTCTACTTTTATCAGTTTCTGTTAGTTTTCTAGGAGGTGGGTATCCTTCATCTGTGGAATCAGCTTTTGAGGGTTTGGAACCAGCGAAAATCTGATATACTGGTAATTTACTTTCTGGTAGTTTTTTAACTGGTTGTTTTGACTGTGTTAGAGGCACATTCTGATCCTGTTTCTGCGCTTCTATTTCAAACTTTTGTCGAACAGAACTCACTCTAGAAGTCTTAACTGGGACTGGGGGGCCTGCATCACCTGTCTCTGCCTGCTTATGATCTTGGTGCTGTTTTGGCTTGTCCTCACAGAACTGTGACAGCACATGCCTCTCGGGACTGTTTGGCAGACTTGCACTTTTCCTTTCGTTTGTACTGCCAAACATCTTCTGTCTGCCTTTGTCCCATTCCTCAGCTGCACTCTTTTGCTTTTTCTCAGGGCTGCTGCACGTTGAGCTTGGCCCTGACCATGTCTCTCGTGATAATCTTGCTGGTTTCTTTTTCTCAGGGGACTTGAGCTCATCATTTAACTTTTCAGTTTTGTCCCTAAAAAACTGTGAAACCTCCCTCAGTTTCTCCTCTGCCTCTTTAATGGTCCGATCTACTCTATCTTCATATATGAGTTTCTCTCTATTCCTGTCCTGCCTATCCTGGGTGAATCTCATCCAGACTGCATGTTTAGGGCTACCGGGTTCTGTGGTATAATGTAATACTGTAACTTTGTCATATTGCTCATCTTGTGGGGGATATTTACCTGATTTGTCTGATGCATCCCTTGCTGACTTTAATTTGGACTCCTTCCTGGGGCCAGCTACTGTTTCTCCATATATGTCCTCAGTATCAGAATGTGATATGTCTAATTTTTCTGAGAGCAACATTTTCTCAGCAAACCTGTATGACTCCCCTCTCAACTCAGATAATTCGTCATCATGATACTCTATAGAATGCTGGCTTAGAAGTTTTAAAGCTTTATATGACTCATCTGCAGTAAGCTGAGCTGAACTGGGACGAGACTCTTCCTCTTGAGAAATAGGTGTATTGACTCTGGATGTGTCTAAGAAGAATGGCAGTGATTCCTCAGTAGTAAGTTCCTCCTCATCTTGAAGAACCTCATAATCACCATCAACACTTTCAACGAGTTCCGTGAGACCTCGGTCACTCTTGCATGTAAACTCTGGATGCCTTTTAGTCTCTCTGATTATAACTTCTGTCGGGTCAGTTGTGTTGCCCTTTTCTATGTGCACCTCAATAATTCTTTCAACTTGGGTTTTTTTGTCCTTTTCGAGGAACCGTGGGGACAATTCATCACCTTTAATGGCATCTTGGCTAGCTTTGTGCTCAAATAAACCGGCTAATTCTTTGGAAGGGTCTCTTCCAGACTGAAAAGCTTTCATTATGTCTCGGACTGACATTGCTTCTTCAATCCTGTCAGAGCCAGAATCTTTCAGTTGAGGTTTGTGGTAGACCATTCGAGTTGTAGTGGTGATATGAGTTTCTTCTTTGACGCATGCCAGTTCCTCAGAGCTGACTTTCATCTGCAAGGCCTTTACCTTATCTTTGATCGAGCTAACTGCTGGCTCAGGCTCAACCGGAGGCTTCAAAGCTGCTGCCTCATCCATTAGTGGCACACAGACCTCCTCAGGATGTTCATAGCTCCTGATGACGTGAAGAACCTCAGTTCTGGTTTCTGTTATGACAGGGGGGATAGGCACATCTGTGAAGGGGGGTTTGGGCCCTGTGCTCTCTGCACTTTGAGGAGCTGATGGGGTCTTTTCACTTCTGGTTTCAAAACCACTATCTGAGAGGGGACTCTTATCTTGTTCATGGGAAAAGTCATCAGGAGATTCCAGGATAGCATCTGTGCCACTATAGGAGTCTGCTAATTTACTCAAGTCTTTCTCTGAGGGAGAGGTCCGCATACCTGTGGGTGGCATTTTGAGTTTGTGCTCCGGTTTCATGGTACGCTTCTGTTTTTCCTCCCCTTCCTTCTTTATTTCATCATATCTGCTCTTTACATCAGCTATTTTTGAAAGGGAACTGGCACCAAGATCATTCATTAAGTAATCAACCACTTTAGCTAAATTGAGATCTTTGTCAGGCACTGACTGTGGTCCAACAGGAAAGGTTGGTTCAAATGTTGACATGGAACGCAGGGCACTCTGTCGTGCCTCCTCAATTTCATCTTTGGAGAACTCTTCCCATTCATCCTCTGAGGCCCTGTCTTTACTTGAGCTTTTGGCCTCACTCAGGACATCTTTTTTGAGAATTGCATTAACTTTGACAAGGTCCTCTTTAACTTTCTCAACCAATCTGAAGGGCTCTTCATCCTCCATTTTGGACTCTTTAGAAACATGTGAGTGAAAGCTTTTGGCTACGGTCGAGGAGTCAGTTTGTAAGATTGCAGTCATTCTTATCAAATCTTCCTTCATATCTGCCACGTCCTTAAGAATCGCTTGACTGGATGTCAATGTGGGTGAGGCAGCTGCTTTGAGGACTGTCGGGGAAATAAAAAGTGAGGGCTTTGAGGGTTTAATTCGTGATGTAGAAGAATGTGTTTGGGTGTGTGGCTGAGGTGTGATTGTTATTTTTTCTGGGAGTTTCTTCCCCTGGGGTTCAGGGAGCACATTGACCACGGAGAATACTGGAACAGACATGGAAATGGACGATATTGATGTGGTGGTAGTGGCTGGTGATCTAAGGGTATCGTAAACAGAACTTGATAAATTTGATCTTAAAGGTGAAGATACAGATTTTAGCGCACTATAGTTTGACGTTGAGCCAGCAGTAAGTGATTTCTCAGCCTCACTGAAGGCTGCACCAACACTGGCCGTAGCTGCTTGCGTTGTGGCCTGTATCCGTTCTTGTAAGCTGTAAGCCCCTCCTGTAAACAAACGGGAAGATGCAGAGGGGTATTTTATTGGTGAAATGGATCCGTTTAACAGGACTGTTTCAGTACTGGATATTGTAGGCTTAGCTGATGAAGAAAGCGATGACAGAATTGTACCCCTAGCTGTATCTGTGGTCGTTTTAATAGAGGACAAGTTTGTAATATTTCGAATTGGAGAGGACACTGCTATACTTGTGGGGGCCACGGTGGATTTGAATGATAAAGATGTGTATGTATTTGTGGTTGACTTTATAGAATCAGCTTGCTTCACTGTGGTGAAAGTTCTGTCTAGGATGGATCCAGGTGATGAAGTCAAGTTAGCTCTTGAGGACAATGAAGCAGCGAGCCCCTTAATGGACACCGGATCTGTGCCAATTTTACCTGGCGAAGACAGGAGACTGGAGGAAATTTGAACTTGGTTTTGGGGTTGTTTAACCACAGTCTTTATTGGAGATGACATAGATCTGTATGTTCTAATGGGTGATGCTATATCGCTAACTGATTTTGCAGGAGAAGCATTCGATGTTCCTAGGGTGGACTTGATTGGAGATGCAGAGGAAATGGACCACACAGACTTTAGTGGCGAAGCAGATGGCGTGTTGGAAGGTGAACTGGAGAGGGAAACCAGTCCACATTTTGTTTGCCCAGGGACGGTAATAGGAGCAGTCGACCATGCCTGGTAAGATCTTGTTGAAAAGACAGGTTTGTGAGCGTAACCAGCAGGCAGTGTTCTTGTTGTACTTCGTTCGACTGTTTCTTTAAACAGACAAATGAAAATCCAAACATAAAGTCAACAAAAAATGGTGGAGAAACAGAGAGACCAGAAGGAAAAAATTGGTCAGTGGTGATTGTCTTATAAGAAGTAGAGCAGCAGTTTTATGATGTGAAATGGAACTGAAGATGAGGATGATGCCAAAATAAAGATGATCCAAAGAGACTCAAAGGGTTCACAAAACAAAAATTAACAAAGAAAAGTATGACAAAAATGATGAACCACAAAACGTAAAATGGCAAGACAAATGCACAGGACCAGAGTAAAACAATTTCACTTTTGACTTTTGATGTGCTACATTTTCCTGTGACTGACTACCTTCATTTGCTACAGTGCCTTTTATCTGTTTGGTTTAGAAAAAAAAAAAAAACAGATCCTTCCCCAATTTGTGTATTTTGACAAAAACAGAAGACTCCAAAACAAAAAGCATCCTTGTTCCTATGCTACAGCAAATCATATTATGACAAATGCAGGCTAAATAACTACAATTTAATTAATTGTCGCTCACATCATGCAGATCTGAGTAACCTTAGTGACAGGCAATTCAGTGCAAACTGTGAAAGCACCCGAGAGAATCTACCTGTGAGTCTTCATGCATTTCCGTCAAAAATGCATTAAATAATTATACACAATCACAAAGCCAAAAGGAGCAAGACTGGTTGTAAACAGGAATTAAACAAAGGAAATGATTTTTTTACTTTGATGCCATAGTGCGTAAAGTTTGCATCAATAAGTCACTCAAAGTAAAATGTTATGAATGTTACAAAATATTATTCTTGCTAGTGTGGGTAAAAATGAACAAATAGGGTAAACAATATCCCATAAGCACAGGGCAAGCACGGCACACCAACCGAAATACCAAATTTCACATGCAAAGTAAACTTTAAAAAACATAAACAGAAAACAAGCATGTGGACTCTGTTCATGTATGGTAAAAAATGTGCAGATAAAACAATGTTTATGCCAGTTAATATATCATAGATGGTCACAGTAAGTCACATGTTAGCTTTAATCACTCTCAAGAATTTGGTTCTCAATATAAGTTCATACATTAGTGAAAACATCACACTCACTCATTCCAGGCTCGGTCAGATAGCTGTAGCGCTTACGTAAGGCTAGCGATGTAAAGGTATGACGTCGTTCTGGCTTTTCAGTCTGTAACAACAACAAAAAGAATCCTATCAGTTCTCCCATTATCAACCCTGCTTAAAGTTCAGCTAACTCCCTTACTGTTCCTTTCTTTTTGAAAAAGCTTTATGACTATAATGAAGGAACACTGATTTGGAAGGTTTTTATCATTTTCTTTATATTACTGTACTCTTTAAACTGAGTTGGCCTATATAGTCTCTATTCACATCAATAGCATTAGCAATGTAGCATTAGCGCTACAGCTAATGCTACATTGATTTCCTTTAACTCATTCTAAAGGCCATGAAACAAAAACAATAACTACGATTGACTGGGTCAGTGAGATCATAGGTTCCGATGTCCAGTACTTTGATACGCAACATAAACATATAATTTTTTGTCCTATAAATTCAATTTTAATATGCTTTGATATGACCCACTTAAGTCTTTCCAGTCTAGGCAACAGTCCTTGATGCATGGATGAGTAAACAAAAATCAGCTTGCAGAAAGTTGCAGCAGCATGCAGTATATGTATGTGTACTCAAGTTAAAGCCGTCTTAAACGAACAAATAACCCAGAGCTAAAGCAACTAGCACACCACATGAAAATGAGGGGACAGCACTATTACCTCTTCCTCAGGATCTGAATCCACATCCTTTTGGTTCCCAAGATGCATTGCAGAAACAGAGGGGATAACGTAATGAAGAGCAGGGGGAAAGAAACATCAGGATGTGAAAAAGGCATTAAAGGAACATAAAGGGGTAAAAAATAAAAGAAAAATAAAGCACAGAGCCGCAACCACAGAAGCTGTTGAAAAAAGCACAAGCCTGTGCACCTTCAGCCAAAGCAAGATCCAAATCAAAAGTGTGATTTGGGTCAGCCACAACAACAACAACAACTTGAAAGAAGCTTGAAACAGATAAAAGACACACTCAGGCAGTTTGAGCCAAGTCTGACCCTTCATGACTAGGAACACTGCTCTATCTTTCCTGAGTATGAAGATGGCATGATATGACGCAGATGATCATAGTTCAGCCTTACCTTCTTGAGTCCTGGCAGTGTGATGTTTAAATTACAGATAGCAGTCTGAGTGAGACCCTTGGAAGTTTTGGGCTCTCTGAGGAAGGACAGGCGGCCACATGGCTCTTGGCTGCTGTCTCTGACCTGCAGATGACAAACAAATGTTACTGGTAACAATTTAGTCTTTAGGTCTGACTTGCCCAGAATTTGCTGGATCATAGCTTGTAGAAAACGATAGAGCAGCCCATCTGATTTAAATAAGTTTCAGTTAGAAAATACACAAGAACATGTGAAGAGCTACATTACCTTCTGATATCTCAGGGTCTAACAGAAAGTTATGCTGATTTTAATAACAAAACAATATGGCAGGCAGAATGTATTACTAATGTGTCATGAAAATGTGGAAATCGTTGAAGGAAAAAAATGATCTACCTTCACACAGAATGGGAGTCTGTTTTCTTTGAAAGCATAGAAGTTAAAAACCAGCTGCTGTCCGGTTTTGGTAAGAGGGGCCAAATTGCCATAGCAGTCCACATAGATGGGCTTCCCCTCCAGCACCTTTAAAACAGCCAGCCGTGTCATGCAAACCACATTTTATAAAAATGATAATGTGCACAAATCCCAGTAATATCTCATAAAATAAATAATTAGCATGGAATGTTATACAGTACATCAGAATCTAGTGATAATAGCAACATTTAAAAAAAATTAAATAACTAAAACGGATAATGCACCTCAATGTCTTTGCTTCTGGCCACCTCCTCAAAGTTCTCCTGCTGTTCCAGGGTTTTGTCCACTTTATCGTCTGTCATACAGAAGCACCGCAGGCTGGACTCCACAGGGTCATTCATTTTAGCAAACACTACAAACTTGGCCATGTAGGGCACACAGATGAGCTCCCTGTAGAGCTGGGTGGCCAAACCTACAGTCTCTGGGATCTGATGGCAGTCTGCAAGCCAAAACCTAGCCACAAATTTAACAGTCACAAAGCTGAAAATGTGCGATTTTGATAATACACCTTAATATTTTCTAGAATTAGATCTGAGATATTGAAAATTGATTAAAACAGGTAAGAGGACTTTATGAGGAAAGGTCATAAGTTGTTCTTTTACCTGGCAGACACGTTTGTGGTGAAGGACACACAGTCATTCAAAAAAGTGAGAGGTGTAGTGCCAGTGATGTCCTCCCACTGAGCCAGTGATGTGCCACCTGTCACAAGATGCTTTATTAAAATGATTTTTACATTTTCTGAAAAAAAAAAAATGTGACTGCTCATGCAGTCTAAAATTCACCTCCTCAACGAGATAAATAGAGATGCACTGGTCGACAGGCCATCAATGTGTTTTGCGCAGGTATGTTTCTCGTACCATAATTTCACAAAGCTAAATTCAGACCATTTAGTTTTTCTTTTAAATCTACTATAATTGCAGTATGACGATTACTCTAGGGCCGGATTATCCAATGGGCATTATGGCACACTTCATGGCCCATGCACACTTGGGGCCCAAGCGAGAGGAAGACATTTTTTTTTTCAAAGTGTCTTAAACTAAGTGCAAATGGCACGCTTGTTGGCAAACGCTATTTACATTAGCTTCGCCCACCAATGTCTGGTACACTATAAGTATAAAGTTTTAAGAATTGTTCTAAATTCTATGAGAGATGTCCAAACTATAACCATAATGACAACAACATAGAGGAACAATATTGTTGGAATCACTTTCAGAACATTTTTTCCAGCTGATGAATGATAAAAATCAATTCACTTTAAAAAGCTTGAGCATTAACAGTGGTGGACGACATAACTGCAGCACGTGCTAAATAGATATACAGAGCGTTATATTGTGTTGGTGTGGACGCTAACAGTTATCTTTATAGTTATCGTTCTAGGCGTGAGCAACCTTTTGACTAACCCTAATTAGTCTATTTATGAAAAAACAGTAGGGATGATTGCAAACACCACTATAGTGAAACAGGAGCTTGATAAACTGTTAAAAAGATTCTATATTTCATTAGATTTTATCACGTCGTTAATGATGTCTACAAGTCAATCCTACCAGTTATACTGCAGAGCAGGCGCAGGCTTGGTGTTGGGTCTCCTTTGTAGCCATTCACCACACCCTCTCCAGAGAGCGGAGGCACGGGCATGGTCATGGTAATGGGCTTATGGAACTTCCTCCTGCGAGGCTCCACTGTCACTATAGGGCTGAAGGTGGCACGATTTCCTATGATCTTCTTCACAGGTTCATCCGGAACAGGCTGGGCCTGTTAAGAGAAAGCAAGAACATTTAAGTGAAACATCTACACAAAGAGCTTCATTAAAGCATCAGCAAATGGGAAAATCATGTCTGCTTTCCAAATAATCCCTAATATATCCTGGCCTAAACTCACACCACTGGTCGAGGTAGTGTTGTTAAGATTCAGAGTCAGAGTGTTAAGACCCGTTCACACCAAGAACGATAACTATAAAGATAACTATATTAGCGTCCACACCAGCGGACGATATCTTCTGTTTATTCTAAGTGCACGCTTGTCAGCCGCTTTAAATTCTCGGGGCTCATTATAGCAGGATTGATTCTGATTGGGCGTCAAATGTTTTTATCCTTCATCAGCTGGAAAAAAGTGAAAGTGATTCCAACGATATAGTTTCTCTATCGTTATAGCTGTGGTGTGGACTCTGCTATTCTTTAATATTGAGAATAATTTTTAGAACTATATCTTTATTGTTATCTTTATAGTTACCATCCTTGGTGTGAACAGGCCTATAGACTTTTCAAAGGAATCAACCTACACTCTTAAAAAATGAAGGTTCCAAAAGGGGCTTTTCACAGCGATGCCTTAGAAGAAACATTTTTGGTTCCCCAAAGATACTTTCAGTAAATAGTTCATTATTTTTAAGAGTGTAGTCTTTAAATATTAAGCTAGGAGATAAGAGAAAGTATTTCCATATTGTGAAAATAATCACACGTACACAAAAAATGAAAATTTGAAATTAGTTGGACTGTTATCTACCTGCAATCCAACTCTGATCTTCTTAGTGAGAGCACCCTCAGGGAAGGAGGCCTGGACCAGAGGTACTGTCATGCTGGACAGGACCCCTCCATCTGGACCCATCTGATTACTCTCCTGCTTGATCCGTGATACCACCGCAAAGTATTGTGGGAAGTCCTTTGTGATGATCCGGCAGATACGCTTCTTCTCCAGATCTGCTGTGCTGTCAAGCTCTGTTGAGTACACATGTATAATGTGAGTTTGATTTCAGGAAGCATTTACATTACATAAAAGTATATTACAGGAGCAAACAATAGGTTTTTAAGTATCCGGAAGGAAATGTGAGTGGTGTTTGCCTATGCAAAAGTTGGCATCATGATGCTACGGTCTTGCAGTGGTGCTAAATCTGTTCCTATGTTGTTGTACTGACTGTGTACTCCCAAATGTTCATTAAATTTCAACACATTTGTGTATGTCACATGCTGTCTCTAAATTGTATTGTTTATAAATATGTGACCCTGGACCACAAAACCAATCATAAGGGTAAATATTTTGAAAATGTATCAATTTATCTGAAAGCTGAATAAATAAGCTTTCCATTGATGTATGGTTTATTAGGATAGGACAATATTTGGCAGAGATACAACTATTTGAAAATCTGGAATCTGAGGGTGCAAAAAAATCTAAATATTGAGAAAATCGCCTTTAAAGTTGTTCAAATGTTCTTAGTTCTTAGCCATGCATATTACTAATCAAAAATTAAGTTTGAATATATTTACAGTAGGAAATGTACAAAATATCTTCATGGAACATGATCTTTACTCTATGTCATAATGATTTTTGGCATAAAAGAAAAATCAATCATTTTGACCCATACAATGTATTTTTGGCTATTGCTACAAATATACCCCAGCGACTTGTTTTGTGCTCCAGGGTCACATATATAGGCATTATATCAGACATGGTCCATCCTGCATTTGACCAATGAAAAACTCACATCCGTTGAGCACTAGTCAACACTGATTGTGCACTAGAAAGGTCAGTAACAGTGCAGATTTGAATAATTATAATTTTACCTTCATCCAAGCCATTGAGCAGCTCATTGAGGTCTTCAGATTTGCAGTCATAATGATGCTCTTTCCAGGTCTCACCGTTTTCGCTCCTGAGCATAATGAGCTCTCGCTCTTTACCCCTCATGGACCCAAAATGAGGGATCTCCACAATCACAGGGCTGTGAAAACACATCGCAGGCCTTTATCAGTGGAACCTCTCAGACTAATAAACGCGAGACAACGAGACACACAAATGCTGATGATGACTTTAGTAAATGGCGATGATGAACATTCATGGAACATTAGTGCAAAAGAGGGGCACTTGGCAAATGCATCTGATATTAATACAGTTAAACACTACTGGTTTCTATTCTGAACCCAAGGGGACAGATGCAGAAATGATTTTTATCAATGTTTTAGTTTAGCATAACTTTTTTTTACCAAGCGTCACTGCTTCATGCTTTGAAATTAAATCTTTCAAACACCAAGTAAGTTGCAAAATAAAGATGCACAAAATCCTATTCTTAATCAGTAACTTTGTTCTTATTATCAGCAAAATATCTAACAAAATAAATTCACTTTCAGACAGCATAGCTTATAAAATATATTTAAAAACATTTTTGGGTGATATTTAAACTTAATTACGCCGTGACAGTTATGGTGAGGTAATATTAAAATAGATTCTAAAGAACAAGACCAGGCTTGATAAAAAAAAAAAGCCCTTTTGAAACAAGCAAAACACCTAAATAGAGCAACACCAATCCTAAAATTAAGCAAAACAATTGCCAGTGGGATAAAATAATTTAAGAATTCTTAAAACAAGCAGTATATCTAGCCACTGAAAATATGAATTGACCATAAAACTAATCAGAAATGCTTATAAAATGCATTAAGCAATCTTAGTGCAGCTTAAGAAATTAGACGTTTAGAAATTAACTTATGGTCTTATTTTAAACATTATATCTAATAATATAGTTATTTCACAGCGTCATTAAAGGGGTCATATGATGTTGCTAAAAAGAACATTATTTTGTGTATTTGGTGTAATGAAATGTGTTTATGCGGTTTAAGGTTAAAAACACACATTATTTTCCACATACTGTACATTAATGTTTCTCCTCTATGCCCCGCCTTTCTGAAACGCGTCGATTTTTACAAAGCTCATCGGTCTGAAAAGCAAGGTGTGCTCTGATTGGCCAGCTGTCCAGTGCGTTGTGATTGGCCGAATACCTCAAGCCTGTGACGGAAATGTTACGCCCCTACCATACTGTGATGCCCTGTCAGGCTGGAGCGACGAGACATAAACATTAAAACCCATTATAAACGAGGCATTTGTTGCATCCAGTGGGGACATAATTACGGATTATAATGACTTATACTGTCTTTTTATGCATTGTGTTGCATCGCGCCGCGTAAACATAAAACCATGTCTGCATTTGTGATCGGATAAATGACAAACAACAAGCACTACGTTCTACACTGCTCAAAATTCGTTCCCATGAAAGGGAACCACTGATTTCTAGTCTTGTCCTTTTTTGGAAGGCCTAACAAAGTAGTTTTGCTTTCACAACGAAACACAACATCACACACGGCGGGCTAGAGTGAACGGCGGCGGCCTAGAGTGAGCGGAGGGCTTGAGAACGGCGCAGCCGGCGGGCTTGCGGCAATCACATGTGACGACCCCGGGCAACTCCGCTTCGTCCACGGTGAAAGCCGATCCGGCGATCCACAGCGCGAAGTTGATGTATTTCCTCAGCGACCAGCACGGATCAGCTCCAGGCATGATGAAGTGGATATAGTCCTCTTTTGGAAGGCCAAACAAAGTAGTTTCGCTTTCACAACGAAACACAGCGTCTCCACGACATGGCGGCGGCGGCAACAACAATACTACAGCGAGAATAAAAGTTACACTTTCCTTCTTTTGTGTGAACATTTGGGCGGCGTTATGCAAATTTTCCCACATCGTGACGTTGACGTGGGGGCGTTAGAACGAGCCGTTTTAGGTAGGCGGGGTTGACTCTTAACTTTTATAAAGAATATCTCTTTGGATTTGAGACTTTAGTCTTTGCAACATTACAGATCTTCTTTATGCACCAAGAGCTTGTAACACTTCAAAGAGAAAGGGAAAATTGAAATCGCATCATATGACCCCTTTAATATTATTTGTGGCAAGAAATTTATGCTAGTTTCTTTTTTTTTTTGCATATTCCATTGGCAGGTTCTACTTTAGGAAACTCTTGCTATACTTTCTATTTAAGTGAGAGTTTTGCTTGTTTTAAGATGGGCATTTTCTGCAGTTTGGCGTAATTACTAATAAAGAATTTGTGAACAAAACTATTAAAAATGAAATGCGACCTGTTCTGGCCAGTATATTATAAGCCCCATTCTAATATGGAGCAATTGAATCAAATGGCTTATGTTACACAATGGATGAAAACAGTAACATCGGACAAACATGGAATCATGGAAAAAAAACATTTAATGTGTAGACAGAGAAGGTACCATGGAAAATTTAATGCCTGAAGGCCCCAGACATGGGGCACACAGACCCACTACAACTGAGAGTCAAACAGGGCACATTAGACACTAAACGGCCTTATCCAAATACAATATAAACTGCTCAAGAATATTCTGAGAGTGACCCTACCCTTAAATAAACACTGATACCTTCTCTACAACTAAAAGGTCAAATGAAACTCTCTTTTAGCGTAAAAACACAGGGCTAAGGTGGCAGCCATGACTGCAGACACTCATGCTCACCAAGCACTGCATATCCAGCCCAAACAGCCAGTTTGAGTCACTTTCAGCAATGTGTACTGAAAGCTAAAAGGAAAAGGTGTAGATGAACGTAAAGGAGGAGACAAAGGAAACAACAGCTATGGCGTCAATAAAAGTAGTAGTTGAAATCAACATGAAGTGCTGTGACTTCACTAAGCACACACTCCTACCCAGAAAATTTTGTTCCCCGTGGCCCGAGCTGCAGGATTCGGCTAATGTAGCTCTCGCCCTCGCTACGAGGAGGGAGTTTTCGAGGTAGATGGAGTTTACTGAATTATATCCATGCAGCATTTAGAGGAACAAAAAGGAGGAACAACTTGTCATTCCTGCAGGATGGGAGACTAGCCCTAGCGTTGTAATGTTTTAGTGAGCTATTGCTCACCTTGTTCCAAGTACAGCAGCTTGTTCCAAAACCTAGTGAGCTTTCTTGCATCTACTATGCATCCAAAATGACATGAGTGAGCTATTTGGAACATTCCTAGGCAACAACTCATACACACATAGCGCACAGGAGACTTGACTAACAATTGATTTGAGCAGGGTTTGCCATTAGCCTGCTGCAAATCTAACAGCGTAGTGCTCTAATAATCATTAAAAAATACATCAATACACAAATAATGGGTAAAACAGTACATTTTAATTAGTTTAGACTGTTTTTATTGATCCTTTCAGTACTGAATGAATTTTCTCTAGCTTTGTCCAATGTATTCTGGGATAGCATTCTTTATGAAGGACAGATTTTGGCCAAAATGAATGTAGCAATCTCAGAAGGCAGCAAACTTTTATTTTTTTCCCCTTTTTTTTATATATATTTTTTGGAACACGCAAAGGACACCTTAAGGCAAGACACTACAGGCAAAACCATTTTATTTTACTTTACTCTAATACATTTTTTTAATGCAGTGGTCAATTTTATGATTTTCATTCCAAAATATGTCTTCTTTCAGACTAATGCAAGGTAAAACACCCAAAATACACATTTAAGTGTTTATTTTAGTACACTTTATCCATTTGCATCTTTAGAATTAAACTACAACTCAAATGTTTTTTTTTCCTGATGCATTGAGCCAGAAATCTCCACTTCAGTAGCACTTACATACACCAAACTTTACAGTTTTAGTCCAATATTCTGACGGTTTTTACATATGGGTTCATTCACATATCTTTTGTCTTATTTATATAACATTTTATTTTAAAAATCTAAAATCCTGTCTGTAAAAATGCTTTAATATGTCAACAAAATTAAACAACAGTTGTGAACCTGGCTTTATCCAATGTTCAAATTTCTATTCTGGAAATGTATGCAAATGAATGACTAATTAGATAATGAATCATTTGCATATAAAAAAAAAATCTGAAAATGTAATCCAAAACAACTGTCTTAAAGGTATAGGTCACCCAAAAATGAAAATGAAAAAAAAAAAAAAAATGTTGTCATCATTTACTTGCCCTCAAGTTGTTCCAAACCTGTATGAGTTTGTTTCTTCTGCTAAGCACAAAAGAAAACCAGACAGTTGATGGCAGCCATTGACTTCAACTGTAAAAACACTACAGTATGGAAGTAAACGGCTACTGTCAACTGTTTGGTTACAAACATTATTTAAAATATCTTCTTTTGTGTTCAGCAGAAGAAAGAAACTCATACAGGTTTAAAAGAACTTGAGCACTGAGTAAATGATGACAAAAGATTTCAATTTTGGGTGAACTATCCCTTTAACGTACTGTGGTTAACCGACAGGGGAAAGTATGATGATATCTATTTAAAAATAAAAATGTTTACCCAATTCACCTGGGGTGCCTGGCCTTAAAATATGGTCTATGCAGGCAGCTCACCAAGTTCTAGAACAGAGCCAATATGTGTCATTTTAAAACACTTATTACTAAAATGATTGAGCTCTTTCAGCAGTCCTCAAGATATTTACTAGGGAACTTTGATGACCTGCAGGATCCCATTGTAGGAAATAGAGTTAAGGAAAGGGTAAAGTCAAGGTACTTTACTGTACATCGCTGAGTCAGTGTCATGTACCAGGGCACTGGCATGACAACAATGGTGGGCAAAGCTGCTCTTTGTCACTACTGAAACACTTCACCGACACACACTACCAAACACAGATGCTTTCCATGAACATGATAAGAAAAAATTGGAGTGAAATGGGCATGAAGGTAAAACCTACCCCAGAAACTGAGCCCCCGCTGGGCCCACCTCCACCAGCTGGCTCGCCAGCCCCTCTCCCTCCACCATGGGCGGCAGGGACGCCAGCTTGTGTCTCTTGACCAGACGGCAGGTGATACGTGTTGGCGCAGTGCACTTGCGGGGCGGGATGATGATGCGCATACCATTGTGGCGACTTCCTCGCATGGAACCGCCGCGGGCATCCACCATGAAGCTCACCAAAAACCTGCGGGAGGAAAATGATCCAATAAGAGACGATAAAGAGTGATTCTGCATCTTGCAGGCTCTCAGAGATGAGTTGTCCCCATGCTGTGATAAAAACACACTCACACTCAAACAAATTTCAGAGAGAAAATCAGAGAAGAAGTGATCTGGGATCATTCCATGCACCTGGTGAGAAGTTAGTGAGGTAGAGAATATTGGTTGGATAGTTAGACATTGTACTAACAAAGACGGTTACAATTAGTTTACAGTAAAGAATCAGAATTCAGTTAAACTGGTAAGGTGTCACAATGTAAATCTTTTATTATTAAGATCTATTTTCAGCAGTTTGTATTTGTATTGCTAAAACACTCATTGCTATGGAAATCACACATTTTTTTCCCATTTTAACATTATAGTATACAGTATATTATAATAAAATGAATTAAAAAACAATAAGCGACAATGATATACATGTGTACAGTAGGTCTTAGGGTTTCTTTGGCTTATGATGTTATCAAATAGTGATCTACACTGATTTATCGGCCTGGGCTGCTTTTCTCTAGAAGTTGAGTTGAGAACAGCAACAACACAAACACAGGGAGGAAAAACTGTGATCACGTGATCAACCATCACCTGTTGTTGTACTGAAGGAGTGAGGGAGAAATGCTGCAAAGAAACAAGTGTAAATATGGAATATGGAAAAAAAACATAAGCACTAACACAAAAGCATTTGTTTATTTTTGTCTCTATTATAATACATTGAAGAGAAGGAATGAATCTGGGAAAGAAAGAGAACCGAGTTCCAAAGTTCCATTTAAAACCGGTTCCAAATTTCAGAGAACTGTGTATTTGATTAGACAAGTAAATTTTGATTCCGCTTATCGATTCAAGTGCGATTTAATGTGATTTTAAACCATTGAAATGCAAGAAGAGAACTCAATTCGACACTTATGTGCTGTTATCCAAAGTGCGCTCACAAAAAGTCACCTCTCATACAGTGTGAGAATCCTGAATTGAGTTCTCTTTCGCATCTTCTTCCGCTTGAACAGACAAATACCCACAAATTTGTCAAAATATCCTCATGGGCACAGTTGGTTTTGTCTTAAGTGAATGTAAACAGTTGAGAAAGAAAAGGCATGTGTATTAGGTTTCAAAGTGACAGCAGCCTAATATTCCTGCTGCTGTCAGAAGGCCACAGAAAACACAGAATAAATATGTTTGATATCTAAATGTTTGACTTTTTTATACCTTATTGAAATAGAAACGGGAAATTCTTCATTCTTCAGTTTCACAAATTAGATATAATTTGCACTGAATTTTAAAGGCCCTGACACACTTAAGGTGAAATCAAAGAACAAACTGGTGTGATGCATTTTCGAACAAAATCAGGCCAAAAAAATGGAGTTCGTTTCACAAGCTCAAAACAGCTTGCCAAGGAAAACTTTTTGGAAAAGTTTGCTCAGGCTGGTAAACACCTTTGAACTAGCATTACATAATTATGTTTAGTCCGTCGAGATCAGATTGGAGAGCTTCTTTATTGTAGAAACTGAAGTTGTCATTCTAAATGAAACCAAAACTGACACCATTTTTCATGTTTAATTCTCTAAAACGGTTTGCTTTAAAGCAATCTATTGTTTAAATGGCTATATAAATAAACATTTAAATTGACTTGACTGGATTGCTGAATTTAGCTGGTGCAAACATTTCCACATCACTACGGTCAGATGCTTCAAACTTCTTTTTACCCCTAAGCAAAGAACCAAAAGCAACCTTGTATTATCAGGGCCTTAATACTTATGTTTAATGATTTGTTCAAATCACTAACCCTAAGTATAAGAATAGTAATGGCGATGTTGGCTTTACCCTGAATGGACTGGGCTGGAGACCAGGTTCACATTGTCCAGAGTGTCCGGCGTCCAGCTATAGCGTCTCATTGAGTCTGCGTTGTAATCTTTTGCTAAAGCCAGGTGCTGAAACACAAAACAAGCTTGTTCAGAACTGAACATACTACTCATATTTCCATTCACTGCGGTTCTGTGGTGAACCACGGTAAACGGCCTGTGCTTTCACAGTCCTCTCATATGAGACTGAGACTAACTGAGCAACTAACAGCTCAACCACACAATTATCCCCTCGTCTTGTGGTTGATGATGAGAATCACAATCAACAAAACAACATGCAGGAGAATTATTTCTAGGAGGTGGAAGATAATGGAAGAAACCCCCTGATGCAAGACCAAAACAGCCGAAACAATGTGAAAAGCTAAGCTATAAAAATTCAACAGATAGAGAAAGGAAAGAATCTGGCCTGAAGAGCAGAACATAAAAGAACAGCAAATGCATCTTGTGGAGCAAAGCTCATGTTTGCCTGCATTGGGTTGTGGATTGAGAAACAATGCAGAATTCCTCAATGCATTTTATACCTTATAATGAGTCTCAACAAGGGAGAGCATTTCTCTACAGACCCCCTGAAGCGTTTGAAGAGAAGAGACAGATTCTGAATCACTCCAAATGCACTGATCAACAGTGATAGGCTAAATGACTTCAAGATCCTTAACAATAAAGTGGATTTTTTTGACATATCTTTTACTGTCTGAATACAAATACAGTGCTGTAATAAAATAATTTTTGCAATCTCTGCATTTTTTTGGCCCACTGTTCAATTTTCTATTTGCATACTCATAGTAAG
This sequence comes from Sinocyclocheilus anshuiensis, assembly GCF_001515605.1. NCBI lineage: Eukaryota > Metazoa > Chordata > Actinopteri > Cypriniformes > Cyprinidae > Sinocyclocheilus > Sinocyclocheilus anshuiensis. The sequence continues at coordinate 1,056,508 of NW_015544159.1, forward strand.
TATATTTCTGGCCTTTGATGTGCTTTGTACGTTTGGTTTAGTAACCTTCACAGAAATCTCCCATTGTTTGAATCTTGAACTCAAAATATACAGTGATTGGTTCTTATCAAACATCCGTGTTACCTCTTGAGAAAAATAAGTGATCTTAATTGTATTACATGTGCACTTGTCGCATACTTCATAACTTAAAAGTATAATTTTAAAAAGCTATACATGCAGATAATAAAATATTATTGAAATAAAAGGCCACTTGAGTGCACTTCAAGTACACAGTTCTGACTATACTTTAAAAAGTGCATTTGGTAACACTTTACTTAATGCCTTTATGTATAATTCATTATAAAAGTAGTATTAATTATGCCTTGTAATGCACCTTTGTACTATCTCATGAATAACTGTAACCACAGTTAATACATTATAACACTTATCAATCCATTGTTATACTATTTAAATTCGGTTATCATTATTTACGACAAGATATAATGTATTACAATGCACAGTATGAATAATTATAATGCATTATACCCTTTAATACACCCTTTATTGCCTCTGGCTTGCTTAGTTGGGGACACTTCATTTCCAGCGATACCGTTGACTTGATTGCAAAGATACTATTTAAACTGAGCTGGATGTTGACATCACTGAATTCAATGATGAACTGTCTTTAACTGAAAAATTAGTGTTTACTATTGTCATTTTGCATTATTGACACACTATTTTCCTAATTAATGCTGTTCGGTTGCTTTGACACAATCTGTATTGTTAAAAGCGCTATATAAATAAAGGTGACTTGACTTAACGACTTTATAATGCATTATACATAAAGGCTTTAAGTAAAGTGTTACCAATATTCTTTTGGCATGCTTTAAAGAAGTACACTTACTGTATTTCGATGTGTTGACTAACATACTAAAGTAACATGTAAAGTACTTGATTATAATTTCAACTGTGGTGTCTTATTTTTATTTGATATTCTTTTTTAAATGTATTAAATTGCAACTTCATTATTACAAATGTGTAATTACAAATATATTTAAATACATGACATACAACAGAAATGACATATTATATACAATTATATTTTATATGCCACAATTATATTTTAGTAACCATAAATGCGTGTCAGTACATTCAGCAGTATATTTCAAAGACAATAAAAGTAATTATGAAATTACATATAAAGACGTGCTTAAGTCCTACTTAAATGTATAAAAAAGCACAGTTCAGCTGTTAACTGCATTACATTTTATTTAATTGTAAATTAAGTGCAATTAAGTGTCCATAAATATTACATTCAGTTCAGACTTACAGTAAGTATATTCTTTTAAAGTACATAAATATAACACTAATCTAATATTTTGCTATATACAAAGATATTGAATAATTACTGTATTCACATTTCATGGTATTATGGTAATTCCCTACCACTGGTACTCTTTTTGTTAGTACAGAACTTGTATTTCTTTGTTGAAATAAGTATCTGGTTTAGAGTAAGGTATGCTGAGCATGATTTAAAATCCACATGATATAAAAGACTCAACAGACAGCAATAAGGCGACACAAAATCTAAAAACTCAAGGAGAAAGAGGGCGTACCGTGTCCTTAGTTGGCGCCAGGATCTCTTCGATCATCATGCTGTCACGGGTGAAGGAGCTCCGGTTGAGTGTATTGGACCTATCCGAACTGAAGGAGCGCAGGCTGTTGGCATTTACATTAATACCATACAGTGCGGGGGAGTGACAGTGAAATACACACAAAACACACACACACACACACACACACACACACACAAAACAAAAACATTTATTATTGCATGCAACTTCCAGGGAAATTGATGCACAATAGCCAAAACAAGGATCGAACCCACAAGACAGATATGTGTAGTGGTGTGATGGTTAGACATTGAGAGAATAGATGTCTAAAGAATAATTAACAGATGTGTAGCATCTTAAATGATACGCTGGTGAATATTTGTAATGACTGAATGAATGAGACACAAATGTGTGCCAGACTGTTTTTAAAAATATGCAATTGGTCCTTTGTTAAATGTTTCAATCCTACTCCTATGCTGCCACATAGTCACACATTATTAGACAAAATTTTGCACTTGTATAAAGTAAATCGAAGGAGCATCTGTGTGTTTGGGTAGTTTAAAATGGAGATTTACAGAAATGAACCAAAAATACCACATACCACTTATAATAGTTGGAGAAAATAAGCATGGTACTTTTTCACTACCCAAATCTTTAAATACATCTTGAGAAGTTCATGCTGTGGGTTAAACTGATCTCATTCCTAAATAAACATGCAGAACATCAGTAAGAACATCTGCATTTGCTTCAAATTAAATTCAATACTTCTAACCTAACATCATTTCATATATGCACTGATTTATGTCACTGTGGTGTCGATAGAAATGCACAGATTTTTAAAATTCTAGCCAATACAATAAGTTGATCATTTTAATAATAAGTCGATGACATTATGACTTGTATTATTAAAATTCTTTACTATTTTATGTAGAAAAAAATAAAACACTTTTTTTTTATATTTAAAGTGAATTTAGACATCAGCATTATAAAGTACGATAAAGATATAGATTTCCTAAAAGTGTTATTAATTAATTAAATTGAACTTAAAATAATTCAATTACAAGTGTTTTTAAAGATTAACTTTAACTTTAAACATTAGATGATGGCAAAAGAAATCTAAATGTAAAAATAAAGGTAAAAGAGCACAAATAAATATCGAAAAACATCCAAAATCAGACAATACTGATAAACTGAAAGATTATAATGCTATGCAACATTGCAATTCATTCCAGCATATTTTAATCCATCGCTTTTTTTACTGCTCTTTGAGCACATTTGACAAAAAAAAAAAACTCTGTTCATGGAAATCTACTATTCATATGGGGCATTCCTTAAAGGGTTAGTTCACCCCAAAATTTTAATTCTTTCATTAATTACTCACCCTCGTGTTGTTCGAAACCCGTAAGACCTTCGTTCATCTTCGGAACACAATTTAAGATATTTTTGATGAAATCTGAGGGCTCTTTGACCCTCCCATAGACAGCAAGGTAACTACCACGTTCAAGGTCCAGAAAAGTACCAAGATGATCGACAAAGTAGTCCGTGTGACATCAGTGGTTCAACTGTAAAGTTACGAAGCTACGAGAATACTTTTTTGCGCAAAGAAAACAAAAATAACGACTTTATTCCACATTTTCATCTCTACTGCATCACTTGTGGACGCGCGTTCACGACAGTATCATGACGCGAGTGTGTGGCGGCGCTGACCCAGATCCGCCGTGATGACGTCATGATAAAGTCATTATTTTTGTTTTCTTTGTGCAAAAAAGTATTCTCGTAGCTTCGTAACTTTACAGTTGAACCACTGATGTCACACGGACTACTTTGTCGATCATCTTGGTACTTTTCTGGACCTTGAACGTGGTAGTTACCTTGCTGTCTATGGGAGGGTCAGAGAGCCCTCAGATTTCATCAAAAATATCTTAAATTGTGTTCCGAAGATGAACGAAGGTCTTACAGGTTTCGAACAACACGAGGGTGAGTAATTAATGACAGAATTTTCATTTTTGGGTGAACTAACCCTTTAAAGCTGTTTAAGAGTAACTGTAAATAGTGTTTGTGAGTAACACTAAATAATGGAGCGGAGCTAGCAAATGGACAATTATATAAAATTAAATAAAACTACACCGAAGCTAAACCAGATCTGGAAGTTGTTTACTGTATCTTGACTCTAGCATTCATTTCTATTTGCAGTAAGGCTAGGTGCATTAATGCAGACTGAGCTAACATGCGCGTGCTATTTCCAACGGCTGTGCCCAATCAGAAAAAAATATGACGCGGGTTCTCAGTTCGCATTGCCTAGCTGCCAAAGGAGAATCTGTTTCTTGTGAGCATGTCACTGTGGTCTGTGAGTTTACTGATTTAAATGGATGAAATTTGATTCAGCTGATGAGGCTCTTCATGCATCCCTGGAAGCTACATTAAGAAACTATTTGGTACAGTAACTGGACTCAACGGGACAAAAACTTAAATGTTTACAGCAATCAAACCTGAAAAGAAAAAGAAAAACTTGACAAATCAGGTTCACACACCAAACTGTCAACACAAACCTAAAATCGAAATGAAACCATAGTCCACAGACAGAATGTGTATTCTTCATCAAATGAAAAACAATGTACAAAGCACAGTACACGACGATGATCCATGGTTTTAGAATGGGATAAGGGATGGGAAGGGTTGGAAGCATCATGCCCTCTTACCTGACTTTAGGACTATGGAATGGAAAAGGAAGAACAGAGGAAATTGAAGGCAGCAAATCAGAAATGCAGTGGTTGAATGAGACAGACTCTCATGTCTGGGGCTGCATTGTGCTGTACTTTCACACACACCAATTAACACATTTTTTTTTACTCTTTAATCCATTAGGATGTGATATTTGGCACATGTACAGAAAGGAAAACAGATAGGATTCCCTACACACTAAACAAGTGTGTATCATATAGTATGCCTATATCTCAATTCTCTGTATGACAACTGAACATCACTACATTTGTGCCTGAACATTCAACCTTTATGATCATAGTTATGTTTATGGTGCTGCTACATTTGTAAATCCTTGCAAAATTCCAGGTCCTGTGCCAGAATCCCATGACTCCCATGACATGAGTAAACGCAAAGTGCTGTATCTCATTTCACATCCAAAGAGAATGTTTCTTAAAGGAACAGACACAACGAATGTCCAGTTTATTTCATAAAGCATTTCTACAATAAAAAACTAAAATACGACTATATATATATATATATATATTATATATATTAGGGAAGGACAATATTGAAATTCTAGCCGATAGTAATAGGCTGATAATTTCTTCTTGTTATGGCCAATAAACAAATATAAATAAATAAATAAATAAATAAATAAATAAATTTATACTACTTTATCTTAAAAAAAAAAACAGAATATAAAACACTAAAAACAACAATAAATAATAATTTTCTAAATAAAAAAAAAACTATAAATAATAGGAAAAAATATAAAGAAAAGGATTAAAAATATTCCCATTTTGATTAATCAATGCACATGATTAATTAAATATGGGCATTTAATATTGGGCAATATCTATCCAATATTGGACGATGCTGATAAATGAAAAATAATGACAGATATCAGTCGAAAAACAATATGATGAATCCTAAAAAAATATGGTATGACCCCTTTAAAGAATAAACCAAAAAGGCAACATATCACATCCAAACCAAGCATTTCTAGCACATGATTCTCGTTTTCACTGAGACAATTTATTTTCAAAAGATAAAATGTGCTTTTCCACCAATAATGTGAAGTCATTCGATAAAAAAAGGGTCCTCTCAGTGTCAAATGCTGAGGGCTGTTATTGAACATGATTGTAATTTCCTAGTTTGTGGCTTGCGTGTACAATAGTTTGAAATCTCACTCAACCCTTTCGATTATTGAATGCTGTCAAACTTCTGTTTGTTGGAGGGAAAATCCCCTGAAGCGAGTTACATGTAGGTTAAACATTAGCTACGGCCTTCTCACTCAACAGCACAAGGTACTGAATCAAAAGATGACAGCAGGCGGCCAACACACAATGTAAATAAAGAGTGTACTTATAAATAAGACAGGAATCAGGAACTAACAGCTGGGTACTGCGGCCATGAATACTCTCCATTCAGAAACCAGATCATTTAGATGATAGTTATTGTGAGTTAATATTCTTCAAGACATCTAATTTTGTTTTACAGGGAAAAAACAGTCACATGGGTCAGGAACAACATGAGGACAAGCAAATGTTGGGTGAACTATCCCTTTAAATGGCTCTTCTCTTATCTTATGTGGTCTGTTAACCTGGTCCAACAGTCCAGATATTATAAAATGGTGTTGCCCAAATACATAATGTTTACTAATCCTGAACTATATTAGTAGGAAATTAGCACTGATGCCAATACAACTTACAGCATGATTCCTACAGATATTCTGATGTTAAGAGTATGGCTCAATTGTCATAACTTCATGACTCGTGGGGTTTGAACTTGAACTTGTGGGGATTCAAATGGATGGAAATTTTATATGCAATTCGAATACATAAATCCTTAAATATTTTTCAAGTTTAGTAGCACTTACAGCTTTCCATTGTGTACAGTATATCATGCTGACAACAGTAACAGATGAAGAGTAATTTTCATAATAATGTAGAAGTAGTAATGTTTAGATGTCACTTTCTGCATGTGGTGAGGGTAGATACCTGGCCGTACGGGCTCCAACACTGAATCCCACGTATCCTTCCTGAGGGAGGGAGTCGTCTCCAAGCTCTCGCAGGTCTTGCGGTCCCAGGTACTTGTCCGTGTCTCCTGTCATCGCATCCTCACCTGTCAGCAAAAGAAAGAATTACTACACCCTTCAGAGAGACACTGACCCTATAAAGTCAACATGAATGGCATTCAAAAACCCATCTTACTTCCATCATGTTTCCAATTTTTCTTTGAAAATGTGCACCGATGAATCATGGGGAATAAGACAAAGTAAATAGAGTACATTTTGATTTCATGTTGGCATTAAGAATGAATGGCTGGATCTGACCAAAATGCCCCCCACTGATCCCACAATCCCGCAACAGTCACTGGCACACTTCCCGAACTCTTTCATGGCTGCAGATTCATGCAGTTTTTGTTTAGATTATATTATTATAAGTCCAGAAATGTAAGCAAGGCACTTAGAGAACATCAAGACCATGTGTTGTAGCTCGCTCATGGTGAGCATAAATCTGTTTTTAATATGCATCTCTGACAAGAATGATTCAAACACTACAGCGGAGCAGCAGTGAAGTGGGTCACAGAAACAGAGAGAGGAAGACCAGAATGCAGATAGAGGAAGAGGAAGACTACAGTCACACTGCAAGAAAAAGCACCCAATTATGATTTTATGAATTTTGAGGAGGATTTTTACATGAACTACATGCTAATACTAATACTACTACTACTACTTAATAATATTTATGTTTCTGTATAATACTTACAATAAAAGTAATCGATTATTTTATGTAAAGGCATCTATAATACATAAAAAGACCATTTCAATACAATATGCAAATTACTGTAAGAAATATGACCAATAATAGTTCATGTCATCCCATTTTGTACATTGACAAAAATTTCACAAACAATTACAAAGAAACGGCCAGTAATGCATTGAATTAAAAGTGACATTTTGAAGTAGAAAAACTACTATTTTAAAATATTATTATTTTGCAAAGCCTAGGCCATTAATCTTGTTTTTTACAGTGTATACTGAATATAGCAAAAATGGCAAAACATTTAATTATACATTTCTTTTAAAAGTATACAGTTTAAAAAAATAGATAAAAAACAGTAAACACTGTAAAAAGTTGTAAAAGCAATCTCACCCATTAAAATTAGTTTTGTTTGTCTAAATCGATGTATATAGGTTGGTTCGGATAAATAATATTTCCGTTAAATAATATAAATAATATTTTTGACTTTAATAAAACCAGTTAATTTAGATGTTTTTGGTTACCATTTTTGTAATTTATAGCTAAAATTATCCACACACAAAAAAAAGTTGAATGTCTGTTTGTTCTTTTGAATGCTGAATGTCTGTTTGGGCTGAATTAAATTAATAAATTAAATATCTAAAGTAAAAGGTTTAGAACAAACCCTAGCCAGAATGTATTATCAGTTTTGAATCCGATTTATTTACACATTTGGAAGTGGCCCAGGATCAACATAATTTATTTTCTGTTCACATTGTCATTCACAAAACAGCTCTGTCACATCATGTTTACATAAAAATCATAATTGGGCCACATTCAACTATGCTGTGAATGCAGGTTAGGAGAGCGATTGGGGAGCACAGCATTCCAACATCGACACCCCCACCCCTCCACCCCACTGCTAATCACCCTGGCAACCACCTCCCCCCAAAATCAGCCCCATGGAAGTGCAACTTTCACTCTCTTTCATGCAAACACACACAATGATATTTACACAATTAAATTGTGAAATGTCCTAAAAATAAACTCAAATCTGTTCTGCCTCTTACAAAATAAAGCAATTCACCAGCACCCTGAACACTACCACAAGTTAACAGGAGGTCAGCAAAACATTTCTAACAAGTGATGAGTGAACACAGCACGCTTTTAGCAAGCTAATTATACATTTTACAGCATTAAAACTAACCCTTTAAAAAAAAACATTTACTTCTGGTGGCAGTTTTGTAAGTAAACTCAAACACACAGACACAGATATCATCTTTCTCACACTTCGGCTTCCCTACCACTTTCTAAAACTATCATGTTGTGTGTTTTTGGACAGTGTGATCAAATCAGAAATACCCATTCACGATGAACAAGATCTCTTACACTGAACAGTCAACTCCATCCTTCATCTTCACGCCAGCTTTAAAAATATTTACAGGTTCTCTTTGTCCTTTTTCACTCCCAGAAGCCACACTTCCTCAATCCGGTAAACTCCAAACAGCACGATTACTTCCACATGTCCACTACGGCCCTGTCCACAGTGTTTGAAACGATCCAGTTGCCTCTGTCTGTGCGCGTTCACACAGTCACACACACACCCACCCCTCTGTCGCGGCCTGACAGGACATTCAAACGGTGAGGGGCCGGCGCGAGTCTGATCCGTGTGAGGTCATCGCAGGAGCGAGGTAACACTTGAGGCAGTTTCAGAGGATCTCGGCATTCCTCA
>NW_015544159.1:1065707-1076208 GCF_001515605.1 Sinocyclocheilus anshuiensis
CATTCCTCATGCCCCAGGAGCCCCCAGCTGGGGTGGGATAAAATAGAAGTGGAAGGGGGCGTATTTCTATGGTAATTTGTGCTGGTGCTGAGGTGCTCTGTGTAATCAGACCCTGTACAACAGAGGGACAACAAAAGAGCCCTTCTACCGGCAGCAGAACAAACAGTAAAAAAGGAGGGAGACCAACGGAAAAAGACCGCCTGCCACCTGACCATGGCTCCCCCGGGAACAGCGTGCTTGAGCTGCCAGAGTACAAACTCCAGGAACTCACAATCCTGTTCCATTCGGGAATCAATGAACTCCTGTTTATAATCCCTGCAATTTTAAAGTTGGCATGAAATGAAAAATCACTATTCTTATTATAGATTATAGATAAAATTCATTTGTGCATATGTTAATTGTATTTATTTATTTTTTACCTCAGAATGTTTAATAAAAGAAGTCATAACGGGGCATTCCAGTGAAAATGACTGACTTCTCTCTGGTGACGTATGCAAGAATTAGACCACTTAAACCCTTCATCTTCCCTCCACTTTTGAGTGCCACGCCCACATCTCAAAACCCAATCAACAACCGATAAATAGAACCAAGTCCTCGCCCTACAATTTTTGTCTTTCTATTATCCGTTACAATTGGATGTATGTCAAAATATGGAAGAAAAGGTCTGTCACTATTTTATCTTATTTTATAGTGTTATTTTATATCCTTGCAGGTTGCATGCAAAAACCAACGAGCACGACCAGAGTAGTCTGATTCACAATTTTTTTTTATTTTATTGAATTAGAGAAAAAGACTCAAATTAGGTGAACCCAGAATACAGTAAGAACGCATAAACCCATAAAAAAGCGATAGAAATAGTACGACAGGTGCTGTATATGGATAGCAATTGCCCAAAACTTGCAGTTCGTTCAGATATCGTTGTCTTTCTTCTTTTGAGATGTGATCTAAATATTCGTGGCTTGAAACAGATGGAAAATTGTGTTGCAGTTCTATGGATGTTAGAAAACTATGAATTGTGACATATCAGAGTGAAACGAACGCTAAAGCTTAAACGCCTTGATTAAAGATTATGAGGGTAAATGAAATGTTTTTTTTTTTAAATGTGCGTGGAAAAATTATTTATAATAAATCCTGCAATATCCCATTAAAAATACAAATTGTCAATTTTGGAATAACGTGCACTTAGAACTCAAAGAAAATTTGTATTAAAGGGGTCATATGATGCTTTTTTAAAGATCATTATTTTGTGTATTTGGTGTAACAGAATATGTTGACATGCTTTAATGTTCAAAAAACACATTATTTTTCAAATACTGTACATTATTGTAGGTCCTCTATGCCCCGCCTCTCTCAAACACTTCGTTTTCTACAAAGTCCCTCATTCCGACAAGCGCAGTCTGCTCTGATTGGCCAGCTGACCCAGTGCATTGTGATTGGCCGAACACCGCAAGCACTCGTCGGAAATGTAACGCCCCTTACCATAATCGCGAGCTTCATCTTTCAAAATAAATGTAAAGACAGAGCCCGAAAGGGGAACAGAGGAAAACTTGAAATCGCATCATATGACCCCTTTAAGAAAGTAAATAAGTTAATTTTTGATTTTCTGTTGATAGCTAAAAGCATGTGCTAGAGAATTAAATGTAAACATGGACTTTAAATGTAAAGTACTGGTGCTGTTTGTCTGTGATCTGAGTTATTAGTACTGTACCTCACGCCCGGATAAACAGAGCTGAGCTCTTTCACACTGCCAGAGAGAGAGAGAGCCAGAGAATCAGGTGGAAAAAGCGAGCAGCATCAGCAATGGCAAAAGTTTTTATGCCAAACAGACGTTTGCATTCACTTGCCAATTAGTGATGTGAGCAAAATTGATTCATCAATTTTTGTCGTCATCCAGCTAAAAGATAATGTAAAAGAGAGACTTTCTTTTTTTATTTTCTTTTTTCAAGCTATGGAACAATTTGCCATTATCCATCAGAATAGCTTCTTCAGTGTCTGAGTTTAAAAGTCTTTTAAAAACTTTTTTCCCATGCTTTCAATGTTTTGTGACTGTGGTTTTCTAATGACGTGTTTATTGTGTGATTGGATCAATGTAACTGTGTACAGCACTTTGGTATACTAAGGTTGTTTTAAAGTGCTTTATAAATAAATTGGGAAAAAAAAAGAGACTTTCATACAGGAAATAAATGTCAGAATGTTGAGATTATATTCATGTGACCATGTGTATTTAGGGCACAGGGGTGTAATATGTAAATAAGAAGCCATGTGAGTTATGTCAGTTATGCCTCGGGGGTATGCAGGAATATCAGTTTACAGTAATTAAACACCATGTTCCAGTCTCTACAACACACACACACTGGTTTAATGAGGGCTGTATTTTTGTTACACATATGCATAAACTATATTCACCACATGTCAAAACTGTTAAAGGGTTCAGACAGCATGTTACGCACGGCTATAAACAACGTAATGTGACCAAAATATCATAAGAGACTGGAGGGTGGATTCTTTTGATTTAAGCAACTGCATAGCAATGCCCTAGCACCCATTTTATCCTTGATATATATTTTATCAAGTATTAAATGCATTCATAACCATCATGTTACAATATCAAATAAACAAATACACAAAATTGTCATTCACGGCACTGATTGGAAAACTTCTATTCAATCCTTCTAGCTTACACTCTGTGGGTTCTGACTGCAAAACAGAAACAAACTGAGCCAAAGAAACTTCTGTCCAAATATCTAACAGCCAAGACTTCTGAAGAAAACTATCCTTCACATAGAGGCTGGATTTACAGAGAGGGTATGTGTGAAATTGTAATTACGCATACAGTTCTTAATTGAATAGCAAACCCCAGATTTAATATATGCAAGCCAACAGAGATTTGCATATTGAAGAATTTCATATTCATAAAGAGTAGCCTAGCAACTAGCACAAAGCCAGCGAGAGATAGCCATGTTGTAAAAAGAGTCTATAACAGAAAAAAGACTGAATAAGAAGATCGGGTTAGTTGGAAAATGTGAAAAAAAGAAAGCAAAAAACAGGTGCTATAAGAACAAACCACACAAAATAAGAGATACCTTCATCAACATCGGAAATATAGTCCTCATTAAGCATTTCAGGCACATTGGCTCTATGAACTGTGTAATTTAAATGAAAACTGTTACAAATAATATGTAAATGAACAAAAATTAAATTAAATGTACATAAATAAAGAGAAAAAAATAGACCACAATAATATGAAAACCTGTTTACCTTCATCATCTGACATGTCCAAAACCTCATTCATTGTTTCTGGAACATTCATTTTGTGTTTCTCCATCACAGTCTAGAAAAAGAAAAAAAAAACAGCAATAAGTGATTTGTTGATGTGGCATCATTTTGCTTTGCTTCAAATATAAAGCATGTATTATATTATTAGCATACAGCATTGTTTTTTCCCTGCTATCTGTGACTCAGAACAGACCTGCAACCAACTTTTGTGTTGCGATCCACTGTCTGAGAACCACTATACTAAAGCACAATAACACCTGGTGTACGGTATTCTGCAGAATAGAATGTGTTATGACACAAAGTCCCTCACCACAGTAGTGTGCGTCTCCTCTGTCACGACTTTGAGCGTGTCGACTACAGAGATGTAACCCAGGCGCCTGGCAATAGCTAAGGCAGTGTTTCCATTCTGTAGGTTAAGGGAAAGGAACAATATTAAAGGAAAATAAATAAATAAATGCATAAATAAATAATGTAAAGACAAAGTATAACATTTAATTAACTCAATACAATTTTGGCAAATGTTTATCATTCAATAATTCTGTTATTTGTTTACTGTGATGCCTGTAATAGATGTTTTAGAATATTAAATCATTATTATATGCAATTTACTACATACACCATTTTATATAATATAATATAATGTAATACAATTATACATAAACATATAATTCTGGAAGAAAAAAAGGCTAAATCAATGCAGTGGTAACAAACAAGAGTGACATGTTCAAAATTAATGAACTAGATTTTTATTTTTCCTTCAGTAAAAAAGTGAGTAATGCATGCCAATGCAAAACAAAATTGAAATGGAAAAATTCCCAGAAAATTGCAGGATTTCCATGACTGCAGGCTGCCTGCTCTTTCGATGTAAGCCTATGGGATTTTTTCACAGAAAAGGTCTGAAAGCTCAGAAAAGAAACAGCAAACGTCTCCTTAACATGACTTGTGCATCTTGTTTGGAAGAGGTGCAGTAATTCAGACTGTTGTGACACACTCACCACTGTCAGCTCATTAGGAGAGGCTCCGTGCTGCAGCAGAAGGTTAATGATGTGTGTGTGACCCTGCTGAGCAGCCTGATGAAGAGGTGTGTATCCATTCTGAACATGAGACAAACTGAGTTTAAATCTTTATTTTGGACCACCAGTAATCAGAAAAGACTGATCTGTAACAAGAGATGTTTAAAGAGATGTAGTCTCAAGCATACTGCAAACTGCTTTCTGTGAGCATTATTTCATTTACCTTGGTTTTGGTATTGACTTTAGCCTGGTTCTTCAAGAGGAAGTGCACCATCTTTATATTGCCATAGTGACAGGCCACATGCAGGGGTGTATATGCCATCTGAACCAGAACACAGAGACACACATTACTCTTAGACTTCTTTTTCAAGTCAAGCACATGAATTATGCACACATTAAAAAGCCATAGTATATTCATCTCTATACATACATCTCTAATAACACAATCACACTTAACCATCTTAATGGGCTTTTCACATATTGATAAAAATTGATAACCCACAGTCATTTTTAGAGATTTGGAGATTTTTGAGATTTAGTCATTCATTTTGGATAGTTTGTACACTTGGTGTGCATATGAAACTTCACAGAAGTCTCCAGATCATTCATATGGGATGTTCTGTAAAGCTTTACTTTTCTGTACTACAGTAACTAAGGGGGCGGAGCTTAGCGGAAGTGTCAATTCACCACTGGAATTAATTTCTCGCTAAATGCCACACATGAGTATTAATGCACTTGTTCTTTCTCATTCCTCTGCCTGTGGTCAGAGAGGGAGTGCTTTCTGTGGGTCATTGTGCTGTAGAGCATTGATCTGTGTGCTGCTGCCTGACTCATTCTCTCACAGTCTCTCCAAGAGCCACACTGAATGACCTTGAACAGGGGCCGCTCTATGTTTATACATGATTGACCAATGAGGGGCCTGGCCAGACATAGCGTGGGGAGATGTATGTGTCACACATCTATCCATCTACCCGTCTGCCTGTCTGTCTGTTCTTCTACCTATCTGTTTGTTTGTTTGTCTGTCTATCTGAAATTGAATTTACCTACATCTGGGGTTGGTAAGATATTTTAATATTTTTTGAAAGAAGTCTCTTATGCTCACCAAGGCTGCATGTATTTGATCAAAATCACATTAAAAACTGTAGTATTGTTAAATATTTTTACAATTTAAAGTAACTGTTTACTATTTGAATATATTTTAACATTTAATTTATTCCTGTGATGCAAAGCTGAATTTTCAGCATCATTACTTGTCTTCAGTGTTACATGACTCTTCAGAAATCATTCTAATAATAACTTGCTGCTCAAGGAACATTTCTTATTATCAATGCTGAAAACAATTGTGCTGCTTAAATTTTTTTGTGGAAACCATGATGATTAGAATTCAAAAGAACTGCATTTAGTTGGAATAGAAATGTTTTGTAACATTATAAATATCTTTACTGTAACTTTTGATCAATTCAATGCATCCTTGCTGAACAAAACTTGTGATTTAAAAAAAAACAAAAAAAAAACACTGACCCTAAACTTTTACACTGTAGTGTGTGTGTGTGTGTGTGTGTGTGTGTGTGTGGGGCCATTACCTTAGTCTCTGGGTCCACTGTGGCACCATGATTAACCAGCACTTCTGATACATTGACTTTATCCTCTTGAGCCGCCAGATGAAGAGGGGTCAGTCCACTCTGACACAGATATTCATTAACCAATTTAGTGACATAACCAAACAGATGTGACACATCATGCATAAATCAAGCATCCATTAATCAGTGTAGGTCACTCTTACTGACTAAGCTGACTGTAGCCATAATTTGACACTGTGACCTTGAAGTGTATTAAGCAATAAATATGGCTAAAATATTTTTGTTTTCAGTATAATGTTAATAATTATGCTACTACTTTCAATAGCATGTTAAAGTATATGCACAAGTCAAAATTCAAGGATTTTAAGATTACAAGGACTTCACAGATATAATTTCCTGTTACATATTTCACTACCCAAAAGGAAAATGTCACATAAACTAAAAAATATTATAATAATGTAGAATTGAGGAATAGCATCTTAAAAGAATTGAGCTCTTTTTTTTTACCTTGTTTCCCAGATTGATGGCAGTTTCACGGGCGATCAGGAGCGTGACCATGTCAACGTTGCCCTCCTGGCCTGCCAGGTGGAGAGGACTGATGCCCTGGCGTGTTGCGGCATTGGTATCAGCCCCATACTCGAGCAGTGTGGTCGCTATCTCCATCTGGTTCTTCTTGGCAGCTATATGCAGTGGCGTATAGCCATTCTGGGAGGGGTCATAATATATATTTGATCTATATATAAATATATATATTTTTTCATATATATATATATATATATATATATGTATGTACAAACAATAAAAATATATAAAGATATACATTCAATATTGACAAAGGACAGGACTGAAACATCAAAATTTATATTTTTTTTGTCTAGTCCTACACAGCACTAACTTGCACGCTGCCAAACCACTATAACCACACTAAAACCTTAGATTTATGACATTTCCAAAACAGAAACATGTTGACAGCAGTGCTTTGCTTCTAACCTCACAGACTGAGTGGAACAATGGTTGAAAGGTGGAGAAAAGCAGTCTGAGTGCAAAAAAACAATCTTGTTTCTTAACAGCTAAGGTGTCAGCCAGTGAGGTCAATGAACAGCGGTCCCGTCCAAACCGCAAGTCAGTTAGTGTTCTCCACATGCCAGATCTAACTGTTCTTTGTGGAGGATCAAAGGCAGTATCTGGGTCACTGTATTTGTTTAGGGTTTACATTGAGCCCTTTCAGGGTGGACAAAACAACGCAAACGGTTTAAAACCGTGAATACTTGGACTCTCTATTCAAGTTCATACAAAAGGAAACAGGGGAAAAAACATGATGGATACAATTAAACATAGGCTTGTGTGTTAAGACTATGAGAGAACTGATTCTGTAAATTTCCAGATCTCTATGCTCTGTTCCAAAACATAGTGAGCGGCCTATGTAGATGACATTATATGACATCGTAGGCCTACTCTTGACACGAATGCTGTAAAAAAAAATTATGCTACCTCTAAAGAAACTTCTTTTCGACAAATTCTGAGAAAAAAATGAATCACACACAGTCTAATTCACAGAAAAGTCATTTACAGAATGTACTGCACAAGCTCAGTGAAAAAACAAACCCAAGATGGACTAAGTGAGAGATACATACTATATAATTCATTCAATATGGATAAATAATGATTAAAAAAATAGGACAATTTACACAGTATTTCTTGGGTCTCTTAACATTGTCGCATCATTAGCTTAGCCACATGCTAACATCAGTCCCTACTGTCTCCTGTACAGTGTGATATTTTGTGAAACACAAGTTACTGCCTATGTTGATGTTCCAAATTGGTTAGGCTGCTTCCTTAGAAGGCCTAGTTGCCTATGTAGGCAGTAGATAACGAGGCAGCTCTCTAGGTTTTAGAACAGAGCCTACAGTACATTTTTATTACAGATGAATCAGACCACATTTTTTTCCATTGATGATGTTTTCAACGCAACTAGCTAGAACTTGATCATTTTTATTTTTATTTTTTAGTTTGCAATCATTTCCTGCAAAGATTACAGAACTGACTGGCAGATCTCAGAGAAATCATGACAAACCCCAGAAGCTTCGGTGACCTGAAACAGGACTGATATTTATTTTAGGCATAATTCACTCATTTATTTATTCCTCATGTCATTCCAAACCTGCATGACTTTCTTTTTTCTGTGGAGCACAAAAGGAATTATTTTGAAGAAAGGTCATGCTGCTCTTTTCCATGCAGTGAAAACATTAAGCGACCAATGACTTTCAATTTCCAAAAAGAACAAAATTTTGTGTTCTGCTGCAGAAATAAAGTCAAACAGGTTTGAACTGATTTATAAATAAGGTAAGTAGATAAGTAAATAATGACAGAACTTTCACTTTTGGGTGATCTATCCCTTTAAAGGAATAGTTCACCCAAAAATGAAAAATTACCATCCAAGAAGTAGATGAGTTTGTTTCTTCATCAGAGCAGATTTGGAGAAATTTAGCTTTACATCACTTGCTCACCAATGGATCCTCTGCAGTGAATGGGTGCCGTCATTAAGAGATGTTCTGATGAAGCAACAAACTCATCTACATCTTGGATGGCGTGAGGGTGAGCAAACTTTCAGCTTTGGGTGAACTACTGTATTCCTTTAAGTGTCAAAACAACTTCAACCACCAAGTACATCAGTTTTCAAGAACTTCCTTTTTTTCAAAGCAATAAAATGTGTGCAAGCTTACCATCCTCTGTGGTTGCATTGGGTGGACTAGAAGTAAAATGACGAAAATGATCAAGAATGTGGGTGGAGGTGGTTTTGTGTGACCATGTGTGCAGCCGTGTGGTTTGGAGCCATGTCTCTTCATTTGTGTGTGTGTGTGTGTGTGTGTGTGTGTGTGTGTGGTTGCCTTTGGATGAGATTTGCATGTACTAGTTGAGAAACTGTGGTTCGCAAGGGTTTCCTGATACCTTCGCTGCAGCGTGCGGAGATGCTCCTTGGTCCAACAGAAGGAGGGCCACTTTCTGGTTATCGTAGTGTGCGGCAACATGCAGTGGTGTTAGTCCACTCTAAAAACACACACAAATACACATAGCTATTATTGGCCAAGAGCTCAAAGGTGGGGTGTGTGAAACAGGTGCCATCATAAATCAATCAGCTTTTACATCTGGACATTGGAGAAGAGTACATTTAGCCAGAACACATTAGTGAATGAAACCTCTGGAACTGGAACTGATAGTATGTATCCTGATAGCATACAAATGCCTCTTTTCATCTGGAAGATGTCTTTTTTTAAAGCGTTCACTAGCTGCCAGGATTTAGAAAGACATTCAGCAGAGGTTTTACAATATTTATAACACAGAATGTGTGTAAAACAACTTCTTAAAAGACTTATTAGTTAAAACATGTTTTAAAAAAATAACATGTATGGATTTGCAGATGATCTCTGCACCATAAGTGTGCTTATATAGTGACTACATTTTTAATGGTAATAGGGAAATGTATTTATAAACAGTTCTACAAAATATTAGCATTACGCACATTATGTTGTTTATATGTATTAAAGACCCTATGAATATTTTAAATGCATACAGCTGCTTTTAATTTCTTGAGGTTTTAATGGTGCGGTCGCACTTGATTTTGTGTTTCATTCACTTCCATTCATACACATGCAAATGCACGAGAGCTGGAATGAGAGTTTACTTTAAGTGTGAACTATATGATAACCAACATTCATTAATGAGTGTACATCTGTCTGTATGTCTTTGATGCACATATATTATGTCAGACTGAAGATTAGCCAGCATAAGCATGCTATTTCTTCTTTTGTGTTCAATTTAATTGGCTGCAAACTGAGTTGAGAAACAGATGAAACCCTTTTTAGCCACTATACAAAGAATTGTGATTAAATGTGTCCAATACCCATGTCTCTCATCCAAAATCCCTCCCTTTCAACAGATGCTTAGAAAGAAAAATTAATGCTTAATTTCTTACCGTGGTCATGTTATCATACCAGAAACCGAAGGATGGCCGTGATGACAAACTCATACCATACATCTTGTACATTATAGGTAGTAATCATCAATCTATAACCATTAGTGCAAATAGATACTTTTACCTTTCCAGCTGCATCAGGTGGCGCTCGCTTCTGTAGCAGTAAGTTAGCAACTTCAATCTTCCCGTATTTGGCTGCAACATGCAGGGGAGTGAATCCTTTCTGCAAAGACAAACAGTTCATACTTAGAAATAAAGAAAAACATGTACACTGACTTAAAAAAAAAGAAAAACCAAAAGAAAAAAAAAAAGAAATTTACACACTAGAATTCAGAGACAAGTCATCCATCGTAACATACAAAACTGTTGCAACTTTTAGAAAACAAGTCATTTTGGGTGGGGTTGAAAAATCGCAACTGACATTGGTAAAAAAAAACTGATCTGTGTTGCACAAGTTTCCTTCTGTTAAGTAATACTAAAGAATAAACTTCCGTCCAGCTAGAGATGAAGCACTGCTGTAACCAATCTGGTTTTACACAAGGCAGAACGTTTGAACACAGCAGTGGCCTGCTGTTCTGGTCAGACAAAGCTGATCTATCAAATGCATTAACAAGCTGAAAATCATACATATATATTTATATATATATATATATATATAT
>NW_015544159.1:1076317-1111289 GCF_001515605.1 Sinocyclocheilus anshuiensis
TTTCCGATGTGGTCTGTGCATATTTGCAGTGCATTTCTGTTTTTGTTTGTTTGTGTTGTATTTGCATCGCGTTTGTGTTGTGAGAATTTGCAGCGCGTTTCTGTATTTTGTTGTGTTGTGAGAATTTGCAGCGCATATATATATATATATATATATATATGTAATATTATATTATTATTATTAGTTGACATGTAAATAATACCAAATATAATATAATTTATTATTTCTTTTATATTTTGATATAAAATGTGAGCAGTTTTGATGAGATTTACTCAAAATTATAGATCCAAAACTAAAACAGATTCTTTAATAACCACCTTTTCTTCTTCATAATCTCTGATCCTAATTTAGTGTCATAATGTTTATTTTATTTTGTAACTTCAATTTTCAGGTTTTTATGCTGCATTTATGAAACTGGGAAATGTCGAAGTTTAGTTGATCTGGAGATTGCAGTTTCTGAAGGCCAGCATACCATATGCCTTACTAACCTGAACAATTATTTCAGACACAGAACAAACATATCCAATGACAGCTGTGTTATCGGAGGGAAACTCTGCTCTGCGGTGAATGGAGTCGTGGAAAACACCATCAATTCATTGGCCTTCCTCGGCACATTCCCACACTGTAACACTTGACAGCCTCTCAGTGATGTCTGTCTAGTATTTTATGTCTATCACAATCACACAGCAGGCGGACACTGGGGAAATATTTTATTTCTACAGAATCATTAAAATGATGGCGACGCGTTCACACGCTGCGGCTTCTCTCTCTCCCGACAGAAAGGTGTTTTCGTGTTTTTTGTCCTGTGAGTCGCAGTGTTTTTATACGTATTCGTCGCGTCTATCTGTCTCTAAGCGCGCATACAGTCGTGAGTTTCTGCTCGATGTCGGCAGAACCACATTTTTAGAGTTAAACTGCGCACGCCGAAGAGCTGCGGGATCTCGGTCTGGGAAGAATTGACAATAAAGCAGACTTGACTTGACTTGACTTGAAAATAGCTGCTGAGAGTCGCTGTGGTCAAGGCTGAGTTTTATTGGACGACAAAAAAGTTAAGCTAGTGTATTGCTTTTAGCAGTTTACAAATTAGACATATATAGTCTCTTCTGGGAAACAAACTAGTATTGGCTCATTTTGCATCTTGTGCTTGAGTGTAATCCATTGTTTTGTTCAATCAAATGCTCTCCAGAATGTAATACTGCACTGAAAAAAAAAAACGTAAAATAAAAAAATTATTTAAAGTGCAATTTTATACTGGTCTAATCAAAAATCATGGTTTCTTTTAATATGATATATATTTTAAAAAGACATCACAATACAGACATCACAACTCGTTCTTTTAATAGTAAGTAAACTAAAACATTGAGTAATACAACGTGTTTAATTCTGCTTTCATATTATAGCTAATTTAACTTTTATGGTGAAGTTGTAAAAAAACAAAAGAATTATTATATTGAACTACATTAATTAACATTTTGGCTCCTCTCTAAAAATATGTTGATTAAGTATGGTCTATATAATAAAAAATCTTTTTACTCTGTATAAATGTTTGTTTTGTGTGTGTGTATGTGCATGTGTGTTTGAGAAAATAAGTATTTTTCATTAATATTGATCAAAATTTAATTTGATAAATATAATTTGAGAAAACGAATAAATTTGACTAACAAATTAGAGTATTTTATAAATTAGTTCAAAGTATCACTTTTCATTATAATGACTCCTGGCTATTTACAAAATAAACTTCCTGTTTCAATAGGAAATATATCAACACATAAAAGGGAACTGCACTTGGCAAGCCATCACATAAGGTCTTTATTGTAAAGCCTGTATATTTCCTGTCTTAACTAGAAAGAAAAGATGTCCTGTTATCCATGCAATTTGACAGATGATGTTTCAGCATGAGTGTAGGCGAGCACCAATCTAGTCCATGGACCTTTATTCACTGTGAAATGTGGAAATGAAAGCCCTGTGCTCAATAACATAATGAGAACAAACACCAAAAACGAATACAACCCACATGCAGCAACTCAGAATTATCCGAAACATCATCAGATGTTCCTTAATAATGGACATGATGTCAACCATGTTGTTCCGTAAAAGCATTTTGTAATATATTCCATGTAATGGAAATATAACAGCATACTGCTAGCAAAACCCTATGTCAGCATGGCAGGTTGGTGAGCTGTCGTGATGGATGAGATGACCTTTCTTTAACGTGCAAGAGTTGCAAACCCATCACTGACTTTGATTTGGTCAGCTAAAATGTTCAGGGTGGAGATGTAAAGCATTTCATATACAAAACATTTAGTAAACGCTGATTTACGTTCAAGCCATGATTTAACACTACTGTGTGATAAATACTAATACTAAACGTGTCAGTATACATGATTTATGCAAGTGATGAACTGCTGTGTATTAGTGTTGGGATATCTATCCAGCTATCTGAACTTAATTCCGAGAGGTTTCATGATGAGCTAGAGGTGTTCACAAATCATTTCACACACTGACAGTGTCTACTCTGTCTACACATTGCACTAACAGCAATATGTTAATTTTTGAAAGAAAGCAGATTACTTGTCAAAACAAAATGACATTTTTTTTTAGCATTTCATTTTGTTGATTTGAAGTGTACTTTTTATTTATTAAAGGGGTCATATGATGCGATTTCAAGTTTTCTGTTCTCTTTGGAGTGTTACAAGCTGTTTGTGAATAGATAAGATCCCTAAAGTTGCAAAGACTAAAGTCTCAAATCCAAAGAGATATTCTTAATAAAATTTAAGACTCGTCCACGCCCTCCTAAAACGCCCCGTTTAAACACACCCTCACATGTCTACATCACTGTGTTGGAAGATTTGCATAACACCGCCCAAATGTTCACGCAAAGAAAGAAGGCGTATCTTTTATTCTCGCTGTAGCATTGTTGCCACCACCGCCATGACGTGGAGACCCAGTGTGTTTCGTTGTGAAAGTGAAACTACTTTGTTTGGCCTTCCAAAAGAGGACACAACTAGAAATCAGTGGTTAAAGTCCCCATGAAATCAAAATTAAAGTTTTTTGAGTGTTAGTATCAATATGTTAGTCTTAAGGTTATCTATAAGGCAGTGTGCTCCAAAGCAGTGACAAAATTCGCATTTAGAAGATATAAGCATTCAAAGCTTGCAGTTCGTCACTTCCGCCAAAACGGCTCAACGATTTTTTTGACGTCACATCGTACTTCAGCTTCTCATCAAACTTTCTGTCCAATCAAATGCTCTCTAGAATCCGAAGCACCCACCCCCTACACTATAAAATAGACGCTGAAGCCGTGGCTGAAATCGGTCACTTGTCCACAGAATTAGTATTTTCTGTACAGTGAATGGCACATAGTGCACTATATAGGGGACAGGGAACGATTCAAACAGTGTAAATATGCTTTCCATTGAGGAAAAGTCACGCTAGCCACCGCACCGCACACACACTCTGCTCCGGTCCAGAGACAGGATAGCATGGAGCGGATCACATGCGCGAGTCGGCGCAGATCACAACATGTATCGGAGCTATTTGAATTCTACACAGAATGCTATATTTTATAGCAATATGGATGAGATTGTGGCTGGCATACCCTGTCAAATGTGGCTTTACGGAGCTCAACGGCTCTAGCCCAAGTTGTGAGTAACGCAGAGTAACGATGCGTGTTTCTAAGCATTTTAGGGGACCTTTAAGTTGTATTTACAATACTGTTCCAGAACAGTTCAAACCAAATATTCAGATGTGTGCAACGCATTTTACGGAGGACGAGGACTGTTTCCTGGGAGAGTAGCCTACAATGCCGGTGTTCTGACAAATAATGCTGACTCGCAGCCTGTAAGTACGTTTTCATATTTAAAGGATTTGCCACTGATGATTCAAACGTGAGTTTTGAGCAGTGTAGAGTAGCGCTTGTTGTTTGTTGTTCCTTCAATCACAAATGCAAACATGGTTTTATGTTTACGCGGCGCGATGCAACGCAACACGTAAAAAGACAGTATAAGTCATTATAATCAGTAATCATGTCCCCACTGGATGCAACAAATGCCTCGTTTATAATAGGTTTTATTTGTCTTGTCACTCCGGGACCAGCATCACAGTATGGTAAGGGGCATAACATTTCCGTCACACGCTTGAGGAATTCGGCCAATCACAACGCACTTGATAGCTAGTCAATCAGAGCACACCTCGCTTTTCAGACCGATGAGCTTTGTAAAAATCAACGCGTTTCAGAAAGGCGGGGCATAGAGGAGAAACAATAATGTACAGTATGTGGAAAATAATGTGTTTTTTTAACCTTAAACCGCATAAACACATTTAATTACACCAAATACACAAAATAATGTACTTTTTTAGCAACATCATAAATTTAGCCAAACTCTGTGTACAGTAAATACAATTTTTTTCCAACTTGAGATTCCATCTATGTGTTCCGCATTGCAGAAATCATAGGTTCCTAACTCTAATGTAACACATTTAGTTTTCAATTATGACTATTCAAAATAGAATTTCTTGGTAGTTCTTTGGGTTGGACTTGTTCATTGTAAAGTAAAGGGCAAGACACACATCTGCAAAGTGATTCGCTTTACTGAATAATCAATTTAATAAATAATTTGAAACGGCCTCCTGTCTGAGCGATATAACACTTTGTCAGCAGAACACAGCTCACATGCTCAATTTATTCATAATAAAATTCATTTACTGATTCATTACAAACACATCTGCAGCTTGATGAGGGAGGGGGCTGTCTGCTCCATTAAACCAAATAGAAAGAAATCAACATCCCATCACAAGGGATGTCACAGACGAAGCAAAATGTTGGCGAACTTGTGGAATGGATGCAATCAAACAATCTTGTTTAAAGAACAAGACCATAGAAAATAGCAGGCAGGGCTCACTGAACAGCACAAAGTGGATCAGTTTAACAGTGTGATCAAAGTATGATCTATTTTGATTCATTGAAACCACATCAACGTTAGCCAATCTGAAATAAAATACATTTCTGAAGCAAGATATACCACAGAAATATGATGCATTGTAACACTACAACCAAGGATTGTTAAAATTGGCGAATGCTGTTTTCTTTCCCATGTTGTATGCATTTCCTGAAACAGTGTTAATTGATAAATGAAGTTGAAATTGGACATATTGATGGGCTCATCCCTTTTTTTTTTTTACCACAAATAAATAAACAAATAATAAGAATTTATATTACAAGTAAACATTATATAATAAATATTAAATATTACAAGTAAAATTCAATTGGGAAAAAATAAACTTTGGAGATGGGCTCATTTTGTTTGTGAGAGTCTATAAGATCACATACATTTTTACAGCATAAATTGTGCTCAGATTGCATACTTTCTTGGAGAAAGATGAGGGAGGATAAATCTTTCAGGTGAAATCAGATCAATCCATATTTCTTAGATTTAACACTTTCTGTGGATAAAGTGCCATTGGATGTATTTCACGGCACACAATTTACTCTACTGTGGCAGATTGGACTCATCTCACAATAAAAAGGTTTTAAGTCTTGAATGTTTTCATTTGTACTATACTGCAAAACAGAGACTGAACTTTTTTGCTAAACCCTTAGATCTTTGAAAAGATGTATAATTTGTCAACTTTAATTTCCTTCACCTATTTTTCACCTTCTCACAAGGTATACCTTTGTACCTCTTTTACCCATAAAGGATGCATTTAAGTACCTTAAAGGTACATATTAGTACTCAAAATGTACATATTAGTACCTAAACGGTAAATATAGACTAAATGGTACACCCCAGTAACAGCTTTTGTACCTTTTTTTCTGAAAGTGTAGTCTTCTGTATATAGTAAATGTAAACAAAGTGTGGGTATCGTGTATTAAGAGGTTAAAAATAGCCTAGCTGGCAGCCAAATCTTCACTGATTATCGAACCACAAATTACAAGTTTCATGAATCATCCAGCTTTGTTGGTGTGACTGACCTTGGTAGTGATGCCAAGAGATGCTCCGTTGTCCAGCAGGATGGATGCCACATCTTTGTGGCCTTCGCGAGCGGCCAGGTGGAGCGGCGTGTATCCGGATGTGGTGGTGGCATCGGGTGAAGCCCCGTGTTGCAGCAACTGCTGGACTATGTCCGGTTTGCCCAGACGACTGGATATATGCAGTGGGGTATGATCATCCTACACACACACACACACACACACACCCACCCATGTAAGACTTTTTTTGCTTTGTAGAGGTTGTAAAATGCTGGAACTCTTTAATATTTCCTTGCAAGACTGCAGAAATCAATTAAATGAGGCAACGCTAAAGAGGATTGTGGCACTTTTGACAGTCATGTAACCGCAAACAAGCAAATGTTTCCTATTAGTATAGATTGACTGCATTGCATTCCACAGCTATTACACTCCACTTTGAACAATACAGTAAGTGTGTGTGGCTCTAACATAATGCATCACTTTAAAAGTCTTTCATATACATACTTATTTCACAGATGGTACTTGACTATTGCACTCTTCCATATAATGTGGTTAATGTTTGACCAGAATTTTTAAAACAGATTTTTACATTTTCTGCTAAAGTGATTTGTGTGTGTTTTTAGTGTGTTGCTATACGGATGCTAATTTGTTCTGACTGGGTGGTTGCCGGGGCAATGCTCTATGGTTGTTAGGCCGGGCGTACACTATGCACTCTGGAGGTCCTGAGCCATTGCACGTTACGAGTCAGTTAACCTGATAATTGTGTCAAAGCAGTTGGTACACGGCACTACTGGACTGCACCGCGAGCCGGCGGCAAAAGCCTGAGCTTTCGCGCTGAACACGGAGATATGGAGCTTTTCAATGTTCATGCTATATAGTGTTGGATAGGGAAAAAAAATTAAAATAAAAAGATGTGTGTGCAAATGATGTGGTGAATTGCAGAGACAGGTCCTGTTCTATGGGGGTATTCAAATGAAAGCAAGAGCACCCTCAGTTGAAGTTATAATAATAATAATAATAATAATAATACAGATTTGGCAAACAATCCAGGAGAGTCCTGGAGAGTTTCTGGAGAGTCAAAAGTTTCTCTTTACAAAGTCTTTTTGTAGCGGTGAGCAATGTAGCCAATCAAACATATCTGTTGATTTCTTGAATGCAATGGCCAATCAGAAGTGTTTATGTTATAATCCACTCAACGCTCGCAAAGCTGAAGTTTTGTCCACTGCTGAATTCTGCACGCTCGCGAATCACCTCATTATTTCAAAGTGTAGATCTAATGTAAAAAGAGAGATTCATTGACAGAACTTTCTGAGATCGTGATGAAGTAAGATGAGTGAGTGATTATTAAAGGAACGCTCTTTGCTCGATAGCAATGATTGGCACAAAATATATGTGAAAATAGATGTGCACCCTCACTCTTTTCAGAAGCACCTTCAGTGGAGCACATTCAGCAGAAAACAGCATAGCCATTCCTTTCAACAAAAACAACTAGAGAGATTTGTGTGTGTGTGTGACGGTGTATCCGCACGATATGGGGTCGCCTAGTAGCCACTGAGCTATAATAATATACATAGATCTATCGTATGTGATGTGGTTGTAATATGGAAGAGCCTATACACTGGTCAAAATCGGGCTGACTCCCGAATTTTTTAAGCATGTTTAAAAATCATTGGGAGCTCAGGAGGTGCTCGGCTCCGCTCGGCTCATAAATTCCTCTCACACGATGCGAGGCACGACCATATGAGCATCAACGACTTCCACGCGATTTTATCCATCTAGGAAAATATGAGCTCGTACGATAGCAAAAATCGCACCGTCACACCCATTTCAGGAATTGGAGTCTCTACTATTTAGCTGATGATCTGAATCGTGTGTTTGTTTAAAGAGAGACATGGAAAACATACAGTGTTGGGGGGCTGCAGGAATGTGGTTGGGAACCCCTGTTCTAGCGGGTAGTTTGCTAAAATGGTGCTGAACATGTTGATACAACGCTTCTAGTGTGTTTTCTGGTCGCTAGAGTGTTACTAGGTGGCTGCAAAGGTGTTTTGATTGGTTTTAGCACGTTGCTATGCAGTTTTCCTATGATGTGCCAGGTGGTTCCTAAAATATTCTGAGTAATGTTGTGTGTGTTGCTACAATGCTGCTAGTGTTCTGAGTGGTTGCTAAAGTGTTGTGTGTAGTTTTAATTGTATTGCTATATGGTTGCTAAGGTGTTCTGATTGGGTGGTTGCCAGGGCAATGCTCTACAATTGTTAAGGTGTTCTGAGTGTTTTTAGCATGTAGCATGTTGGGTGATCTAGTGGACTGCTAAAATGGAGCTGAGCATGTTGCTACATAGTTGCTAGTTTGTTATTAATGGTTGCTAGAGTGTTACTAGGTGGCTGAAAAGGTGTTTTGAGGGGTTTTAGCACGTTGTTATGCGGTTTTTCTAGGGTGTGCTAGGTGATTGCTAAGATACTCTGAGTGATGTTGTGCATGTTGCTACATGTTGCTATTGTTCTAGATGGTTGTTACCACTTTGTTTGAAGATTGCTTTTGTGTGGTTTTTAGTGTGTTGCTATACGGTTGCTTCTGATTGGGCGGTTGCCAGGGCAATTCTCTATGAATGTTAAGGTGTTCTGAGTGGTTTTTAGCATGTTGCTATGTGAATGTTAGGGTGTTCTGAGTAGTTGCTTTGTGACTCAAATTAAAAGAGCCCACGATTATATCTCTCTTCAGGCCCTCATTCAGTACAAGTGGGATTTGTTTAATCTGTTTATCATCTGCCAGACAAAAATTATATATCTACGAAATACAACAACACACCTCTCCTCAACAAGTTGCACGACTGGAGCAAACTACATGCCGAACTTTAACATTTAGGGGTTAGGGGTTTATCCAAATCACTAATAAATCAGCACATACTTAGACTCATATCTCTCGCTCACCTTGGCTTTGGCGTCCACATCTGCTCCATTCGCCACCAGGAATTTCACCACGTTTGCCTGTCCTGCCCTGGCAGCCATATGGAGTGCCGTCTCTCCTCTCTAAAACACACACAAAGGAAGCTTCTGGAAAAAAGGTACTACTGTGTTTGGACAGTAAGTCTTTGTGTGTGCACAGCTCTTTCATCAGACTCTGCCCCTCTGCCCAAACCGTTTTGCTTTGTTTTGACTGCCTCGATGAGCTGCACCCCAACAAAGCCTAAAGCATGTTTCTACGGTAACAGTGGCTCGCTGTTGGCCCACTGTCTGTCTGATGGGGAACAGTCGAGCATGATTACAGTCTGACTGTACTCTAATTACAGTAGATTGAGGAGCTCCAACCTGCAGTCAGATGTATGTTTGAAAGTACATGGACGGAGACTGTTATTACCCTAGAAGGCTTTATGAAACGGGAGACCAAACCAATGTGGCAAGCAATGACACATTCCAGAGAGGAACACGGCTGGCCTCTGGGGCGTCGCTCAAATATTTTTTTGTTTTACTTTGTTTTTTTTTCATTATTCAAAGGAAACTTGTAAAATGGTTTGTTTGGTGCTGGTGGGGTTGGGGATGGCTGTACTCACCACATTCATCGTGTTAGGAGATGCTCCGTGATTTGTCAACTGAGTCACAATGTTTTCATGGCCCATAAAAGCGGCCACATGAATCGGCGTGAGTCCAGACTGCCAGAGACACAGAAATATGCAGCTTTGAAGCACTGGGAACTGGTCACTAAAGCAAATATTACCTCATTTCAAAACGCACGTTTCTTTTTTTTTATAAACAACGGCATATTTGATTGAAATGCTTTACATCTCACTCGATTGTCAAATGCTTGATTTCTATGTATGGAAACCCATTTCTGCTTCGGATTAAAGTTTAAAATAAGAAATAAGTCACAATGTGAAATGTAAAGTTGCAAATGCTGAGAAATACAGTTGCAATTGTGAAATACGGTATTTTGCAAGTACAAGAAATAATAACAATTACTAGAAACAAAGTTAC
Organism: Sinocyclocheilus anshuiensis; assembly: GCF_001515605.1. Taxonomy (NCBI): domain Eukaryota; kingdom Metazoa; phylum Chordata; class Actinopteri; order Cypriniformes; family Cyprinidae; genus Sinocyclocheilus; species Sinocyclocheilus anshuiensis. Next base: position 1,086,254 of record NW_015544159.1, read on the forward strand.
CACTGCAAGAATTAAAGACACATTGCCAGATATGAGATCTGAAATTACACTGTGAGAAATAAAGTCAAATTGTACATTTTAAAGCTGCAATTATAGGAAATCAAGTCACTATTTTGATATATAAAGTCACGTTGCAAATTATAAAGTGACACTTTGTTATTTTTATAGTTGCATTGTCTTACAAATGTGCAATTATGAGAAATAAAGTTGCAATTGCATAATATAAAGTCGCAATTGGAACATATAAGTCACAAATAAAGTCAAAATTCTGAACTATAAAGTTGCAAAAACATTTTCTGAGGTGTAAACAGGCTTTGTAATCTCATTTAACAGCACACTATTTCCATCTGAGGCATAGGAACAATCAGAAATGTAGTAGGACCATTTTATAAACTTTATCAACTTGGGTCATGAATATTAATTAGGTGACATAATATTCATATAAAATTGGCTCATGAATATTAATTAGGTGACATAACATTCATATTTTGCTGATTTGTTCTGAACATCCAGTCGGCTGGTCTTAAAGGCATTGTTCTTCACACCTTAAGCAAGTAAAATAAAACTTTATAATAAATAAATATGTCCCAAAAAGTTGGGTGGGACAAAAGTCTCTCCAATTATAATGGTTGCTACGACCCTGGTTTCCACAGACAACCAACATTTCTTACGAAGGCATAAACAATATTTCTTACATTAGGAGTTATTAAGCTGTTGATTAAAAGAGACCACAGTGTACAGCAAAGCAAGCTCTGCAAATAGAAAAAAACCTCTCTCTCACCTCAGTCACAGCCTGAATGGACGCTCCGTGTTTCAGCAGCAGCTCCATCACTTTAATCCGGTTCTTCTTGCAAGCGATATGAAGTGGTGTAAAACCATTCTACAGAGATAAAAAAGAGATTCTGGTGGCTTTTACTCCAGCTTACTAATGAAAATCGGGTTGCTTTTTCCCCATAACCACATGACTGAAGAGTTAACAAAGCTTTGTTTCCAGACGAATGAAAACACGTGGCTCCTGCTGCTCTATGCTTGGCAGACTTGTCTTTCTAAAGTTTTCTTTCTTCCTTCCTTTTTTCCTCATAAAGTGCAGAGACACGCCCGTTCTGTAACCATTACTTCAGAGCATGACAGTACTCACTGCGCTCTTTGCCAAAAGAGGCTTTTTACAGATTGCCATTGCGCTGTGCAGAAACAAAACATGTTACATGTTCATGATCTTCCCTCCAAGTTCTCACATATAAAATTTGGAGGGTACCATCTAAGGTGGAAGCCAAAGGGGGAAAAAAAGGAATATGGGATTTTACGAGACTAGTTAGCTCTGTTTATCTGATGCATATTGCACACAAAGCTGGAAAGCACTTTTTTTTTTTTAAATCTGACTGGCTGATTGTATACTGTAAAAAAAAATGTATTTTCAAAGTTGTAAATATATATATATATATATATATATATATATATATATATTGTATTTTTTGAGTCAAAAATTATAATACCAAAAATACCAAAATACCATAAAAGTAGGATTATTGGAGTATGTTTTACAAGAAAATACTATTTCAGGTCTCCTACTTCAAAATCTCATTTTTAATTAATTGTATTATTTGCTGTTGCTTGTTTGTGAGATTTGTGCAATTTCTGAGTAAAAATTGTTTCTACATCAATTATTTTTTTACTGTATTAACCCCCACCCACCACCACCACACTGGTCAATTATTATGGAATAAGGCATTTTAGATAAACTAACCCCTAAACAGCACATAAAAACAAATAAAATGTTGGTTGCTTTACATTTCAAGGGATAGTTCACCCAAAAATGAAAATTCTGTCAATTTTTTCCAACCCTGTACGTGTTTCCTCCTTCTGCTGAACACAAAAGAAGATATACTGAAGAATGTTGGTAGCCAAACAGTTCACGGTAGCCACTGACTTCCATAGTATTTTTCTATACTATGGAAGTCAATGGCTACCGTCAACTGTTCGGTTACCATCATTCTTCAAAATAACTTATTTTGTGCTCAACAGCTCAAAGAAACTCATACAGGTTTTTAACAAATTGTAAATGGCAGGATTTTCTTTTTTGGGTGAACTATACCTTAAAGTAGACGGTTCTTGGCCAAAATAAGCTGTAAAGTGTACCAGACCTTATTCCTATAGTCAAAATGAAACTTTGAAACATTCCACTTGTTAATGCAAGACTCACCAGTGCTTTGGCATTAGGATTGGCCTTCTTGTCCACAAGGACCTTGGCAACTTTGTAGTGTCCGCAGTGTGCAGCGACATGCAGGGCTGTCAGGTAATCATTGGTGACGTCATCCACGGGCACTTCATGATGAAGCAAGAGCTGAACGCTGTGCAGATGATCTCCTTGCGTGGCCATGTGCAATGGTGAAAGGCCATTCTGTTGAATCACACAACAATTTATGTTATGCCGAAATAAAATAACTGAAGAACTTTCACTTATCGATTCTCTATTTTTCACTTGGCATCTCATAGGAATCACAGATGGATCAAATCTAAAACAGTGTTCAATCTTTCTAAGAATTCAGAGAAGCAAAAGTAAACTTTGAAAATCTAATAGAGCCATAATCCCCCCTCAAAAAGGACATTTGGGGTAAAAGAACAGCGAGAGAATATACGTCACTATTTGTGCTAAAACAATTGCTCCATTGTGACACTAATCGGCTGGGATATTATCTAATTTGGCGAGAAGTCTGTGACCATGTTTTGCTTTGCTTTCAGATTCCAGGAAAGTGTTCAGTGATGCAATGGAAAAATAGAAGAAAAAATGATATTGTCACATCTGCATACACTTAAAGGAACGGTTCATTCAAAAAATTATATCATTCACTCACCATCATGTCATTCCAAACCCAAAAAAACCTTACTAGAACACAAAAACGTTTAATAGGGGTTTAAAAGACAATTTGTATTCAGTAATATTTGCATTTACGCATTTAGCAGACACTTTGATCCAAAGCGACTTACAAAAGAGTAACAAAAGCTGAACTGGATTGAGTTGAACTAGGCTACGTTTACATGACAACGATGTAGTCAAAAACGGAAAAGTTTTTCCCTTGCATTTTTAAAAAGTTTCACGTATACACGACAACGTTTTCAAAACGATTCTCATTTACACATATCCGCGAAAACGGGCAAAAACGTTGTACTACGTATGCCAGGCCAGTAGTTGGCGCTGTCACCTTGTTAGTAAACAGTACCTGTAGGGAAGTGACGATTATATGTTGTATATCATGCGTCTCCGCTGTTGGTTGTAATATTGGTGAAGTAAATCCACACTTTGCTGAAGAAGCGTTAGCAAACTCTTGAGCAGCAACAACAGTACCATGTACTCCGCCATTGTTGTGTATGTTTGTTCACGCTCACCTTTAAAATCACCACGTACTGCGCATTTCTACATGCCTAACACGTACTACGCATGATGTCACCGTTTTCAAAGATTCCCGTTTTGGGTGTTTACACGGAAACGACAACGGTGGCGTTTTCAAAAAACTTGCACTTTGAAACCCGTTTTCATTTCCCGTTTTTGGCTGAAAACGTTGTCGTGTAAACGGCCCATTAAATGAACTGAATAATGACACTATTGTCTTCTGTAGAGCTGTTTTACAGCAAATAAATAATAACATAAATAAATATATTGTTTCATAATTTATGGATTTTGCAACATTAACACTGCTGTTTTCTTGTTTATTCTTATAAAGCTGCTTTAAAACAAACTGTATTGTGTAAAGTCCTATATAAATAAATCGAACAAGACAAAAGGAGATGCTTAGCTAAATGTCCAGGCTGCACTTTTCCATATAACAAAAGTGAACAGACACAATCATTTCATTTTGCATTCAGCATTTCATTCTGTTTGGCCCACAAAGTTCCCGTTCCCGTTCCTTTTCAATATATCGAAAAGAGCAGCATGAACATTCTTCAAGTAAGTTTGGAAAGACATGAGGGTGAGTAAATGACGACAGAATATGCATTTTTAAGTGCAGAACAGCATATCTAACCTTTGTCTTAGAGAGGATGGGTGCTCCACGATCTAGTAACATCTCAACTACTTGCTCATGACCGCTCCTCGCTCCACAGTGTAAAGGTGTCAGGCCGTCCTGGAGGTTTGAAAACAAACACACATATTATACACTGCCCCACCGGCAGGTGCCAGAATCTACAAACATCAGCCATCATTAACATCACAATCCCTCCCAGTATTACCGACATGTGTCAATATGTCAAACACACAATGAAAGGTAGCGTTCCACTACTGGAGACAGAGAAGAGCGCAACATCTGCATGCAATTGCTCTTCAACGGTGGTGCCAAACTCATTTAACCCGAGGGCTGCAGTTGTTATCATTTATCAGAATCAAACGGCATGTATCCCTGAATTATCCCTTACAAATAAATTCCCTGTTCATCTTGAAAAGCATCTTGTGCTTCTAAGAAAGCAGCTGAAACTGGCCACAAATTAACAGCAACTGAATTCGTTTCCTCTGAAACTTGACATGTATTTTATTTTTTTTTTAATTACAGCTTTTTTTCTTTCCAAGTCTTTCTAAACTATACAATACACACATGCCATTGTGCAATAAATGTGCTCACTTCCTCTGATGACTTAAACATAGAGCTGGAAAAGAAAGACTTCTTGCGGCACCGACCTTGGTTTTGGCGTCAATTCGAGCTGCTCTCTCCAGCAGCAGCCTGACCATGTTGGCATTTCCTCTTTTCGATGCCACATGAAGAGGCGTGATATCATTCTGCCACAATAAAAAGATTGTCAGACACAATCAAGTTCAAAAGAACAAGGTTGATTACATGTAAACACATACTATATTGGTGCTGTGTGACTGTATAATAACAACTGGCATTTTCTATGTATATCTGATGAACTAATAATACATTTTCTATAGATATTCACAAAAACTATTTTTAAAGGAAGAATTTCTATTCTTTGAAAAATAGCGCACTTTCCCTTTAAACATTGCTTATTTTGGTTAAATTGTTCTCTCGGTAATATTTATTAGTCAGAAAACAGAATTCTTCAGTTACAATGTTTGTGATTTGAGGTATAAAGTGTTTGCAATTGTCCTTTTATATGTCCTTAATATGGTCCTGATTATTTGGCTAATACAAATGTCAAAAAGAACAATGGCTAAATAATATAATTTAATAGCAATAGCAAATACTATTTTTATTGGCGGTGGGACATGCTTTTACATCAACGAAAGGTGGTGTACAGATGTTACAGCGTTAAAGAAGATGTGCTGTTCCGATCTAGAAGCGCTTTTCATTAACTATACTTGGCAATAAAGCTCTTTCTGATTCTGATTCTGATTCTGATACGATGTTAAAAACTTAATTTTCACTTTAAATGTTTCTTATTCATTGACAAGGAGGTCAACAATCACAAGGAGTATAAAACACTTTTATTTCTGTATCAATGTTGAGTGTACATGTAACCAAAATGAGAATATATCAAAATATATACTAAAATATAAATCTACTGTATATACTAAAAACTGTATTTGTGTTGTGAGCTTTTTTTTTTTTACAAACTGAGGGACAAGTCTGTAGTAAGCAACAGCATGCATTAATGTTTCAACAGAGATTGTTTTATTTTACTATTTATACTTTATACTTTACTAAGCAAACTGATGGTGTCAATTTATTGGAGGTTATTAATTATACCCATCCTCTAAAATCATACATACATTAATACAGCATTCAATAATTTATTGTGTCTTAATTCGTCTACGTCTGTATTAATATGTTGCTGGTGGCATATACGCATGATATTAAGTCTTTAGTGAACAAAATATGTTCCATCTTAGAGATTTTTAATAATGTTTCACAAATGAGAGATTCTGTCCAGAGCTGCAGTGGCACAGATTAAGTGCACATCGTCACACTGTAGACAGAAGTATTGGTATACACCACCCTCTAGTGATAGTTTACAAAATCCCTAATTCCTCCACTGCTAGGTTTTCCATTTTCCACTCCCTGCTTGCTTGAGAGAAAACCCACTCTGAGCGATCGTGGAGTGAGAGAAAATTGTATTTATTAATTTTAAAGAAACACTGGCATACGGTGATCTGCAACACTTGCACACTGATAAGCATGATACAAACAGTGCTGTGTCCCAGTGACGTTGTTCAACAAAACAAATTATAGGATTGGAAACAACTGCCGTATGACAGCTAATAAATGTCAGAACTCAGCTGCTTAAATTGAGCCAGTGTTGCTCTCAGAACAACAAATGTATCATTCTCCTGAAGCGAAGATAAAACACCTGATCCAGACAACCTTTTTGGCACTGCATGCACAGATTGGCCCTGAACTGGTTTAGACTATGTTGACCAGTGTTTCTCTGCCGCTCTTTGACCCTCACCCTAATGCCGAGTTCACACTGCACGATTTTCAAAGACGTCGCATCACTGTTGGTTTGTTTTTCAGTCAGAACTCATGTGAGTGTGATTGTGAATTGGCGACAGCTCCAGATATTTAGCATGCTAAATATTTCATGGGCGTCGGCGACTTGTCGGCGATTCTCTCAGATCGCGTCTTTGATAATTCACACTGCATGATTGTCACTCGCGTGAACGAGCACCGATTTGCCTCCGATTTCAGGCATTTAACGGCGATTTCGCAAAACCTGTCGGCAAGTGAAAAAACGGGCTAAAATCGTGCAGTGTGAACTCAGCATAAGTGAAATGTGATCCCATAGATCTGACATCCCAAACTCTGACTCCATGTTTTGGAATATACTACGCCCATAAGTGTCAAAGTGTTCACTACTGTGCATTCAAAAATTCTGTCCCACACAGTGTTAGCATAACATAAGTGACATAACATTGTTCTGCATCTCATGATGCCTCACATCAGATGGGGTCCACCATGTTTTATAAAATGCTAAGCAGTCTATTAGTAAATTAGAGAAAGCTTTCTACTCACATAAGAGGATCCAAGATAAAGAAAAGGTGAACCTTTTTAAAAGTCTAGTTTAAAATGTACACTACTGGTCAAAAGTTTGGAGTTTGGCAAGATTTTAGTTTTTTGTTATTTTTGTGTCTCTTTATGCCCACCAAGGCTGCATTTATTTGATCCAAAAATACAGTAAATTTTTTTTTACAATTTCATTGTATTTAATTTATTTAAAATATTTTAAAATGTAATTTATTCCTGTGATGCAAAGCTGAATTTTCAGCATCATTACTCCAGTCTTCAGTGTCACGTGATCCTTCAGAAATCTTTATAATATGCCGATTTACTGCTCAATAAATATTTTTTTATTATTACCAATGTTGAAAATAGCTGTGCTGCTTAATATTTTTGTAGAAACCATGATACATTATTTTCAATATTATTTGATGAATAGAAAATTCAAATATATATATATATATATATATATATATATGAATTTGAAAAAATAACCTTACTGACCCTAAACTTTTAAATGGCAGTGTAATTGTTTAAGTATTTTAATTAATGACTGTAAAACTGTCATGTGGAGTAACCATTAAGTAAAAAAGTAATAGCATGTTTAGTTTTTACAAATATCACAAGCACATAAATATCATTAAGCACATTACATTTCACTGAACTAATTTTGTCTTGTCATACAAAGATCAAATTATCTGATATTTTAAAAGACTGACTGACACAGTAATGAGCATCTGCAGTGTTTCTCTATATGATTTGTGTGTTTTTTTCTAGTATGTTGGTGGTACTTGACTATCTATATTTAAAATATTTGAACAAAACTGCTGTCCTGCTTATTTTTTCTAAGACAATATATTATTATTCAAAACTACTTACGGTTCTTTTTTTTTTAATGAGACACATTTTGAATTACCTTGACATTTTGGTCACAAAAATATAAACATGAATCACTTGTATTCAAGTCACTGCAAGTGTGAATTGCATTATAATTTATATTTTAATTAATAGATCTTAAAAAAAAAAAGGAATATAATTGAACCTATCACGGTTTAGGAAAATTAACCGTTCAAGAAAAAGAGGATTTATTTAAACAGAGATTTAATATTGCACATTACGTCATTTAATTGTGACAAAATTTCATTAAATAACATGTAAATATACTACTAAACACCACCCTTTATGGTGCCATTTCAATCCATGCTTTAAATATGACATGACATGGAGACAAAAAAAAGGCACTGCATATAGAGACTGACCCTGCTCTGACCCCAGTGTAGTTTATGAACTGTTCATATCAATGCACTCCTCTCTTACAGAATTCTACAGCTGGAGTTCATGTCCTTACCCTCGCCTTGAAATCTACAGCAGCCCCGCGGTTCAGGAGCAGGGTTGCTACGTTGATGTTACCGTAGTGAGCCGCTATGTGGAGAGGGGTGAAGCCACTCTGGTGAGGGACAGAGAGAAATAGAGCACAGGGGTCAAAATGTCACATACAGAACTCTGAAAGCCCTGACCCCAAGTCACCTGACCTGACCTCATCCTCTACGTATGAAAAGATGACACCAGGCCAGGCGTGGTGCAGTAAATCAGTAAAACAGATCTACACAGATGAGCTTAGCACAACACTGAGGAAAGACACATCTTTCACTTGATCCCTCGCACCATGTAAACTCAATCTAGCTGATTAATTAGTTTGATTTGGTCTAAATATTAAACTTACTTCAATCTCTCCAGTTACACACCATGCTGGGGTTGCAAAAGATGGTAGGGTGTTTCCATTTTAAAGGATGTGTTTTCCTCAAATGTACAAAGCCTTTATAACAGCAGCCTTCAGGCCAAATTTGAATTAACACACATACAAAGCTTAAGTGGAGGTGAACCCATGATGTTATGTGTGCAAACATGCATACAGTGCACTGCATTTAACAATGTGCTGTTAAAACATAAAAAATCGGTTTCAGCTTCTTTGTCTAACTATAATAACAAATACAATTTCAATTATTTGACAGCAAATTGCAGCACATTATTGAGTTATGTCTCGTGAACAGCCGTTGTAAATTTGAGAGAGCAGTTGAGCTGGAGCTGTAGATGTAGATGAATATCATACTATCATTCTCAGTTTTGTAAGTAGTTAATACTGTTTTTAAGTTACATATCATGCAGTGCAAATCAGAACTGTTAAGTTGCAGGACAGCTGGAAGAAATCCGGAAGCCATGCTGACTGAGACGAGACGAGACGAGACGAGACGAGACGAGACGAGAAGAGACGAGAAGAGAAGAGAAGAGAAGAGAAGAGAAGAGAAGAGAAGAGAAGAGAAGAGAAGGTCAGTAGCTGTTTCTGCTGACATCTGCTAGGAGGGGATTGTCATGCATGAGACGGGACGAATGCTCTGCAGGAGTCTGATCCTACACTACCTTCACCTGCAGGACAGCAGACATCTGGGCTTTGGTCTAAAGGGCATTTAGATTTAAAGTTTAAAGCAGTTGAAGTATAACACTGTGTCTACACCGGACACGACAGTTGTTGCGTGGCACCACACCACACCACAACAGCTTGAGGCTGACTACACTGGACGTGACAAAGCAACCGTTGCAAACTATTTGTAGTTCGTCATAAATAGAACAAGGCAGCAGTTTACTTTCGTAAAAAAATGTGTTGTGTCGCATCGCACCATGCCGCATCCAATGTAGACTACATCACTGTTTAGAATGGGATCAATTGTCTTTTGTCACATCGCGCCGCTCGTATCCAGTGTAGATATATATATATATATATAGAGCCCTGACTTAAACCCAATTGAGCATCTCTGGAGAGACCTAAAAATGGCTGTCCACCAACGTTTACCATCCAACCTGACAGAACTGGAGAGGATCTGCGAGGAGGAATGGCAGAGGATCCCCAAATCCAGGTGTGAAAAACTTGTTGCATCTTTCCCAAAAAGACTCATGGCTGTATTAGATCAAAAGGGTGCTTCTACTAAATACTGAGCAAAGGGTCTGAATACTTAGGACCATGTGATATTTCAGTTTTTCTTTTTTAATAAATCTGCAAAAATGTCAACGATTCTGTGTTTTTCTGTCAATATGGGGTGCTTTGTGTACATTAATGAGGAAAAAAAATTAACTTAAATGATTTTAGCAAATGGCTGCAATATAACAAAGAGTGAAAAATTGAAGGGGGTCTGAATACTTTCCGTACCCACTGTATATATTAGGGGTGTAACGGTTCACAAAATTCACGGTTCGGTTCGATACGACACAGTGGTGTCACCGTTCGGTTCGGTACGGGGGTAATTGGTTACGTCGCAATGTTGTAAATATTTCTGTTTTAAACTATGAAGGCGAGCCAATGGATATCACACACAAGCAACATGCAAACTTTGCGCAAGAGTTACACCGGTGAACGTCTTAATCTCAATTCAATTCACTATATGCAGAAAGTGAAAGTAAAAACAGAATGACGGAGCTTTCGCCATCTGACGCCTCATATTCTCTCAGAGACGACGAGACAACTCTACTTCAACATATGCTGATAACGGTATATAGCTAACTATTTCTAATATTACATAGTAAAAAAAAATGATAAGAAACATTTCGCGTTAAACAGGTTGTTTTTGAAAGTCGGTGCTTGAAATAAAAGCTTTTTAGTTCCTTGATTTTTATTGATGACTGAAGTGTTAATATTTTAATCATAGGCCTATATTTCATTGTATAGACCTGTTTTAAAATACCTTTTTTAAAAACATTTTAATTTCTTAATATTGCCAACAATTTATGTTTTTGACAATATCTCTGGCTATCATCGATACAAGATCATAGTCTTTCGATGCAACCCAACCCAGCACGGGGAGGTTATCGCGGGGCAGACAGCACGTTGCCTGTTACGTCATCTGGGCTGCCTTGATGAGTGCAGTGGCACTGAGAACATTATATTTCACACACTTTAAGCTGTTTTATTTTCCAAATGTAATAGGATTAGTCCAACTAATCGAATCGTTCGGTTTGTAATGAGTACCGAACCGAAAGCCTCATACCGAACAGTTCAATATGAATATGTGTATCGCTACACCCCTAATATATATATATATATATATATATATTTATTTTGATCCTACAGTTTTATTAGATACTGTAAGTAATAGCATGTCTTTACTGGTCCATCGGCTAGACCAGAACCAAACCGGCATAAACTAGCTGGAACAGCACAGACTTTCCTACTGTTTACAACCTATTTATTGCTGTTGTTGGGGCAAAAACTATCGCAGTTTAATATAAAGAAATAACAAGCGGGCCACTGGTAGGTTAACCTCTTGAACAGGACTATCTGTGCGACCAACAGCAAATGTCAGAATTTTTGAAATCATGATCTTGCAATTCCATTTGGGCCACTAGTGGCACAGAAATTACACAAACAAAAAACACGGCCACATACACTATATTACAAAAAATGCCCTGTTCTAAATAAGTAACTCTCTCAGCTGCAGACCTCGCCGGCTAAACCAGAGTGTTTCTTCTCCATGCTAGTCTTCCGCTGCCCGTTAGTAATAGAAGCGCCATTCTACTGAGACAAAAAAAGCAATGAGCTGGGGCAGGAGGGGAAGGGGAAGGGGCGGCAGCCACAGCAGCAGTGTGATGTGGGCGCTTTGTGAGGTGTGTAGAATTTGTACATGTATACCTCTGTTGTTCTATTCACCATCATCTAGAAGGACCACCAGAACAGGAGGAGAAAGAATGGTCTAATTAATGTTCACAAAGTCACAATGGGAGCATCAAGCTGTACGGTGGCTACATTGTGAGGGAGAGCGACAAACCACACATCACACGACACCACAAGGGCTTAACTGGATGGTGCATCTACTAGTTGCCTATGGTTTAACTGTTTGGTAGTTGCTTTAAACTGGCTTGTGATTGAAGATGACACAATTGAGTTTTAGGTAAATTTACAATGAGCATCTCCCATCATGCACCATTGATTTACAGCCACCACAAAGTCTGCTTAGATGGATATTGTTTTACATTGTGTTAATTCCAAAACACAGTAATCATTTAATATGTTTGAATGGAAAGCACCATCAAGTTCTAGTTGTAAACTAATGGAAAGATTTGACTGTATATCGATGGAGGTACCTTGGATTCGACATCTGCATTGTGGTCGTTCTGCAGGAGCAGCGCCGCTGCTTTAGTATCGTCCTTACGAGCGGCGATGTGCAGGGCAGGCAGCCGTACCTTCCCTTTGGTGTCGTTCTCCAGGAGCAAAGACACCACCTGATCATGACCCTGCTGAAGAGCTACAGCCAGAGGAGTAAAACCATCCTACAAACACACAACACAAGAATCCTTGAGTAGTCCAAAGAGATGTCAATCTTAAAGGTACACTACAGAATTCTCTTGTAGAGGAAGTGTTTACATCAGTTGTGATTCAGTATGCTCTTCTACAGGGGTGGGCAACTCTGGACCTCAAGATCCACTTTCCAGCAGAGTTTTGCTCCAACCCTAATCAAGCACACGTGAACAAGCTAGTCAATGTCTTCAGGATTACTTGAAAGCCACAGGCAGGTAGGTGAGTTTGGCCAGGGTTGGAGCTAAACTCTGCAAGAAAATGGATCTGCCCAGATCTGCCCAGTTGCCCAGCCCTGCTCTTCAAAGCCAGGTGTGTCCAATCCTGCTGCTGGAGGGCAAGTGTCCTGCAGAATTTAGCTCCAATCCTTATCAACCATACCTGAACCACCTAATCAAGGTCTTCTGATTTACCAGAAACCTCCAAGCAAGTATGTTTGAGCAGGTTGGAGATTAACTCTGCAGGACACTGACTCCCCAGGAGCAAGACTGGACACCCAGTTCTGATGGTTTGAAGTATACACATAGTTTCCTGTGACCACCATATTAGAGCAGATGTGATGAGCTATTCATCAAGATCATTGATAGAAAGAAGAAAATCCTAGAGCAAGGGTGTCCAATCCTGTTTCTGGAAGACAACTCTCCTGCAGAGTTCAACGCCAACACACCTGGAAGTTTCTAGTAATCCAGAAAACCTTCATAAGTTGGTTTAGGTGTGTTTAATTAGGGCTAGAGCTAAACTCTGCAGCAATGTGGTCCTCCAGGAGCAGGAATGGACACCGTCCTACAAGATGTATATCCAAAAAATATGTCATCAGCAGTGCTGGTCCTCTCTCGAATGCAAAGTACGCAAGTTGTGTAGGGCCCCTGAACCACCAGGGTAGTTTGTAGATGTTGATTAATATTCTATACCAGCATGGCTATAAGGAAGTTTAACTTTGTTAACAGTATTACAGTTTCACATCATGTTCCTAACTACAATAACAACAGCATATTTTAAAAACTTGGTGTTGTAAGGAAGTAGTTCTACACACAAGTGTTTTAGGGATGAAAGCCTTAAAAATGTCTTAAGATGCATGAACATACACATGTATAACCATTCATATCTTGAGAAAAACACAGAATATATAAATATATGATTGTATCAGCACACGTCCAGTAAATTACAATGTTTAATAAGAGCAACACAAATCTTTGATAATTCTCTGAGAGATCAGCTTGACATCAAAATGCTGTAATGCATGTGATATTTTTATGGTTGAAGTCTGAATTTCAAACAGACCTTTATTCTCACCAACAGAGATCATTAACATGCAAACATGCTCTTCAAACACGGATGCGTTCTCTGGTGCATAATCACTGTCTGAGAGACACAAGGGCCTGGTACATTCTCAAGGACAGTGACGTCTGGCGCCCTGCTCTGTCATGCACCCACACACACTTCAAGCCAGGCATTCCAATACCCTCACTACGTAACTAGTGTCTGCCTGTTGCCTTGAAATGGACAGCAAGGTCACTAGGTAGTTCCTGTATGTATCATTGCTAGTTAGACATCAAAGTATGTTGTTTCAGAGGGCTGCTGGGAATTGCAGTGAGGTAAGTGATGGATGGATTGGAAGAGAAAGTTATGCTCACCTCTGTGGCAATGCTCTGACTGGATCCATTATCCAGGAGGAATTTGACGACATCCAGGTGGTTTTCCTGGGCAGCCATGTAGAGTGGTGTGAAGCCATTCTATAGCAGGAACAAAAATCATATTCTCTTTCAATTTATAAAGCAACAAAACAATCATATACATCCCATGCTTAACCATGACTCGAATGCAAGATTTGATCACAGCACTGACTCTGACATACGGTACAGTAGCCTTATCTGTGGGACCTTACTGCAGTGATGCTGATTTCTCTAACAAGTTTAACATCTTATTTGAAATACCTTCACACTTCAATTATGCAGTATGTCTGGTCATTAGAACAACTGGCTTCTTTTCAGTTCATGAGTGTGAAGTGAATTGGCCACACCCACAGGAAGTTGAATTGAAATGACAGGAAGAGGAAATGCAGACACACAGCAAAGAAATTAAAACACAATACACCGTTCATTTTGACTATTTGTTAATTTATAAATTCAATATTGTCAAAACAGTTAGGCTAATGCAAAATGTCCACCGCATAGTTTTCAACTTTATGAATATAAATACTGAACTCAAAATTTGAGGCATTCTGGGAAATGAAGTGTTTTATCAGCATGGTCCACAAAATAAAAGTCAATTTATAAAATGTATACATGGTAGCTTAGTTAGCTTAGCAGACAATATATCTTAACATACATTTTCACTTAGCTAAATGATACTGAATGCATAATGTTTCAATTGTTAAATGCTTCATTTGTTGGTGATATTAAATGTGTAGTTAACCATAAGTTAGCTAAGATTAGTTAGCATAGTTATTAGCAGGCCTAGACAGAATCTGCTGACATTTCTCACAATGGAAAACTCAAATTCTGTGTTAATCTGCAGAGCTTTCTGTAGAGTTATGCGAACGCCAATAAAGTCTGGGCCTGGGTTTTCACACTAACATATAGCACCATAGCTTAAATGAGTCAGCTAAAGTAACTAGCTAGCTAATATTGATAAATGTGGAGTGTACATAGGATACATATTTTTTCTACACTACGGTACAAAAAGAATATCAAACATTTAACAATTTGCAATCAGCCTCCTCATTCACGAAGTGATTGTGTCTATTTTAAGCACTGCAGTGTGAGAAAGCAGAACCAGGCTGCACTTGTGATAAGTTCTTGAGATAAAACATAGCCTGTCTCTAGTCTCCCGTACACGTGTATGTGTGTGTTTAATTTTGGACTCCCTGAGGATCATTTCGGTGACAAGGCAAAAACGCATGCACTACTATAACTATCGACCATACCAGCTCTCAAATCCCAACAGTTTCTCATCAAAATGGAGACATAAGTAGGTTATATTTAATGCAGCACTTCAAAATTCTTTTAGAGATATCTGAGGACAAACTGAGAACTTAAGTATCAGAACTTTACTCAAAATCCATACTTCAACGCAACACTGGTGCAATTTACATTCTCTGTGGTGCTACAGTGGATATTAGCATGAACTGACTTTTATGGTTGGTCTTCTCTTTCAGATCAACCACTGTCATGACAGGGCAGTAGTTTGAAAAGAATCTTGCTGAAGAAGTTAGTTGTGTGTATAGTATAACTATGTATAAATAGCTACCTGAACAACAACACATCCAGTTCAATTAGCGGTGGACAGTAAAACTAACTAAAAGTAGCTTTGTTTTTCTGTGGTGCAACAAAGTATTTTTTTCTACTGTACATGCTGCTTTTCAAAACTATGTTTTTGCTCTTTTATTGTTGAGTTTTAATGCTGTGACCATAATCCTGGTTCAATAATTCAAAACACCTCATTCTTTTTGTCATAAATTATATAATCTGAACAAGTTACCATTTTAAATGATGTCGCCCCCTTTCAAAGCTTTAATGTAGTTAGTTTAATTTTCAAACGTTTTATTTTTTGGTGATGTTAATTTTGTAGCTAACCATAAATTAGCTAAGATTAGTTAGCATAGTTATTAGCAGGCCCGGACAAAATCTGCTGTCATTTTTCAAAACTTCTACATTGATTTTGTTGGCAAATGTGCAATTTGTAGCTAACAAATGTTTTTAGTGTAGCTACAGTAAATTACTTTAAATTTTGAGTAGCTTTTAGTTTGTCAAGATACTGTACAGTTTCAAACTAGCTTCACAATTGCTAGGTTCCTCTGCAAAAAAAATTGAGACTTGTGTAGAGTGCATTTTTTGGATTAATGGTGTGTTCAAGTTCTCCTGGGATAATCATATTTACAAGTTGGAAAGTATTTACGATGGAAATTGGAAAATTGGAAATTCGTATTTACATTTGGCCGGCTGAAGATTTTTAAACTGTACTTCTACAAATGTTGAATAAAAAAGTGCATCAATGTGTTTTGCTTTTTTGTTTATATTTAATTTATGAAGGTGCTGTCAATTGAATCATTATATGGACCCTTTTCACAACTGTGATGATACGTTTCAATGGTTATCCGCATCGTAAAACCATAATTAAAAAAAAAAAAAATGTACATTTATAACACTATACTTTGTATTATAGTACCTTTGCATCAAATTACAAAAGACTAGTTAACGCTAATGCGAGGGTGTTTCTAATATAGCATCTATGGGAGTGACGGTAAATTTGACATCGTTCTCTCTACTGACTGCCGTTATCAGTCAGTATTTGTTTCCCCTTTTTTTGAAAGTCGTGAAAACACTATCATGGAGTTTTTCTTTTGCTATTTGAGCAAATGAGAATGCAAAAAATATATATTTGTGGTAGTCTCCCATTCACTGCAATAGAAGTTTACCCAACTATGACGACTTCTGCTGCTGAGAAACCCGGAAATGTGAAAAAGGTCCATATTCTATGGTAATTGTACATTACTACTGTATTTTGTACATGCTATTTAGTTTGATTCTAAATGGAAAAAAAAAATATTTCATTAATAACATAAACATATTTACTATCAATACATATGCTACATCTATTGCCATATTTTCTCACTGACATGACCACATCTCATAAAATTGGGGTTTGAAGAAAGTTTCCCACCTGTAATTATGACTTTAAGTTGGAGTTCATGTGCGTTCAACTCATAAAATGACTTGAACGCATTGTAAGAATGGAATCATGTTTTACAGTAAATTAAAAGTCACTCATCCTTTGTCAAGTGCTGATTGTACCTGAGACTGGGTGTCGATATTCGCTCCATTATTTACAAGTTCCTTGACGACATCTGCCTGTCCAGCGAGCGATGCTATATGCAGAGCAGTGTTTCCTTTCTGGAATCAGAATAACATGAGAGAACAGTCTGACTCACAGTGACCCGATGTTTTTTCATAGTCTTTTGGAATGCTTCCTCGCTATTTCAGTCACTGTTCTGGTACATAAATTACACTTTGAAGAATTCACTTTTCATCAGAGTTTTCTAAAACCATTACTGAAATCTTCCTCTTGAAGATCCTCAGCATGAATGAGTAGATCCAGCCCTTGGTAGAGGCTCATAGTCAACCTGAACATCGGGCAACAGTGACTTTGAAGACTTGCTGATGCAGCAAAGTCATGTCTATGAAGTCATGCACTACTGAGTAACACACTTGTCATCTTTAATTCATATGCTCAGTCGTCTGTACTAGTGCAAATAGTGCCTTAATAGTGGTGTGTTATAATATCTGATCTGGTGAAGTGGGTCTTACCTTTGTTGCAGCGTCCACAGTGGCACCAAGTTTAATAAGGTCAGCCACAACCTCCACATGGCCTTCTTTAGATGCTAGATGAAGAGCGTTCAACCCATTCTGAATCCAGAGAAACAGATGAATCATGACTGTTTATAAATACTTTTTAGGACTACAATGAGGCATATCAGATGGAAAATGGTTCATGGTTAATCAAATCTAAATCAGAGCCACTCAACATTAGAAAGTCTCTTATGCTCACCAAGGCTGTATTTATTTAGTCAAACATAGAGTAAAAACAGTAGCTTTGTGAAATATTATTACAATTTAAAATTGTAATAATATTTCTAATATATGCAGATTTGCTGCTCAATAAACATTTACCAATGCTAAAAACAGTTGTGCTACTTAATATTTTTGTGGAAACCCTATTTAAGTATTCTTTAGAAATTTCAAGAGAAGAGCATTTATTTGAAATAGAAATCTTTTGTGACATTATAAATGTCTTTACTGTCTAGTTTGGGAGTATATACTGTAGTACAAATTTAAATGTTAATTTTACAAAAAGGAAGGTGTATGACCTGGTTGCAGATGTTGATGTCCACACCAGACTTTATATAATCGAGGGCTTTCTCGAGGTTTCCAGCTCGGGCTGCTCTGAGGTAACTGGCATTACTGTCAGTCTGAAAGAGAGAGAAATAACAATCAGATCTTCCAGAGATACCATGAGCTGATGCTTTCAATTATCATGAGGGAGAAGGAAGTCCTCAAAAAAGAACAGTTAACAAAATCCAATCTATAGCATAATCTGCATCTGCAAGCAAAAACCAAAAATAAAAGTAAGTGACGAAGCATATTTTGATGGATATGGCAACCACATAGCGACATACAGAGATTTCCGCGCAGACAAGCCCCAAAAAAATCAAACAATTTTGCCTATGCATCAAGTGCTTTGAGAAGTGAAGTGCAGCTCAGATCGGTAAACAAACGGATTGTCAAGATTCCCACTGCCTCTGCTGTGTCTGATAATGGGCTAGCTGACATTTGTAATAACAGAAACACAAATAAACAGTAATTCTGTGGAGAACTGGCTGTTGTTATGTAAAACAGGGCCTGAGAAAGAACTGCAAGGAAATGTCACAGCCCTATAAGAGTGGGATTCCAGAGGCATTCACACAGGAAGTGATCAGCATCAGGAGCAGTAATGGATGCTTTCATCCTGTCAGAGTAAAGATGTGTGTCACACACACGACTGAGCATACTGGAATTACATGAGTATCCTGGTCTTTTCCATCCTCCTCATCTTTTTCCAATTGGAAAAGAGGTTTTGCCGGTGCATTTGCCAAATACTGTATTTTCCTATATATGTGCAGTGACTTATATTCCATAGCGATTTATGTAATGCATTTAAAAACATGAATGAGACAGTTTAGCTTTAAATAAATTTGTTTGGGCTTGGAGTTTATAAGAAATGTTGTTTATAATGAATGTCACTATTTGTTTGTTTTATACTTATATTTTTACTTCCTGTTCTGTTCTAAATTTAGATGATTTGTTGTGGAGTGAGGAGTATTAAAATACATGTTTCTAGTGTTTCTAGTGTTTGTAAAGGTTGGTTTTACCAGTATTTTACATTATTTATACATATAATAATAAAATGTGACATTTGTATACATGTAAACATTATTTATACATATAATAAACAACTTATCTATGTTTTTTCTCTCAACAATACAATTATATATATATATATATATATATATTATAATATACAGTATATTATATTTTTTCAAGTTTAAAATAATATATCTTTTTTTTTTTTGCAGAGCAGTAATGAGAATTAGAGAGAAATTGTGCTTAAAATGTTATTCAAATAATGTCACAATAAATAAATAAATAAAAATTCTTTATCTGTATGTAAATTCATTTTCTTGTATATTTCCTTTCATTTTGGGGTGATATATGACCAGACATTTCTTGACAGTTTTTTTTTTTTTTTTAAGATTCTAAAGAAAACATGAAAGAATTTTGTTTTAACATGTGTATGGAAGCCTATATCGTGAAAAAAAAATCAACAAATCAATCCATGTCTGCTGTTCAGGTCCATCTTTATATTATAAACATGAAATGACATTCAAGCTCCTTGTATGTGATCATCCAGCCACATGCTAATTTCAGCACTATGTGTTAGCTGTAATGAAACAGCATTTAACAACAACAACTGTCCATCCTAGATCAAGTCCAGACATACTTCTCATGCATGCTTTAAATGTTTCATCTGTCAGTGCATTTCTATATTAACAGGTCTCAATGCATGAAACGCTAAAACATTTTTATTCTAAAAATATGAATGAGGTCAAACCTCAAATAATTCAACACAGGGCTAAGTGCAGTTCTGATACATGACATAAATAAGCATGTAATAACTGTAGATCTGAGAATAAGGAGTGGTCTGGGTTAACAGTTCAGAGTCCAGATATTCACACACTGACAGAGAGAGAGAGAGAGAGAGAGAGAGACACAGAGGGTGTGTCTGCTGTTGCTGCAGTGCTGTAGTCCTGACACACCCTGACACACACATGAACACATGCTGTCTGCATCACAATCCATTCACACACTCTCCTAACCCACCCCAGTTATCACATACTAGAACAGTGGTTCTCAATTCCAGTCTTCGCAACCCCCCGCTCTGCACATTTTGTATGTATCTCTTATCACTACAGACGTTTATTCTATTAGACCATAAGTGCCCTGAGAAGTGGACATTACAGGATATTCCACCATGATTCCAAATTGTATTTATTTACAGAGGTATATTATGTCACACTTCACATTTCTTTCGTCTGTGTGTGAAGACGCTGCAGACAGTGGGCATGAATGAATGTAAAGTAAAGTAAACCTCAACAGATTTCCCGTGCTCCGGGAATAGGGAGCAAAGAACACTGTGTAGGGACCATGTCATTCGGAACACAGTTCATGCATGGAGCTCTCTTCTAACGAGCTGGTTATCTGAATCAGGCGTGTTAAATAAGAAAGACATGCAAAATATGCAGAGCGGTGGTACACAAAGACTGGAATTGAGAACCACTGCACTAGAACATCTATGATTTACATAACTAAAACTGGGAATCAATTTTCAAAACATTTTATACTGATATTCCAGATCTTGATTCTTTTATATTCTTCCAATTTAAAGTCTTCAAGCACAGTTTCCATACAGTTTGGAAGAGCATTGCGTTAGTGTGCAAAAGGTCATGGGTTCGATTCCCAGGGAACACACATACTGGTAAAAAATGTATAGCCTGAATGCACTGTAAGTCGCTTTGGATAAAAGCGTCTGCTAAATGCATAAATTATTATTACTTAATTAAATTATATAGGCTAATCAAAAAAGGAAAACATTATAAAACATATAGTACACATTAAATAGTATGTCTGTTACAGTATGTCTGAATTTGCAGTATTCATAAACAAATACTGTTTTTAATAGTCACAAAGTTTGTTCCTCATTAACTCTTTCTCTGCCACTGATGATACTTTCCATTATTTATTATAAAATGCTTTTCTGCCTTTGTCGAGTTATTCCGGAAATATGTATTTTCAGTGTTATATGGTAGGGGGCGCTGTTATGGATTTTCTGAAATAGCACAGCACTTCTGAGCCCAAAAACATGTGAAGCAGAAAACTGAATTTTTGTCAGTCTTTGACAAAAATAAAAAATGTTCAGCGTTTTTTTATTTTTTTTGTTATTTTATGTAAATGACCAACATTCAAGTGTTGATAAAATAAGAACAAATGTGGCATTATTAAACTGTTGCTCGTCTGTTTGCACATCATAGCAACACCGCAGCATTGGCTCAACCAATGGTGTGAGTTTGGTGCGTGGCTATCTGTTAGCTTGACCAATAGCAGGTAAGGGAAATGTTCAAGAAATATGTTTGAAACAGTTATTTTTACAATTTCGTTTGGTGGTGCTATTGGTGTAGAAACTATACACTTCACCTTTAAATAAATGATTGCGTAAATCTTTGGAGGCGGCATATGAAATGCACCCAAACAAACTACAAATGAGGTTGTAAATATTTCATTCGGGTTAATTAGTAATCATTTCATACTCCTTCAGTCTTTCACTTCTTCTAACAATATCAGTGCCTGGCTTCTGTCTAGATAGCATAGCATGTAGAAATGTCATCCTCTGTCTGTGTGATGTGGGCTCAACGTCTGCAGTGTGTGGGAGTTTCCTTTGAACATCTCTCTCTCTCTCTCTCTGTCTACCTCCCTCTCTCCATCTCTCTCTCTCTATCACTAGGAAGCACACAGTGTGTTCTGGAAAGGCCTCAACAAAACCTGCATGAAGTCTTTTTCTTCATTACAAAGCAGGACTGTGCAATATAAATAGAATAATTGATATATTGTTTTCTGGCAATATAAAAAGCGACATCAAACATTGCAATCATTTTAATGAGTTTTTTTATTTAGCCATTAAGACACTTTTCAGACTAAATTACAGTTATGTTAGACTGTCCATTTCAATGAATCACTTCATAACTGACTCAATGCTTCATTTGCATCAGCACTCAGGAATGTTTATGGCATGTCATTTTTATGAATTAAAATGTTCACAATAAGATTTGATTTGTTAAAATGTGTTACTGCATTAGGTATCATGAACTAACAATGAACAACAATTTTTATTTATAACATGCTTTCAAGAATAATTCACAATAAGGCGTTAACATGCATAGGGTCGATTTTGAGCAGTTATTTTAGTATCACTGAGATACTACTATAGTTTTTTAAATATTTTTTTATTTATTCAAAAAAATTTAATAATAAATAATTTTTATTTTTATTTTAGTTAAAGTTTTTGCAATTTCTTAAATTTACGTTAAGTCAATATGTTTTTTAATACATTTTATTTAGTTTTTTTTTATTTAATTTAATTTAGTTTTAGTTCTTTAGTTAAACAATTAAATACTGCAAATACAACAAATAAATACTGACGTTATTTGTTAATTCATGTTCTTTCATAATACGTATAATCAGATATTTAAAAAAAAAAGAGTAATAAATGCTGTAAAATTATTGTCAGATGTCATTAAAAAAATTGAAGCTATATTGCCTAGCTCTAGCTGCTAAAGACAAAACTGATTTATCTGACACTAGAAAATCTTCATGAGCTCGGCCTCGGCTCATTGATTTAGCTGTGGGTGTCATGCAGCATTTTGTAGAGTATACGTAAAACTCAATACAAAATGATTTGTTCAATATCCTGGCAAGGAATGGCCATCACATGCTCATGTATAGATTTAGAAAACAAGATTTTTCTTAGAAAGAACATGGAACTCGATCGATGTATCACTACAAAGAAGCCACCTTCATTTATAAAGGACCAAAAGGTGAAATGAACTTGAGAGGCTAAAACCCAGTGAAGCGAAATCTGTGGTTAACAGACAGCTCAGATCATCAGAGTGAGGCTATGTCCCGTCCCGCAGACCAGCGCTGAATGGATACGGGCTTTAACAGGGCTGATCATCAGCCAGCACTAGCAGAAGCATTACAGGAACACACACGCTAACACACTCCCAATATGAGGCCAGTTACAACCAGTTAGAAGAGCTCATACACAGACCTCTGATGCTAATTTGCCAGTGTTATGATGTTCCTGCACAATTTATTTTATATATTTTAACTGGTGTTTACTTAAGTCCAGCAGCACTATTACTTTTGTGGGAAGACCCAATCTGATTAAGAATTATAAGGCAAATAAAAAGTTAAAATGAGACATATGCATATGCAAATCATTTCAAATCATGCATTTAGAAAACATACGAGGTGAATTTGCATTTCATGTCGAATTTATTTGAAACTGTGAAACTGTGTGTATTAGTATAGATAGATAGATAGATAGATAGATAGATAGGGGTATATTTGTAGCAATAGCCAAAAAAATATGATATGGGTCAAAATTATTGATTTTTCTTTTATGCCAAAAATCATTAGGGACCAAAATATCAAAGATTTTAGGGGTGAGATCTTTTGATTTGGACAACCAGAATCCCCTGCATCCCCTGTCTATAATTATTAATGCAAGTCCACACAAGTAAAGCAATGAAACCTTTGAGAACTTGTCTTCATGTGCAATGTATTGAGATTATATAAAATGTTGATGTTGCCGCTCTTTGGGAACATCTTGTTCTTTGAAATGTTTAGATTACTCTGGATTCATGCAAATCAGTATGTAAGACAAGTACAAGCCATGATCTGTACAGTATCTAGATGCCTACTTCATCCATATGACAAGCAAATCATGTAACACAATTTTTGGAGATTATGCAGTCATCTAGTCAGAAACGTTCCCTTTGCAGCAACAAAAGAATCGGATGAGCACATCCACTGATTCTTCACACACACACATGTTGTTGTTTGTCTTTATAATGGGAGTTGTCTGCAGGGAGGCAAGTGAGTGCAGTATTTTAAGCTATAGAGAAAAGCTGTCAATTGACACTGCACACACACTATCGCAGCGTGCTCAGATAACAGCACATGCATGAAGAGAGCGGAGTGTGTGATGTATCTGTCCTCATTCCTCACGCTCTTCAGTGTGGAGTGCAGATAGAACAGGACTGCAGAATGAAACAGCGTCCCGTGTCACGCTTTCTGATGATAGCGTTAGCACATTCAAATCTCACCAAGCATGGAGAATGAAAACAAAGGTGTAGGTGTTCACATCCCTATGGCCAAACAGAATCAGACCATCTTTTCTTTTAAAAGGGATTTATCCTTATTTATATTATACTGCATATTAGATTGATTTCTGAAGGATCATGTGACATTGAAGACTAATGGCAATCACAAGAATGCATTTTTACAACGTGCTATAGGTTTGAAGCCAAATTTTGACCCCACTATTTGATCGGGACGTGGAAGCTGAAGGTTTTTCCCTCAAGAGTGTCTACATGTATTTAAGTGGTTATGTCTCGTTCAAATCCATTGTTTTTTTGGGGATAAAGTGCACTGATGAATAGGCACAATAAGAAATGTAATACAAAATTTAAAGAAGCCACAATACCGTGCCTTTTTCCAGTTGAACCAGTGACTGGCTGGGCAACTGGTATAGTCAAGAGTGTATACCAAAGCCAGCATTCCTCTCAGACAATGTTTGAGGCATCAGGCAGCTGTTGAGAACATTATTGTATGCAGATGCACTGCTATAAGACGTGATTCCACGTTACATGATCTTGGGCAAATCTGTATTGTAAATGCTTTGAGGAAATCCTCATGCAGGCCAAACCGTGGGAAAGCAGCTTACAAAGTTAGTTCACACTGACAACTGTAGAACAACAAATCAGAAAAACAACTGACAGCTGTGAAAACACACAAGTGCCACAGATTAGTGATAGACCAATATTTGATTATTGTGAGGTTATTGGCAATAGGGTCAATGACATACAAGAGTTGCCATA
>NW_015544159.1:1111827-1113633 GCF_001515605.1 Sinocyclocheilus anshuiensis
GTTTAGAAATTAACTATTTGTAATCCCATTGATTTCATATGGTTAAAAAAACAGTTTACATGTAATGACTCTACATAGGTCATGTGGTGTAACCGTTAAGTAAAAATAACCTATTTTATGTGACTGTACACATTATTTTCAAAAAATGCTCAAATTCACTTCTCAAGGTAAAAAGTTTTTTTTTCCATGCATAATTCATAATCATTGCAATTTGGGGAGTTGCACCACATGACATTTTACAGCCTCAGCTAGCCTTGTCTTGACATAAAAAGGTCGAATTATCTGATATTTTCAGACTTATTGACCTTGACAGTATCTTTATGATGTAATTTCCTTTTTTATGTTTTTGTCTGCATGTTGGTTGCACCACATGACTGATTAACAGACAGGTTTTTTTTTTTTTATTAAATATTAACAAGTACTGAAGCAGAGTTTTGTGAAAGTATAATATTTAATGGGAATGTGACCTGAGAAATTTTAATCAAAGTTTGCACTATAGGTTAGACAACCTGTTGCTTTGTCAATTAAATTCTTGAAATATATATAATATCAATGTATGATTGTATATAATGATTTTGATCCGAAAAACAACCTATTATATTTTAGTCATCCCCTGGTCTCTAGATATCTGCATCGGTCCTTTAAACACCCATATCAGTCAACAACTACCACAGAGAACAAGGTTAGTCAGTCTACAACATGCCATGACAGTTATACAGAACCTGATGCACAATCCAATTCACACTCAAACAAACAGGACCACATGCAGAATTCAGCCTCTGCACCAAATAAAGTTCAGATTTACATCAATCTAAATTAAAAGCTCAGAATCGAAACGTATCACACTGCCTTCCTGTTGCACTGTTGTAACCGGAGCCCTTTCGAGCAATGCACCACTACAGTCCAACCATGCCCCGTAAACACAACACCATCTACACTCAGCCAAACCGCCCATCTCACTCACTAACCCTGAACAAGATCAAACCCGCCAGCTTCAACCTTTTTACATTGTTTCAAAGTGGAACTTACTGATTGTACATCTATTCCATCCTCCATTGCAGTGTTCGCCCTGCAGTCCTGAACGATCCCGGTAATCAATGAGCTAGAGTTTGGAATCGGCCACTCCGGAGATGCATTAAAGCTGAAAACTGAAAACAGTCCTTGTTAACTTTGAGATACTATGACTACGTATAAAGGAAGTTAGGACGTTCCCGGGCACAGTCCAGAAGCATTACTCTACCCTATGTGCTGCACAAATCCACTTTATCATCAATACGGATGCAGGACATTAGCACTGTTAGCCATTCCCAGCTGTCACCCACTGCTCCAACCAGCTCCGCATGCTTTATCGGATGGGACGGCACTTACCATATTTGTAGGCACTAGTGGTCTCTCTCCTGGCTGAGTGTAATCATGATCTGGTGGACCGAAATAGCAGCGGGCCCCTCCGTGCAGCAGGCCTCCCCGACTGGAATCTGTCCTGCTCGAGTCTTATTGTCATCCTGCTTATCAGCTCTTTTTACGCGCCCCCCTCCCGTCCCCTCCGCTGCACAAATACCCCGGCACAGGCGGACAGATTCAGCACAACTCCACCCGCTGCTACTGTTAGGAGCCAGTCAGCCATGCTGGAGTACAGCAGCCCAGCTTAAGGGGGATTTTGGGGCATTTCCCCAGGTATTATGACTAGTTTGCCCCTGTCTTTTATCTCTCTCTCTCTTGCTCGCTGTGCTCTGGGAGGTTGCAGCAGTCTCTGCCCGCATCAGCAACATTACACCACCAGCACCAGCCACCCCCCCTCGCCACCCA
>NW_015544159.1:1113886-1120232 GCF_001515605.1 Sinocyclocheilus anshuiensis
CCCACACACACACACACACACACACACACATTCCTACACCCGTGCCCTTCCAGTCGCCCATCTCATTAATTAAATCAATGCCACCGACAGTAATTCACTATGGAAATTTGAAAGAGTCTCATCTATTCGTAGTTTCAGACTAGATACTACATCATACTGTCAAAAAAGAAACATCTTCGAAAACAATGTAACTTAAATGGGTGCTTTAAGTTGAAGTGTGTAATATGTGCACCAGTAATGTCACCAGACTGAACTGATTCTTCGCTAAGCCCCACCTTAAAAACATTACTGACCAATCATGTATTAGCAACTATTGCGGTTATATTATCAGAACAGCTTTTGCTGTTCAGTGTAATGCTATGGAGGATCTGTGTGTTTAGATCATTTAAAAAGCAGTTTTATGGTAAATCATTGTTGCTGATTCACACTGGTACCCAGAGAGGTTATATAGTGGCTCTAAAAAATATTTGGGCACTTCAAAATGTCTGAATTTTAATGCATTAGATACAAAACATAACACCAAGCAGAATCTGCAAATAAATGATGCGGGCGCTTTTCTTACTGTACAACTAACTGTACTTTTCTGAGACAGGTTTTCAATAATTTTTAACCAGATAATTTTTCATGAAAGCATGAAGTCAGTTCCTCTCAAGTTCACACAGGTGTCTCAGCAGAATAACCACCAGTATAGTTCATCTTGTTAACAGTTGAACTATAACAGTATATAACAGTTGTACTAAGCTGACACAGGTACCTAAGATAAAAAAGTACATCTTTGTACCTTATTTACCCCTAAATGTGTACTTTAAAGGTACTAACATGTACCTATTAGTATATATTAGTACTTTAAAAGTACATATTAGTACCTAAAGTGCACACACACACACACACACACACACACATATATTAATAAATGAATACCTTAATTCAGATCAAGTAAATATACTTGACAGTAAATATATTTAGAATATTACAAAAGATTGCTATTTAAATAAATGCCGTTCTTTCGAACTTTCTGTTCATCAGCAAATCCATAAAGAAAAAATACCACGGCTATACCTTGCAATATTACTTCATTACAGCCCAAATAAGAATAATATTTAATTATTTTACCACTTTATATGCAAGTTTTACTAAAAACAAATAATTTATTCAATTAATTTCTATGGAGCCTTCTGTAAAGCATAAAATTTGTATTATAAAACGGATAGTTCCAGTCCTTGATTCTTATTGGTTGAGCCGCGTTCGAAGATGTTGTAAATTACTCTACAAACAAACACCTTTGTTTACTTGTGTGTTCAAGCCACAACTGTTTCTGAGGAACTACATTGTTTGGTGGAAGAATACTGTTTTTATTCATATCATTACACTTTATTTGCTCTGTTTTATTTTGTGAAACCTAACTACGTATATGGAATAACCGTTTTATAAAAGTTTATAACAGCTTATAAAGTTTATAACAGCTAAGGGGGTTTTGTGCCTAACAACGCCCCTTAGCTGTTATAAATTCACTGTAAACCACGGCTTCTTGGGGCTTATTGCTTTAACAAAGAGCTCAATAGTAGGGTCATTAGTAAAATAGAAAAAAAAAACTTATTCCAAATATGTTTCCTGAACACTCGCTGTCTGCCATTGGTAAAACAAACAGAAAGTCCCGCCCCACACTAACACCATTGGTTGAGTCAGTGTTTCTGAGTCAGGGTGACTGGTTTCTCACACAAACACAGTAATGTTTTGATAGGGCAACAGAGCCACTTGGCATTATTATAATTGTCTGTACAAGTAAGCTGAGACAGGAGAAAGAAAGAAAAAAAAAATACACAAATGGCCATTAATCAGTCAGAAAAGGGAAAAAATGATAAAGTGATAAAGAGAGGCTTGTCCTGATTGGTCAATAGCCCACAAACCAAAGACCAGTATCAAATCATCAAATCAATGGTCCACTCATGATCATAGACAGATGCTCATGTTTGTGTTTACTTAACACTGACCTCAAAAAACGCATTCAAATACAGTGGGATGCAAGTTAAGGATCTGTACGTCTCCTCAGTAGTGCAGTGTTGCCATAGCAACCCAACCCTCACTGCAGAGGGGACGTGAGCCCTGAAATGCAATTCGCCTTCACACAAATACACAGTACGAGAAGACGTGATCTGCCACACCAGCTAACTTATCTGTAGTTTTGTAGAAATGTAACCAACCATTTTTGAACTCAGGAAACATGAGTGTGCAGTTATGTGTGCATCAACGTAATATACATCTGCTAATATTAAACTCTTACTCTCTGTCAACTTCCTGTTGAGACCTCTCCCTTTCCACTCCTTCCATTATACAATTAGTGGGCAATGTTTAGAAAGAAGGCTTTATCAATCTGGACAATCAGTTGTCTGCCTCATTGTGTACACTCTGTCCCCTTCAATCCCACTACTTGAAACACCAGCACTCCAGGACACAAATGAAAATTAGGAGATATTCAAAATCGATTTTAGGGTGAATTAACAAAGAACAAATGAATCCCTAATAGCTGAATTCATTTGCTGTCTGTTTTTATACAACAGTTCGTTCTGGTTCTCAAATCTGATTGGTTGAGACCCGTGAGATATTGTACTGGTATCGCTACAGGAACGCCCTTTCACAATTTTGTATCACTCCGCTTGTTCTAGCCGGGTCTATGTTTTTTTTTTTATTATTCACTGAGCTAATCGTAGAGTACGTTAGTTAATATAAGAAGGAACGACTCTCTCTCTCTCATTTGGATGCATCTCTTGCCGCATTGTTTCTCTCTTATAACCTCATTATTTCTCACTAATAACCTAACTGAAGCAGCACATGCCCTTGATACGAATTCTAAAAGTGACGTATGTTTAACTGTCAAATTGAGCTTTGAATCCGTGGCTGAAGGAAGTAGTTCCGCACAGAAGCCTTTATTAGGCACTCCATTGTTTCTTGTTTAATTACACACATGTTCCATCGAACTGTTGTATAAACGCAATATCACTCTCGTACTCGAGCGATACCGGCTCTATATCAGCGGCTGTGATTGCCTCCGGCCTAATCACAGCCATGCTGATATAGAGCCGGTATCGCTCTCATACTCGAGTGATATTGCTCATTTAGCACTAGCTCCAGTAAAGGAATTAATTGTTTCTTCAGCAGAATAGTTCATTTTTATTTTAGAAAATACATTTCTTAAAACAATTTTACACGTTCACTAGTTTATTTAGTTCGTCTACCACATTAAACATGCATGCATCACAGGAGAACTAAATCCTTATTGTTCAGTGTGATGAAAATATCAGATTTTCAGCAAGAACCTACACGGTCGGTCCATGGAACGCTTCACAATTCAGAAGTTTTTTTCATATACTTTATCAATAGATACTTTTGCTTTGACTTCAGAATCAATCATTTGAATTAGGGCTGCATGATTAATCGCATGCGATATTTAACGCGCATCTTGTCAGAAAGCCGGTTCTGTAATCAATGAAATCGAACCGATTTTTCGTCTTATAATTTGCCCGTGGGCTGTACCACTAGCACGGGGGTGTGGGCGTGGAGTGCTTTAAATCATTTACACTACACGTTGTGGAGTAGTTTAAAAAGACACAGAGGATGACCTTTTTCACTCGAAGTGCCATTATTTTTATTGTTAATAACTGTGCTAAATATTATAAGGCAGACTCATACTGGCCATCGGGGGCAGTCGGGAAAAGAGAAATTGCCCAGCTGGCACATTGCCCAGCTAGTTTTTATCTACTTACTTACTTAATAATTATCTGTTACTTTATTTTATTAATGTACATTATAAACTTGGTCAGGAGGGATGTTTTTACATGGTACAGTACAACCACGAGATCCCCGTTCATTTTCAGCATGATAGGCAGCAGCAACAACACGGCCACAAAAACAACTATTTCACAGAAATGCATTAATATATATTTTTTAATATATTTATGCATTTAGCAGACGCTTTTATCCAAAGCAACTTACAGTGCATTCAGGCTATACATTTTTTTTTGTTTTTTACCAGTAGCCTGTGTGTGTTCCCTGGGAATCGAACCCACAACCTTTTGCGCTGCTAACGCAATGCTCTACCACTGAGCCACAGGAACACTTGAATATAGGAACACACATTAAGACAGTGACTACGTTTACATGGACATCAGTAATCTAACTATTTACCTTATTCTACTATTATTAACCTTATTCTAAATAAGCCAATATCTGATTATGATACCATATGATTATGGTGTTTACATGAGTTGCTTTTAGAATATTCCTTTCATGTTCCCGTTACGAAATAGTTCGATTAATGGCACACGTCATTACGTCCCCTCCGGAATTTCACGTATAAACATATAGTTCGTCTTCGTGATGATGCCATGTACAGTTTTGTTACAGTTTCATTTTTAATTTTATGAAAGCTTCAAGTGCAGTTAATTATTTGTACGTGCATACAGACGATGGCGGTGTTGAAGCTCTTTTGTTTGCCGTCAAACGGTTGACCACTGCCGTGTGTGTATCCTGTCGCAAAATGCGGCGAAAAGTCCTACACGATGGTAATAATGTGATTAAGGTGTTTACATGTCTATACTGCACCACAGTAATGCGACTAAAATAGGAATACTCCATGTCTTAATTCGATTTCTGTTTACTTCGAATATGACTTTAGCCGGATTAAGGTAATCAAAAATCTCTGTTTACATGGTAGATTCTTAATCAGAGTGTTGTCTTAATCGTGTTAAAATCGGATTATTGTTGTCCATGTAAACGTACTCACTATTTGAAAGACACAGAGTGGTAAAATTCTCTAACCAGTATCTGCCATGATGATCTGGAAATTGTCCATGATGCAGAGCAATAACACAACATATGTTACGCTTACGCTATTACAGACTGGTCATGTTGGATTGTATGTGCTTTTTGAGCTAAATTCACAGTTTTGTGCAGAAATGACGCATGCAACAACAGTTCCATATAGTGAATTATGGCAGTCTTATGTTGCCTTCCTGTTACTGGTTCAGGATATTTTCTGTGTAGGATTACGTTAGATGACAGCAAGGTGTTGACCTCTTCTGGTCAGGTCAATCAATACTGACGTATCTCTTGGGTTGCTGTTAAGGGACACCGTATGTTTCGCAGTTACTGTGCCATTACTTGAGTTGGGATTCACCCATCAACTCACAGATAAAGAAACAGATAAACACATCACATATTTTTGGCATAATAACAAACCAAGTAGCATCTGCAAATAAATGATTCTTTACTCAGAACTAGCGTTTCTTCATAATAACACATCTGTGGGCCAATCCAGCTGCCTCTGCTGCTCTGTGCGCCTGTGCGAACTTCTAGATATGTACGACACAAACTCCCATGATTCTGTGAGATGTGGTCTGCACACACAGAGTGTACATCTGGAGTAAAGCTCGGACGGATCTCCAGAGAACCAACAAACTGCACAAACACACACAAACCCAGAAGACCACTGTTTGCCACACCGCCACGAGTCAAGAGTTAGAACATTACTGAGGTACATACAATGATTAACAGAATATTTGGTTTACTAGATATCTACAGGAAACAGTTCATAAATATACAGGAAATAATATATAAATATATACAGGTAATAGTTCAAGAAATTACAAAAGCAAAATGTTTAGGTTTCCCACACTTTACAATCAATGAATTTTCATGACCTTTCCCATTGTTTATTTTGAGGATTATTACAAATGTTTATTATTATTATTTTAAAGTCTACATTTAAATGTTCAAATTGTGTATATTTCATAATCTCATTTTATAGAGATTGAACTAACAAAGCATAATTTCTAGCCAATAAAATATTTCAATTCTGATCATGACTTTTTAAGATTTTTTAATTTGCATTATTTTTGCAGGCCTGGAAATCATCTTACTAATAATTTCCTGCCCATTTTCAACTGTCTCTGTCAATAAAAAAGGAGAAACCGCCCCCCCCCCCAAGTCATCCTTTCTGTTTAAACACACTTTTTGTAGAGTGAGAGAATATAGGATATCTTCTCCTGTATACAAAGTCAGAATATATAAAATATAATAAATAAGGATTATTTCACAGATAGAACGTTAAGCAAAATTCACAAGTGACAGATATACTAGCACTCAAAATTTTGGGGTCAGTCATTTTGTTGAATAGAAATTAATATTTTTATTCAGCGAGGATGCATTCAATTTATCAAACGTGACAGTAAATTTGTGTATAATGTTATAAAAATATTTATATTTCAAATAAATGTTGTTCTATTGAACCTTCAATTCATCAAAGAATCCAGAAAAAAAAATCATGGCGACACTGAAAACAAAATATATA
>NW_015544159.1:1120613-1121730 GCF_001515605.1 Sinocyclocheilus anshuiensis
TTATTATCAATGTTGAAAACAGTTGTGCTGCTTAATGTTTTTGTGGAAACGAAATATGTGTGTTTTTCAGGATTATTTGATAAAATTTTAGAAGAACAGCATTTATTCGATCTATCAGCCTTTTGTAACATAATTTTTTTACTGTCACTTTTCATCCATTTAATCATTTAGTGTATATACTCATTCATGCACAAAACACACACACACACACACACACACACACATATATATATTAAATATCGTGATAATACCGTATACCGTGATAAAAGCATTAGCAATTAATCGCAACATGAAAATTTGATACCGGCATATCCCTAATCACAAGAGCTTTCCAGTTTTGTGTGTATTGTATAACGCATCAGGCCTCAGAGAACAAACTGTGGGCACGACATCAGAGACTTACGTACGTCCTGAACCCTGAGCTGATCACACAATCATCATCACCTCGCTGTTACATTGCCACTCTTTGCTCATTTGAAGCCCTTTAGGACTGATTATCATTACCGAAACATCCCTGTCCTGACTGGCTTGCAGCACAGTATAAGAGGACGATGCTGTTTGAGGCACAAAAGCTCATTAAATCCAGCTCAAGAGACGGCTGGCGTCCCAGTAGATCTGGCCTGGACTAATGAACAGCAGTCAGCTCATATTAGCCATATTAGCACCTGACACAATATAGAAGCATTACATTATTCATACTGAGAGTATGAAATCCATATGGCTCAGAACATTTCACAATGCCTTCTTTCACACATCACCTTAGGTCAGCTTTATCAGTTTTAGCAGGAATTCAGCTGTGTATCCAAAATCCAAATCTGGAATACTTGATTCTGATTGGTCAAATGTGGCATAATTGTAGATGATGCTAAACTAATATAAGATGATAAGACGACACTTATAGTCTTATCTCTCACCACTGCTGCATTTATCTGATGAAAAATACAGGGAAATAGTGAGAAATAAAATATAATATTTCTAAAATTTGTTTTCTATTTTTATATATATTAAAATGCAATTTATTCCTTTGATGCAAAGCTGAATTTTTAGTATAATTACTCCAGTCAGTCAGAAATAATTCTAGTATGCTGATTGCATGACCAGAATATATATATATATA
>NW_015544159.1:1121740-1123474 GCF_001515605.1 Sinocyclocheilus anshuiensis
AATAAAAAGATCCAAAAAGACCAGTCCAAACTCTCTTGGGAAGCCATGATGAAGCTTTAGAGGGAAGCTTTTAGAGTTCCCTCAGACACCACTTCTGTCTCATTGATCCAAAAGCAAGCTCTGAAATGTATTACATTTATTTTGTGTTGCATACAGAATCAAACAAAGGCATTCAGCATTCATTTCAACAGAAATGTGTAATTTCAGATACTGTAAACAGAGCTTGTGTCTGATGAACCCTCAGGACATCTAAGAGCAAAAATGTAATAAATTGTGCGTCAGAAGAATAGCTGGGTGTGTGTGTTAAAGTTGTCACCCGCATTCTCACAGATGGGCGTCTCACGGTTCAGCTGCCCCCTCTGCACCCAATCACAGCCTCCTTTTTTCACACGTTACTGGTCAGAGACACACACACACACACACACACACAGGTTTGTTTTTATGGTTTATGGGGACTCTCCATAGGCGTAATGGTTTTTATACTGTACAGACCGTATTTTCTATTCACACACACACACACACGCACTTGTCCAGCCTGCAATTCATCAGGTGGTCTCCATTTCAACATTTCTTCTCTAATGAAAAAGAAAAACTAATGTTCAATGTAGATAAAAGACTTAAAAATCACTGAAGAAAGGCCCATCATGCATTGGTGTGTAGTTCAAGGACAAAGACAGCAGGTGCACACAGCATGAAAAGTGCAGGACTTTCTTTTCATCAGGACACAGTGATGCCCACAGCAGTGCTTTAACAAGACAATCTGGACACTCTCGGGACACCAGAGTCAGGTAGAGATATTTCTGCACTCTCTGTACAGTGCAGCTTTCACCTATCACACACACACACTCTGACTGGCAGCGGATATTAATTAGACCAACAGCTCTGCTCCCTCTTACGTCAATCTGAGCTCCCCCTCAGCAGAAGTGATGACTTCACTGCCTGAGCATAAGGAGGAAAACCCTGCTGAAAAGATTAGCTTCAACCAGCAGGAATGTTCATGCTGATCCAAGATTTATTATTAATATTATTATTCTATTTTTAGGTTAGTCCCTCGAGATTAAAATCCATTTTTCAAGAGAGACCCGGGCCGAAATGTCAGCATAAAACATTCAGGGTTCCCACTCTTTTTGACCAATGAATTCAAATTACTTCTCCTGTTCAGGATTACTAAGTTGATTAATAAGAAGTATCTTCCTATCTTCCTTCACAAAGGTTTGAGGTCAGTAAGATTTTATTTGAAAGAAGTTAATACTTTTATTAAGCAAGGATGCTTAAAATTTATTTAAAAAAATGTTATGTTCTTATGTTCTTTTGAATTTTCTATTCATTAAAGATTCCTGAAAAAAGGTATCACAGTTTTCACAAAAATATTAAGCAGCACAACCATTTCCAACATTAACAATAATAATTATGAAATGATTGAGCAGCATATGAGAATGATATCTTAAGACACTAAAGACTGGAGTAATGATGCTAAAAATTCAGCTTTGCCATAAAAGGAATAAATTATATTTTAAAATATATTAATATAGAAAACAGATATTTTAAATTGTAATAATATTTCACAAAATTACTGTTTTACTGTATTTTACATCAAATAAATGCAGCCTTGGTTCAAAAACATAAAAAAAAAAATCTTACAGACCCCAAGTATATTTGAACAGTGTGTGTGTATATATATACAGTGGGTACGGAAAGTATTCAGACCCCCTTAAATTTTTCACTCTTTGTTAT
>NW_015544159.1:1124431-1151931 GCF_001515605.1 Sinocyclocheilus anshuiensis
GCCTCCTCCTCCTGTTGGTGCGAGCGAGCGGTCAGTCACGTGTGTGTATGACGGCCGAAGGAGCTTCCTCTGCAACTCACGCAATCGGCAACCAGCTGTGTATTGTTTTATTGCAGCCGATCTCTGTTCTGGACTTACACAAACTGCGTTGCAATGCATATCATTTTCCAAATGTAATTTATATGAAAATATGAAGTCTGTAAACACCCGTTAACACAGGTCAGAGACGCTGAAGATGGACGCACAGAGAAAAATACTGTAGCAGCCTAGCAGGCAGATCACTCACTGTTCATGATGCACAAACCATTGGAAGAAAATCCTAAATATTGATTTGGGGGTTTATATGAATGTGTTTCTGAGGGGAACTGACTGTCTTCAGCTGTGTGTCAGTGGCGTAGCCAGAATTTTATTTTTGGGCGGGCCTGGGCAAAAGTGAGCGGGCACTAGGCTAACTAACGGACGGAGTCCAGTGGCTTAGCGCAAACCCGCAGCCCCCAACCGGGAATTCAAGCGTGGGTGGGTTGGGGGGCTGGTTATACGTCACATTGGTCGCAATATTGTAAATATTTGTTTTAAACCAGGAAGGCGAGCCAATGGATATCACACAAGCAACGTGCAAACTTTGCGCAAGAGTTATGCGGTGAACGTCTTAATCTCAGTCGATTCACTAGAAAGTGAAAGTAAAATCTGACGGCGCTTTCGGCATCTGACGCTGCATTAACGGCGCATATGCGCTCAGAGACGACGAGAGATGCTGATAACGGTAGCCTTTATAGCTAAATGTTTTAATTCACTCCCTTAATATTTCTCGTGTGGCCCGAACATAGGCTAGTGGAAAAAATTTATAAATAAATAACGAGAGAGAGAAGAAACGTAGGCTATTTCGTGTTAAACAGTTTTTTTTTTCTTTTTAAAAAAGTCGGTGCTTGAAATAAAGCTTTTTCATTGATGATTGCAGTGTTAATAGTTTTAATTATAGGCCTATAATTCATTGTATAATAAACCTGTTTTGGACAGTGGCGGCTCGTCGGGGGAGGCAGGGGAGGCACAGCTTCCCCATAATTTTGAGGTGAACATGGGAGGAGAACGATTTAATGTCAATAAAATTCACAATTAATTTCAGTTCATGTCTCAGAATGTGTATTTTTTGTTTGTAATTTCACAGTTGTAATACCATAACGTGAAAGCGCCGCTTTTCTATCGCGAATGTGCCGAATCTGCTGATGTAATTGCAACCGCTAATGATATAGAAGGGTAGGGGGAGGCCAGGGGAGAGGTGAGCTCTCGTGCCTGCGTTGGTAAAAAAAATTAGCCAATCACCATCGAGTGTTCACATTCAGTGCTGAGTGTTGAGAAAAGACACCTGGTAAGGGAGGCTAGCCTCCCTTCTGATATCAACCAATCATCATAGAGACGTAAATTACGTGATATTAGTTTGAACGTCTCCCGCTGCGCTGATAATGTACCAAGTAGCCTACTTATGATGAGTAGCGATATTGAATATTTGATCGCCAACAGATTTACCAAGCTGTCATTCAAACAGTATATATACAAATTTGTGGAAAACAACCTAAGCTGGATATAGGCTACAGCAGTCGGCTTAATTAAATGGCGCAACAGGCAGCTCTCTTTTAACACAGACTTTTAAGAAGGGATGGATGTTTGCTTCAAGTGATAGGCCAGGTAAGTGAAATTGTATTATCTTGATGTATGTATGTCGTTTTCTTTGCGTTTTCTGACTAAAAGCAACCAAAAAGCCATTTTAAAGTGGTTAAGCAAATAATATAATAATAATAATCGGCAGGGATCCCAGACCAGTACAATTATTGTACCTCCTCTATTTTAACAAAGAGATTCAGCACATTCGCGATAGAAAAGCGGCGCTTTCATGTTATGGTATTACAACTGGGAAATTACAAACAAAATATACACATTCTGAGACATGAACTGAAATTGTGCCTCCCCTGCCTGAACCGACGAGCCGCCACTGCATTTTACTGCATGTTCTGTTTTATGCTGTATCAGATTTCTGTCCTCGGTGATTTAAATGTGAACCTAGAAGAGCCTCACATCTCTCTTTCTCTCGCTCTGTTTTATAATCTCTCTCTCTTCACTCCCAATTAATTTTCAGGCTTAACCCCATTTTTATTTCCTGTATTGCTTTCTTCAGCTTTCTGTCTTGTTATATCTCAGCTTCACTGTCTTTGTCCTTCTCTCACTCATTTAAATCAAGGGGGAAAGGTTTGGCTGGTTAGCATAGTCCTGGTGGATACTGTTACTACACCATTATGGGATTATGGGGGTATAAAAATATATATCTTTCTCTATTGACAGCCATCCAAAAGTAGCGACATTTTAAAATATAAATTATGAGTATTTAATGATACTATAGTAGATGTTTCACAAGTAACTGAAGATTGATGTGTCTTTCTGCATATGGACTAACGTTACAAGCACATAAAACAATGTCAGGATGTGCATTATGCAATATTATTATTACAATAACCTGGCCTGATCTCTAGAAAAGCAGGAAG
This sequence comes from Sinocyclocheilus anshuiensis, assembly GCF_001515605.1. Taxonomy (NCBI): domain Eukaryota; kingdom Metazoa; phylum Chordata; class Actinopteri; order Cypriniformes; family Cyprinidae; genus Sinocyclocheilus; species Sinocyclocheilus anshuiensis. The sequence goes on from NW_015544159.1 coordinate 1,126,966, forward strand.
ACAGAGAGATGGGACAATATAAACATCTGAAGAAAAAAGAAAAATATGTGTAAAATAATACAATTATTATCAAATTATATTATATATTCACTGTTTATATCACTGCTTGCAGCATTTCTCACAGTGAAACCCACTATAATTTTACAAATACATCTGTTGTTGTGTCACGGAATGTAGTTAAGAGTTTTTTAGGTGAGAATGTAGTTGTTTAGACTTCAAATATGCGGTTTCTTATTAAATATATTGCCTATTTGAAAATTTGCTTCACCTATTTCAAAATTTGCTCACCTCGGCCAGTTCTTCTGGAATTTGCTCTATAGTGTCTATAGTAGTTAAACATGAGATATAATTCATCTTGGATATATCTAACGGACAATCTTTTGTCTCATTAATCTATAATTTGTTCCAGAACAAACAGTTTTGGCTGAAGGCAAAGTTTAATAACCTAATATTTTTACTTAACAATGCAGTATCAGAGCACTGCATTTGTACATTTGACTGAATTGAAAACATTTATGATGGCTGTTGTTGTTTATTAAATATTACTGTTCAATAAATAATATTTTATATAAATAATAGTAGTATTTAATAATAGTATTTGGCATTGTGAAATACCAAACTGTCTTTGTGTTAGTGACGCTGATTTTGGTTACATTGTTCTGCCATTAGATGGCGAAAAGAGACTGTCTTTAAGAGTGAGTCAAAAGCAAAGACTATTTTATTGAAAGAGACTGAAACAAGTTTGTAAAAGGACAGCTTCATCCATCAGGCTGTCAGGAAGCTGAACTCCCTCCCGACCTTGCCCCCCCTCCCCTCTTTTGCCCCACGCACCACTGAACTCTGACGGACTCTCCCACTCCCCCCTCCCAAATACACACACACAGTCACTTTAATCAGTCTAAATAAGCTCTTTTTCTCTTCTCCCACTCCCCCCTCCCAAATACACACACACAGTCACTTTAATCAGTCTAAATAAGCTCTTTTTGCACTACAAATCATTATATCTGCACTGTTGTTTACTTCACTGGTTTGCACTCTATCTGCCGTGTGCTGCTTTATATATATATTTTTTTATATCACAGTCACTTTAATCAGTCTAAATAAGCACTTTTTCTCTTCTCCCACTCCCCCCTCCCAAATACACACACACAGTCACTTTAATCAGTCTAAATAAGCTCTTTTTGCACTACAAATCATTATATCTGCACTGTTGTTTACTTCACTGGTTTGCACTCTATCTGCCGTGTGCTGCTTTATATATATTTTTTTTTTTATTTTTTTTTTTTATTTTTTTTTTACATTTTACCTTATTTGTATATTTGTATAGTTGTATTTTATATTTAATCTGTATATCTGTATTTATGTTCTACTGTTAGTGTTATCTGTATGCACCAAGGGTCTGAGAGTAACGCAATTTCAATTCTCTGTGTGTATGTGCTGTACATGTGGAAGAATTGACAATAAAGCAGACTTGACTTGACTTGACTTGACTAAAAAACGACATTATTTTTACTTTCAACATCACCTTGTAAGACGCAACCAACAAATGCATTGACCAGCGTTATCATGGGAAACCCTCTTAACAGATGAAAGGATAGTACAACAAAGATATCGCTTTCCTCAGCAGACAAATGTTTTATTGTGAATATGAGATTGAGCTGACGAATGAATGCTGTATCAGATGCAGGTAATCACACTCGCTCTGTCCATCTCTCTCACATAATACTCGACTCTTCATAATACATTAAGCTTTTAGGGTTAGGGTTATGGTTACTAACTTCGTTACTAGTTCTAAAGTGATGTTTTCGAATTAGTAACAGAGCTGTTAAACTGTCAACTGGAGATTTGAATCCTTGGCAGAAGGAAGTAGAATGAAGACAAAAGGGCTTTTTAAGACACTCATGGTTGTTTCTTATTTAATTGCACGTGCAGTCAAACTGTTGTAGACGCAATACCATATTCGTAGCCATGCAATATTAAAAAGCCACTATTTTCCACTTTCGTTGTATGTAAAACAGCAGCATGAACACCTTTCAAAATGTCTCCTTTTGTATTTAGGATTGAATTTTAGAGAGAAATATTTAATGACCTTTCTGACACCAATTACAGATTGAATGGATTAGAAAGAAAAAAAAAAAAACCGAATCGGTATCTGGTGACAAAGTATCCCATAAGCTCCAGGGGGAAAAGAGGAGAGGGGGGCAGAGGTCCTGGGGGAGACTGGTGCTCTCTCCTCAAACAAAAGAGGGTGGAAACTGTGAAAAATGAGGTTGGCTCTTAACAAGTGACGGGGGATTAATGAAACAGCTTGGCATGTTTGCTCAAAAAGATGGGGGTGATGATGCTGCTGGTGGCAGCATGTGTGTATATCTGGGGTCCAAACCCCATCCCCCTTTAAAACATGTGCATTTAGTAATGCATGGCAGGAAGCAATTGAACTCAACCCATCCACATTAAAAAAGATAAAGAGGTAAAGACGGGGGTGGAAGAAAACGAGACGGGGTGGGGTAAAGGACACTCCAACTAAAATTAATTAACAGCTAGGGGTTAATGTCTTTGTGCTGGTGGCAAAATCTACTGATTCAAATAAGCACTCACTCAGTCTCTATGTAAATTGAAGCAATCCATTATGAGGCTTAACAAAGTGTTACATTAGTATAATTTTGATTTGCTCCTCAGTTTTTAAAAGCAAACAAAAATTGTGTTTTCAGTAAAGCACTTGCATTGGAAGTCTATGGGGCAAGACATTTTTTTTTTTTCTGAAAGTAATAAAGAAACTACCACAGTGTTATTTCCACACATCTCAAATTATAAGTTGAGAGTAATAGCATTCAGCAGTGGGAATGCCATTTTAAACATTTTTTTTTGTAATAATTGTGTTGCTAGAATATTATTGTTAAAATTAAACTATTATTAAATTAAAATAAACTATTGTTAAAAGTAGCATTACAATTAAACTATTACTAAAATTAAATGTATTTAATGGTTTACAATATTGAAATTAAGCACCCTTTTGATCTAATACAGCCATGAGTCTTTTTGGGAAAGATGCAAGAAGTTTTTCACACCTGGATTTGGATATGAAATTTAATATATATATTATACTATTAAATATTAATTTGAGTGCATAAAAGGCTAGCAATTAAAATATAATATTTTTGAATAATTTTACAAAATTACAGCCTAATTGGAAATTAATTAAATTATTGGAAATTTATTAAAATATTCGAATTTGTGATATTTACCTTGATTTTTGCTGGTTTTCTTCACACTTCATAAGCATGCTACCTTAACATAACATAAATCAATCAATCAATCAGTAAATCAATCAATCAATCTTATTAGGTACACAGAGTGAAACTGAGGGACAGATGTAATTTTTAAGTCTTTTTTTTATAGAAATCATTAAAAAGATTCATATTTATTTACATTTTGTTTAGATTTTTTCTTAGTATAGTGAACATTTGAATAATCTTAAGAACTATTAAAAAAACTTTTGTGGAATGGAAAGGTTCCATGGATGGTAAAGGTTCTTCATAGAACCCACAAATGCCAACAAAGAACCTTTATTTTTAAGAGTGTATTATTTGTCTACTTGCCTGGGAGGAGGGAGAAGTGTCTGAAAACAAGATGTTTCTGTAAGGTGGGCTTCAAATGCACAGTGAAGCAATGAGTAAAGTCAAACGTGACTATGCCACAAGCGGGCAGTCATCCAGCTGCCTAAGTGTTTGTTTTCGTCTGTTCAAGCAGAGGATGAAAGCAAAGGGCTGCCAACAGCCAGGAGGCATCAGACTGGAGTATGGATTTTTCCTTTTTGGTTTGCCTGCGTGCCCGTAAACGTGCATTGAGCACAACACCTGATACACTGCCAAAAGCGTACGTACATAAACTCCTCATCATCTCCAGTAATGTCAGCATCCTAGGACAGGTACAATCCTGAAGCACACGAGGACAGTGTGTCCTGCATCTTACAAAACAATAGCAGTCCAACAGGTTAGATTGTAAGACAATTGCAAGAAGTTTCTTATGCTCACCATTTATTTGATGAAAAGTACAGTCATCTTCAGTGTCACATGATCCTTCAGAAATCATTCTAATATGCTGCTATTTTAAAAAATATTGTTATTACCATTTTTACTGTATTTTTGATAACATAAATGCAGCCTTGGTGACCACAGGAGACTTCTTTCAAAAACATCCAAAAATCTTCATTTTGACTGGTAATGTATCTATAAGACCAGAACATCTTGCTACTATGCAGAATAAACAACTGCATAGCAACAACCTGGCAACCACTCATGCAGTGTGTTTTTGTGTATGTAACTCACATTTTCCTTAGAAAATGTACAAATGTAGTCTGTAAATGTTAGTAGTGAAATCAAGATGGCCACTAATCAATGTGTCTGATTAGCCCAACAGGCTAATAAACATGTCCAGAACTAGTGCTTTGGCTCACTGTTCTCCTTTACGAACACTACTCATCTCAACACAATCAATAACCCGGCAGCATCTCTCCTTGACCACAGCTATACTGGGATTCCTCTTAGGTATTGATACCCTGAGCGAACGCTTACCGTCAGCACCCATTATAGAACCACAGAGCGGTTCACTCCAAATTTGAGTCTGAAAAACAGCTCTGAAAAGTGTCAGCCAAACCTCACAAATCTGTGATGAAAGCTGAGCACAACTGCACATAAAAGTGCTGAGACGTTCATAAGCACATTCTACAAGTATGAATACCATATTAGATTTATTTCTGGTCAACTGGAAGCGTTTCACTGTTGTTTAAAGGGGTCATATGATGCGATTTCAAGTTTTCCTTTCTCTTTGGAGTATTACAAGCTGTTCGTGAATAGACAAGATCTCTAAAGTTGCAAAGACTAAAGTCTCAAACCCAAAGAGATATTCTTAATAAAAGTTAAGACTCGTCCACACCCTCCTAAAACGCCTCATTCTAACACGCCCCCACATGTCTACGTCACTGTGTGGGAAGATTTGCATAACACCGCCCAAATGTTCACGCAAAGAAAGAAGGCGTAACTTTGATATTGGTTTTGTCTCGTCGCGCCGGGACACGGCATCACAGTATGGTAAGAGGTATAACATTTCCGTCACACACTTGAAGTATTCGGCCAATCACAACACACTGGATAGCTGGCCAATCAGAGCACACCTCGCTTTTCAGAACGATGAGCTTTGTAAAAATTTACGTGTTTCAGAAAGGCGGGGCATAGAGGAGCAACAATAATGTACAGTATGTGGAAAATAAGGTGTTTTTGAACCTTAAACCGCATAAACACATTTCATTACACAAATACACAAAATAATGTTATTTTTAGCAACATCATATGACCCCTTTAAAACACTCAGTCAAGTGACTTCAGCAGATGTGATGATTGACGTTTCTTACACTGGGCTCCAAAAGTCTGAGACATTTTACAAGACATTTTACAAGAAAATGCCGTTTCAGCCTTCTTCAAAATTTCACATTTAATTTAATGTATTACTTTCCATTTCGTTGTAATTATTTGTAAAATTTACTAGCAATTTCTAAATGTGAAAATTGTTTCAAATGATTTTGTTCAAATGTATTCTTCACTAATTTAAAACAAAATCTGTCATTACAATTTATATTATCAGCATAACAAGAGCTTTCATAAAAGTAAGAAAATCTGACCTTTTGTATGAAGGTTATTGTTTATGTCACAAACGGAGCAATTATTTACTCAATATTTAAGTTAATGTAAAATAAACGTATTAAGTGAAATATTCAATAAATGAAATACTGAAATAAATATTTAAAAGAAATGAAATTTGGTAGCACTTTATTTTACAGTCCTGTTCCGTGTGTACGTACTATGTATTTATAATGAATAATTATAATGTATTTATAATGTATTTGTATTTAGAAAAATGTATTTATATTTAAAACTGAAGCAGTTGGGCTTTTTCATTTCATTTCATTTAATAAAATAAAATGTAAAAAAAAAAAAATTTGCTTTACATAATTATTTAACATTTTGCAAAATCCTAATAAAAAAAATTAAAAAAAAAACTTTTGGACCCCTCTGTCCTACTTGCAAATCTCATCTAATGTACTAGAATAAACCTACAAGTACATTTTACTATGACCTGAGTCAATAATAATATTTTTCCATGTACGTTATTCAAGTTATCAACATCCGCAACAGTTTGTAATGAGATGTGACCTTGTGAGCTGTCAGAATGTGATTCAGCTCTTCTGAGTCAATATTTTGCATAAAGTTCTAGTGTGTAGATTTTCAGCCACACGTTCACATGAATGACAGAGGTCATAAGCTCTCAGTCCTTGAAAAGGGTGAAGGGAGGCTTTCAATCACGACACAACGAACCTGGATTGTTAACACTATATGTGTGTGATGTTGTCTGGCAAGCTTCATACAGAATTAGCTAGAATTTAAAGGTGATACACTGATAAATATTCAATATTAAAACCATTTGTCATCTTTAGTAGTATATTGCTGTTATTTGAACCACTATTATTTGAATGTATTAATATTGACGTCCAGTGTCTTTTAAGAAATGAGCATGAACAACTCTACATACTGAAATAAATCTGGCGTAGGATTTCCTTTAAAACAATTTTCACTCAGAAACTGCTAGTAAATTTCACAAATAATTACAATGAAATGTCAAGTAACAAATCAAATTAAATGTGAAATTTAGAAAGACCAAGATAGTATTTTCTTGTAAAACATAACCAACAATCAAACAAGAATGCAACAGAATGTACACAGTGGTTTCCACAACTCATAAACAAAAGAACGGGATGCCAAATATTCAAGTATTTCTGACCATTTTCATCCATTCTTTGCTATAAAGAGCAGCTAAGACAGAAGCAGATGCATATGTAGATAGGTCGAGATGCTGAACGATGAACTGTGACTAATGGGATGGGTTGATGTGGGTTTGTAATGGGATTGAAGCTGGTTGGGACGGGGGTGGGGGGTAATCTTTCATAAAGCCCGTGGGAGAAGGTTCGTGAGCCCCTGGGGCTCTGGATGCATAGCCCGTGATAAAAATGACACCAGTCACGCATCAGAATCCCACCATGGATCAGACAAAAACACACTCACCCACACGCATCTAAAAAAAAGACAACCGCCACTTCAATCTACAAAAACCTCTTATTTTATGGCATTAAAAAACATGGGTTGGCGTTTCAAACCTGTTAAAGTTCAATAAACAACTATGATATTTTTAAGGCATTTTTTGATATATAAATAAGAGTGAGAAATGTTAACAGTAAAAAAGGTAAAAATCTGCCCTAAAAAATGCTGTAAGCATGTTCAAGTGTGTATTCTGCATTCTTAGTGTGAGCCTTCTTTGTGAGGCACGTTAGCCCTATAAATAAGCGTTTCCTATCCACACAGGACACAGCAGCATTACTACAGTCTACCAGCCAGTCACTTGAAAGCCTTATTTTTATTTCCAAAAACAATTCTTGAACTGTAATGGCCCTCAAAGTGACATCCCAGATCTTTAAGATACTTCCAGACATCCCACCCAACCTGCATGCCAGCTTCAAAACATGCCACCCTCAGAGCCATGACATATTGGTACCTTTTTCTTTGGATCCCGGGACCTTTTCCTGGGCTTTTTCTTCCTCTCTTTCTCTCTTTCTTCCTCAGCAGCTATAAGTTCCAAATCTGCTTTTTTCTTCAGCTGGGATGCTGCGTGTGCCATGATGCAAAGTTCAAGTGAGATATCCTTTCATAGAGTGAAGTGAAGAATCCCTCTAAAGCACAAAGACCAAAAATCTCTCCCAGGCACCCTCTGTAGGGTCTATGTGTTCCTGTGAGCAGCCAACGAAGAGCTGAGGCTGGGAAACTGCATTTGTGTGAGAGGAGATGAAGATTTCAAGGAGATGGTGCTTTCCTCTTGGTGCTTTTTTTCCCAGGTCCTTCTGGCCCTACCTGAACCCATCCCCACCGTGTAGTTAGCTGGGACGGAGCACAGCAGAGAGAGGGATGGGAGGAGAGAAAGAGAATGGGTGGAGGGCAGCTGGGATGGAGAATCTTACGCGCGTATCCTTCACCACCAGCTGAAAGTGTCTAAGTGAGGGGAGGAATGGGGGGGGGGTTGATGCTGATGGGTTCTGTGTGCGGATTAACACGCCCTCACATGCGTGCGTACACACACGCGCGTGTGTGTGGAAAGAGGACGTCTGTATTGAACCGTCATTGCTGTCTTGAGCTTTCCCGTGGAGCACAATAAATTGTTTTATGTGGAAATGATCATCAGTATTGGTTTTGTTTCCCAGTTCAAATAGCCTGAAAACAAGATAAATTTACTTGAGACGCAAAACTGTGTTTGATATTAAGACTTGTTTTTAGAGAATATATTTTGAATAAAATTAGTTTTTATTATTTTCAAAGGATAGTTCACTCAAAAATGAAAATGTGAACACTATTTATTCACCCTCATGTCATTTCAAACCTGTGACTTTCTTTTTTATTTTTTTATTTTGAAGAACACAAAAGAAGATGTTTTGAAGAATGTTCATGCTGCTCTTTTCCATACAATTACAATAAATACTTTTATTTTCATTTTACACTGGTAATTTTTTTCTTTTTTTAACTTGTTTATACTTAAAGTACTTAACTTAAAATAGGCAAAAACAATTTTATTTACTAGAAATATTTACTAGAGAACACATTAAAAAAATACTCATTACAAACATATTAAATATAATTTTTTGCAGTGCCCTCATTGTGGTCAACTTCAACAGATGGCATTTTAGCAGTTGTCGCTTTATTGCATCGCAACACGTTTGTAAAACATAAATTCATTTTTTTTATTTAGGCTTACAACAAGAAAAAAAATGGCAATGGAAAACAAAAATATATGATATTATATATATAATATATATGAAAAACAAAAGATATGATATATTATCTGTAAAAAGTCTTCATTTGCTTCTCAAATAAATCTTGTTTAATGGATGTTTAGATATATTTACTGGAAAAACTACAGACAAAAATTATTCTTTGCAGTGCAAGCTTAGTGGAGGCTCAGAAGAACCGATTTACCCTCACAACAGAAATGAAATGGAAACTCATTCTGCAATGAGACTCATTGCTTTACACCTCATTCTAAGACAAATAAAAGCATTTGAATCAAGATTGAAGCCTTAGTGCTGTTGATAGTGTCATTTTATGGATGCGAGCGGTGTGTGTTATGTATTCCCACTGTTCACATGTTCCCACTCTGTTCTGTGCACCACCTGAGCCCATGATGGGGGACTGCAGTCGCTGAATATTAATGATGTGACAGGAGGTAGGATGCATTTTTCTGATTGGATGAATGAGGAGGAGCTATGCAGCCAGAGAATAGCGGAAGAGAGTGGAAACACAGCAGCCATCGCCAAGTAAAAGCACATTAACTGTGTATCTCAGTCGGTCCAGCATTTAAGAGCAGAATTCCAGTGTGTTGCTGGGCAAATGTCATCTCCGTCACATTTTCCTCCATCTGTTTCTTAAAAAGACGGATTTAGAGCAGGCCGCTTGCGAAGAGATATAACAGAGTGATTACATGTAGCTTGCATGCAAATGTGTTTTAAATAATTAAATCCCTAATTACATCTATTCAGCACATTAACAAGTTTCTAAAGAAAGATTCCCTGTTAGGCTTTTAATAGGATATAAAAGCCAGAGAAAAAAATCTGTGAGAAAGATTTGGCTGCTTAATTCTGACATTATTATCCAGGTTTCTGACAATGAGCATAAAGTCTGGTCCACTTTTCATCTAATTCTAGCCAAAAACCTCCCACATAGACAGGACGAGAAAGTCTAAATGCATGAAAATCTATTGTGTCTAACATGCCAACAAGATGCAGATTTATCTGAAATAGCTGATATTAAATAGTTTGTTATAAAAAAAGAACTCCAATAATTCAGCTTCAAATAATTGCACAGTATTGGTCCAGTAAAGGAAAAAAAAAAACTCTCAAAACATATGCTGGCTGTTGTACGTATTGCAGTTCGGAAATGAAATGCCCGGTGAATGGTTCTAAAAGCTTAATGATCTATCATGTTTAAAATTAATGTACCACCTACACTAAACTCAGCTCTAAATCTAACCGATAATAAAAACAAACAAACATAAAAATGCTTTTGCTGAAGCAACCATACCATTTTTGCTTGCTACTACAAATTTTGATCTTTTTTAGCGTAACACTGCAAATGCAATGCTGTACCAGGTGAACTACCAAGCAAGTTTACTATATCAGAAAAGTCATACATGGAGCTGATAATGTGATGCAAATGTCACAATGTATTACTTTACAACTCAACATAGTAAAAGTGTTTTGAGGTCATAGCATAGTATTGTGCAAGGCACTGCACAAAAGTAAGTCTTTAAATAATCTATCTTTATAGTTTGTGTGAAAAGCAATACAATTTGTTGGTGTTTTACTGCCTCTAATGTTCCATTTCAGCTGGAAACTGTGGAGTTTTGCAAAAATGTGGGTAGAGGCATGTTTTTCCAATGAGCCTGTGCTGGACTTATTAGATATAGTAGAAGGCCGTTCAGAGATTACTTGAAGAAATTCAATAGTTCATGATGAAATATTAACCTGCAAGCAGAAGAAGACCTGATCACTGGAACATGTATGACTGCACAGTTCATGAGGCACTACATCCAGCACCTGCTACTGTGAAAGAACACTGATCATCCGGATGTCAACACACATAACTCATACAATGACAAACAGTCTACACAATGTACTTTATGACCACACAACCACCAGCATTTTACAGTACATCAGATATCATCTAGACATATTATACGACCAAAAAATCTCTATCCAGTGAACCGCGAGAAGCCTTCATTAAATTTTAAGCAACAACCAAAAACGTAAATCAAATATTCACTGCAGAATAACATTTATTATACACATATCAATGTGAAGGGGTGAAGTAAATATTGTTACAGTAACACATATACAGATGAACACCTAAAAACTGCAGAGGCGTCAGTCCAGCTGATATTTGTGCAAATTTTATTGAAGCTGTATTTAAAGTAGGTCACACTGAGAAAGACTCTGAATAGAAAATGTCCCGGGTATTTCTGCATAACACCACACAGGTCTGTGGAAAGACTAGAGTAGCGGTCAGTGTCGCTTAATGAGATAAACAAGACAACATTCATGTCAGTGCATCTGCATCATTACAAACCCTCAAACAGTGATATTTGTTATGATATTTCTGATTGATACTGGCCCAGTGCTTTTTATCGGATACCGCCTAGCTTCTTTGCAATTAAATCAACCCATCCCAGGACCAAAAGAGGAATACAAATAGTCACCCCATAAACCTATTGTATCCGTATGACAAAGCATGCTGTGGTTACTGAGGCCAGAGCTCTCTGAATGCAATGACATCATCATAACATGATAAGCTCCACCTATCTGTGAGAGATGTAATCAAACGGATTGAATGAGACTGTATTTTCTGTCCATTGTCACAGCTATTTATAACTTCTCATAATCTGAATAACCCATAAAGCAGTATAAGCACTGCCCACTAGATATATTCTAGAATCTTCAGTGTTTTGAAGTGAGAACCATCTAGAGCAGAGACAAAGACATGCAAAAACTCATCTGTGCCTCTGGCTCCCTCTACTGGACAACAGGAGAAATGCATCATTACATGACGAACAATAACAACAAAAGAACTAAACACATTTCATTTTCAAAGGGTGTTTTGGGAGCATATGCTCCAAACTTGTAACTGAAACTGCTCATGTAACAATGGTAACACAAAACAGAGTTGATGTAACAGGCTTTTGTGACTCATCATCAGCAATAAATGTTTCCCTCAGCTGACCGTGTTTCAGTTGTTAGTAGGTGTAACCCCTCTCACCCGGGTCCTCTCCGCCACACCTCGTTCTCGCTCCGAGTGGGTCTCGAACCTGGGTCTCCGGCATGGGAGGCGGACGCACTAACAAGGAGGCTAAAAACTGCAGCCACTAGCGTCAGTCGCTAGTGCATCTATTGGGATCAGGGGAGTGAGGTTTACCTGCACAGCACCTACCGCTGTGCTCCGTTACACTCACCCCCCCTAACCCTCACTCCCATCCGGGTCACGGCACCAATGTAACCCCTCTCTCCCGGGTCCTCACCGCCACACCTCGTTCTTGTTTTGAGTGGGTCTCGAACCCGGGTCTCCGGCATGGGAGGTGAACGCACTAACGAGGAGGCTAAAGACTGCAGCCATTAGCGTCAGTCGCTAGAGCGTCTCTTGACATCAGGGAGTGAGGTTTACCTGCACAGCACCTACCGCTGGCCTCCGTTACATAGGCCTATGTGAAACAGGCTGTGTAGACCTAAATACACCATAAGAGGTCTTTATGAATATGTACAATATGTATATGTACAACATTTTGCATGTATATCCCATAGAATATGTGCATATGTTGTATTTTCCTTACAAAAATGGCTTCATCTATGATATTTTCTTAGTTTGTCATTCTTACATTTTTTGGCTTTCAGGTAGGAAATTTATTATTTTTGTGGTTAATTTAATATCCAAATTAATGTCATACACCTACAGCAGTGTTCTGAATGTGTGACTTTCAGCTAGAGACATTTCACTTCGTTTAACATCGTTTTAAATGATATAACTGTGACACGTTCTACTCATAGCACTACCGCTGTTTAGCCAGTAGATAGAAGCAATTACCCGGGAAAGGCCAATAGGAGCGATTTTCTTTTCACAATTGGTGCTTGATAATAAATTACTAAAAATAGATAGAATCAAACATATATCGATAGAAAGACAATGAAAAAGATACTTGAATAACCACATTCAGTGTCCAGTCCTACAGTACACATGGACAGAAGAGGGCAGGGTCAGTTTAAGAGAAGATCACAAAGAAGTCTGTTCTTTTTACAGACAGCAGTGAACAATGGAAATAATGGCTTGATTAATGAACCCATGGAGCCATTAGATATCTGGTGTTTCAAATCTGAACGGATTAAGTCAACATAAGGCAAGTTATCTGGCTTGACGACAGTCAGACACATCAGTGAGGAGCATCAATCAGTTTCCAAACGAGGAAGCACTTTACACCGTGTTACCTCGTCAGCAAAATGCGTATTGTAAGAAAAATAGCACTTTCACCAGGTTTCATTATACTGTGTGTAAAATCAGACCAGCGAATTCAATTCTGCAAATTGACAGGCATCTATCACTGTTTTAAAGCAATTTACAATTAGGAATCGAGAACCAGTTCTTATACGTTCCCAGTTCTTACGTTACATTTCACGTTACATAAGAAAAAAAAGAAGAAAAAAAATATAGGCCCTAACAGAATTGTTCTGTATTCGTCTGTATTCCGGCGTTGTTGCGAGCAGACCACTGTACAGAAAAAACTCAACGACCTGCTGTAATAATTGTAATAACAATAATATAAAAATGTGTAATAGGTCCTATAATATAAAATAGTACTGTAAATGAAAAGCCATCAAATTTGAAGTGTCAAATATGAATCAAATATAAATTTTACAAGTGTATTATAAAATTACATGAAATGTCCGTATATAGCCAGATATATATTTTACAGCATATACCTGAAATATTTAAGAATTTTGTTTGCCCCAAAATTTATAGACATTTTTTTTGTCACCCACCTCAAAAACTCCTCATGTTATGACCACATTTTGTGGGAAAATGACCAAAATTAGTTTGCTGTAGCTCTTATCTGTTAATAGGATGATTTAACACCAGTCAATTCCTCACAAAAACCTATTATATGGCTTCAGAAAATATAATAAAGAATATTGTACGAGTTCTGTGGGTCATGCAGTTTTGTGATGACACGAGGGTGAGTAAATGGCAACAATTAAAATTTTCTGGGTGATCTACTCGATCAAAACTATATTAAAATGTCAGTTAGAATCAAATTAAAGCACTAACAGCATATCTCACGTATCCTAAACCTACTTTGCTTTTTCTTTGAATTTATGTGACTCAACTAAGGTTACAGAGGGCGTTTATGGCCTCTCACCAAGAACTGGTCCTGAACCGGTCACTCATTTCAGTCTATGATATTTATTTCCTCCAATGAACACAGTTGATGAGGCGTATCATACTTGCACATGGTTGTTATCTGGTTTAAATTCTACTGCAGCTCCAGAGAGAGGGACTTATCTAGATGAGATTATATTATGTGTAAATATGAAAAACAAAGGTCAAGTGAGTTCACTGTTAGAAAGCTTAGTGTGGTGCATCGTTCAAAAAATCTGTTTAATGAACATCATCTCACAGAAACGTGAGGGAAAAAAGGAACAATCTCCAAACTTCACGAATAACAAAAAGTCATTAAGCTTACAAAGCTGTTACTATGAGTAATGATGAAAAATTAACAGCGATAATAGAGTTATCCGCTCGTTTCAATCTGTGACAAAAGCATAGGAAGCAAAGCACCAGGACATGGCCTGCAAAGAAAAGATTCAATGGCAGCATGCAAAGAGACTGCACAGACCTTCCGGCTCATTAACCCAATTGGTTTGAGTGTGTGTGTGTGTGTGTGTGTCAACTCTTTGTAGACTGTAAGCCAGTGTTTGAAGTCCTGTCAAATTTAGAGTCAACATGAAAAGGCATTTGCAACCCATTTTGTGCCCATAATGTGGGGCATTTCCGAAAGAAAAAAAAAGTAGGACAGGACTTGATTTTATCCATCAAAAATTGATTGGATTGTAAAAAGTTGACTTCTCTTGCGGAACATAAATGTGATTGCGGAGGACTACTCACCTCCTGAAACACCGGCAACACACGCTGGTTGAAACTTAAGCAGCCTTGGTGACGTCTCATGAAAAAGTCATTTTTGAGACAAAGCAAACACATTTTAATCAAAGCTTATGAAGACAAACAATTTTTAGAGTTAATTCAGCACAATAAGACCAAGAAGAACATGTATTGAGTAGTCAGTAGGGTCAGTTTCCATGCTGACTCTAAACTCAGATTCTGCTTGCCAGAAGAAATAAATCAAAAGAGATCCAACAAGAGCTGATGGTGACAGTCCTAACCTAGCTGTCTGAACTATTTCTTTTCTTACAGCCAGTGACCCTTGTTTAAATGGTAGCTTAGTTTTGAACTGTCTTGTAGCATGAAATGAAAGAGCTGTTCAGTTGCATGCTTTAGCTTAAGATGCCACTTAAGAATAAGAGCAAATTTGATCATCAGCCAAGTTTGCCTGATCTTTAGTGGATCGCGTCATCATTGAAAGCACCGTAACAGCAGTCAAAACATGTTAGTACTGTGTCTATCTTCAAAAACCACAAACCCAACTAAATAACAGTACTGCGTTTATTTGGCTAATCTGTCAGATTTTATATGTGCACTTATGAATGCACATTCATTATGGGTCATTCCATCTCAAGTGATCCAAAAGTTGGTTGCTTGACCATTTTTTCGTTTTCCTACTTTTTTGAGAGATTACCTCTGTTTATAAGTAATGCAAAACCACCAGTAATTTATTATTATTATTTTTTTTTAATTCAGTTTACCACAATGACTGTCTGGATTACTGTGTGGATTACTTGTGGGTTATTGTAATGTTTTTATCATCTGTTTGGACTCTCATTCTGACGGCACCCATTCACTTCAGAGGATCTATCGGTGAGCAAGTGATGTAATGCTAAGTTTCTCAGAATCTGTTCCGATGAAGAAACATATATATGTGCATATAAGCATATAAGCATATGTGGTAACTGCTAAACCATGGTTCCACGAATATGCTTTTTGAAAAAGATAAATTAGTCAGCTTTGACGATTAGTCATCACAAGTATGATTTTGCCCCTATCTCAAATGATGTCCTCAGCCCCTGGGGTCCTCCTACAAATCCATACTTTTGTGGCATTATGTTGCACAGACTGTTAGTCACAAATGCACACGGCATAGGCCATAACACCAAAAGTTCACATCAAGTGCATCATTTAGACATGGTCTAGAAAGATTGTCGAGGAAGTACTCAGAAGAGCTGAGTTTTCAGGTACTTATTTCTTCAAAGCTAGTGGCTAATTAAATGCACAACTTTTGTAATTATACAATTGTCTGCCAGGGAATGCTACATTGATGCCTTTAACAACAAGTCTGTATGTGATGAATTTTTTTTTTTTAATCCAATAATAAACAGAGCAAGTAGCATCATATTGCACACATCTTTAATGGCCTTGGTGCATTTTTTTCCAAGGGGATTTCAGATAATTCTTTAACAAAGAGTTGAAAGCTTTGAATCAAACCAACTGGCTTTGAAAAGAATCACAACAATTTAAAACATTGACTTAAAGCACAAAAAAAGTATTTGAGACTCTGAAAAAAGTAGTGCTTAGTGCGACTATCAAATTGCACAGACTGCAATATGCATATGAAAATGAAAATATTTAAACAAATATTAGTATTTTAATTGTACAGTTATAATGTAAAATAAAATGAGTATTATTATTATTATTATTATTATTATTATTATTATTATTATTAATAGATAGTTCTTAGCACTATCCTTTTTGCTTTAGGCCATAAGTGCCATAAGTTAGATATGCCAAAAAAACAACAACTAATAAATCTTACAGTCAAGCTTTTTAGATCATGGGAACTTTGAGAGAATTTTTAAATGACATCCGATATTTAAAAAAAAAAAAAAAAAAAAAACATATTTAGCCACAGACAATTATTATTAATAGATAGTTCTTAGCACTATCCTTTTTGCTTTAGGCCATAAGTAAAATTCAGTAGATATGCCAAAAAAACAACAACTAATAAATCTTACAGTCAAGCTTTTTAGATCATGGGAACTTTGAGAGAATTTTTAAATGACATCCGATATTTAAAAAAAAAAAAAAAAAAAAAACATATTTAGCCACAGACAGAACCCAATGATATAATGCCGTACGTATGCTTTTATATTTGGCTCCAGTAAAATAATTATTACTTTAATGAGATTCTTATTCCCTATCAACACAGAGAACATACTAGGAAAGACTATATTTGCATATTTCTCTCAAAATTTGGAAACTGAGATATATACAGAAACTTGCTAAATGCAAAAAAAAAAAAAGTAAATAAATAAAAAAAGTACATTATTCTCTATCATGAAATTTCAAATATACTTTCTGAAAAAAAAAAAAAAAACGTTTTAAATTTACATTTATGAGAAATCAGAATGTCAACTACCCAGATACATCAGTACTAAAAATTGATTTCTCTATGGAGAAAACATGGTATTTTTACTTGTGGAGCCCTAATATTGTGCTCTATTGGGCAGACAGCTGACAGCCGGCCACTCCCAGCCTCCTTCAGCTGTGTTCAAGGAGATCCCCCCTGTCATTTCACATGTCTGCAAAGTTTCTGAATGTTTCATTTTTCAGACGGGGCTTGTCATCTCTGACATTACTTTATCAGCACAAACAGAGGTGCCGATGACAAACAAACAAAGAGAACACGAATGGACCTTCTAGGCATTGTCATGGTAACATGCCCCCATCAATGTGCCTGACTGTCAAGAAGGAAAAGAGTCAGAAGCACTGAATTATGCTGGAAGGCTACTACAGCAGTTATCAATATTGGAAGCTGAGCAAAGAATCAAGGGAAGGTGAATTTGACATATCACAGCACAGGAGAACCTCAGCAATTAAAACAGCACAGCACAGCACAGCACAGTTGTTTCATAACAATCGACAACAGACTTAAGGAGTGTTATTTTTTACTGTGTTACTATTATTATAAATCTAACAAAATTAGATTTAGGCATAAAACAAGAACAAATATTTGCCAATAATAGCTCTTACAGTTTTGCTTCTCCAGTACATGCATCTTGTTCCAAGAATATTTAAGTATTTTTACTGGAACTCATACTGAAAATACAGTGGGTATATAGAAAAGAATCACCCCCCTTTAAAATAATCACATTTTGTTGTAAGTTGCACTGAGTAAACACAGCTGGATAAAACCAAACTGTGTCCGTCTTATTTCTGACTGCAAAGCAACAAAATCTGATTATTTTAAAGGGGGGTGAGTCTTTTCTATACCCAATGTATCTATTTTTATTTGACATTTTCCATTGTTCTGAGTAGCTTTTAGTCTGTTGTCCAGGAACTCAGGAATACAAATTAAGATACTCATAATATATAACAGTCACTCTCCATACTCAATACATCAGCACAGCATTTAATGTATGTATATGTGTATCTAAAGACATTAAACTGCAGCACATAAGCAGACAGGCCAAGCCGCGTTGCTTTCAGGCTCTAGTGGGGCAGCTTTCCAGAAAACTAGTTGAAATATATCCCATCACTAACAAAGACAATGTAACTAACAAAGTATATCTATCAAGCAAAGATTTATATTCCTGGCTAAAATAGAATTAGATGTGATCCGTCGTTGGTGCTGAGCTAACACCCAATACAGCTAGATTAGCTAAAAAGCAAAATGAATGAAGTAGTCAGCTAAACTGCTGAAGTAGGTACTCTGGGCCTCAGAACCAGCTAATGCACCAACTCATCACATATGTGATTAGGCTACGTGAAGGGAAATAAGTAATGATGGTATCAGATAGTATTACTGTTATATGCTATGGTAATAAATACTCAGTATCACTTGAATTTCTATAGCCACATTACTGAGGCTCCCTCAGTAATGTGGCTATAGAAACTCAAGTATGACTGTCACATGGACAGGCGGTGTGTGTGTGTGTGAGTGAGTGTGTGTGTGTGTGTGTGTGTGTGTGTGTGTGTGTGTAATGTATCAAACACCCCATCATTACCTTGCATCTCTGTCCATGTCAACACCCAGACAGCCTTTAACTCACACATAACCCCTTCTTTCAGACTCCAGCTTTCCCATGCATCCATTACAGACACACCAAAGTCCAAGTGCCAAAATCATATTTAACTAGTGATGGACCAAAATTTCTGCAGCTGAAAATATTCAGCAGAAACAGAAAAACAAATTAATTTAAATGTCAATAGCTTGTTAGTCAACTCTAGAGAGGAACATTTTGTCAAATATATGCACTGTATTACACATTTTTACTTAACCTGTTAGTGATCATTTTATTATGTAATGTATGTTTGAATAGATCTGTCATGAAAGATTTTATTGCAGCCATTGTTCAAATGTTTATTTCAACAACAAATTGGAGTAGAAACATAATACTCATATTATTTATATAATGACAAATATTTATATAAAAACATGCAATTTAAATGTTTGTATACAATGCTGTTTTTATTTGATTATTAAATTAATTTGATTATTTATTTGATTTGAAAATAAACTTCATTTTCGATTTCAGTTTTTGTTTAAATGAAAAAAAAAACAAATTCTGCAATCTACTAAGATTTTGTTTTGAACATGAGCTCAAATATCTCTCATTAAATTCTCCCAAAATTGTCTCAGTTGTGTCTATTTTTAATTCTCATAAGGAATTTTAAGAGAAACATCTGAAGTTAATAAAAGAGCAACTTTTAACATTAATTACATCATGTTTAAAAAAATTGTTTAAACAAGAATATAATATAATGCAATATAATACACTTTTAAACGCAACATAACATTTTCAAATGTGAAAAGATTAAATTAGAGAGCATCAGATTAAAAAAAATGTAAAAAATTCTAAATTTTTAAAGTAATAATAAAACAGTTTTAATAATTTTTTTTTTTGCAATATTTGATGCAAGACATTGTGAAATATACTGATGCATAATTTTTTAACTGAAACACAGAAACCAAAGGACTTTTGCCAAGTTGAGCACAAATGGAGATTCTGTTGAGATTTTTTGAAAATCTAGAATAGATGTGAGATTACTCTAAAAAGCATGGGACTAATGCAAACGTCTCCATTTAATCTTCTTACTAAGTGTTCTCTGAATTATTATGCTAAAACACATAAAATTAAATAAAATAAAATAATAAACATACAACATTAAAGTGAAATTAAAAATGAAACACTCAGACGCACACACGGTCAGTGTGTCTTCATGTTCACTCTAGAGACTCCAGCACAGGTACAGTAACATGCCCTCACGTCACACCTCACTGAGCCCGTCAGCATTTCAAAAGCTGCTCTTATGATTTCTGCTTTCAGACCAAAGGCCTTTATGCCACTATGACAGAAATAAGAGCTTACTTCTTCACTCTCTTACTCACTCATTCCCAAACAGAAGCACCGTTACCGTATTGGATGACTGAATAGTGAATGCCTTTGGGATTCAACAGAGGGTTAAAGCTTCAGCAATATCTGTCAAATGTGTTTTGAGAACAGAAAAGAGGCTTATTTTGAAATGACATACGTCTCTGGGACATAAAGACAGTAACGTCAATCTGAACAGAACATGAGAGTGAATGGTTAACAGATCTATGGTCCATAACTACAGCAGCGCTCTTAAAAGAGAGAAATGTCATACCTGCATTTGTTTCCTTACGCCTTGGGAACATAATGTACACTGAAGTAATAAAGCCTGTGCTGTGTCAGCCAGAGTGCTTTCTCAAATGTTCTCTTGGAAAGCTAGCAAAATATTTTTCTTGTGCTTATTCATGACATTTTCAACTACTGTATTGAAGGATCTATATCTACAGTCAAGAAGAATAGCTTAAAGCTGCTGTAAGCAATTTCTGCACCCCTAGCTGCACCAAACGCACTTGCAAAAGTTGCTAGATTTGTACATGCTCTGAAGAAAACGTGAGTGGTGCTTGCATATGCAAAACTCACTCTCCTCGAAAATGGAAGGATGAAGACATCAAAGAAAAAGCCCCCCAAGAGGGTAAAAAAAAAGAAAGAAAGAAAACTCTTAAACAGCAGATAAGCCCAAATCACATGAATGGAATGTCAAAGAGTGCATATAAGTGTAGTGGGTTATTGCTAGAGCATTGGTAAGCGGTTGCTAGAGTGTTCTGGGTGGCCCACAATCAAGTCTCTATGATATTCTGGACTAGATATCGTCCTGATCTCTTTATTAAAATGATTACAGTTTCTGTAGATTTTGTCACCCGTTTTACTGTCCACCAGGTTAAAATCTAATCACTTAAATAATAGCACAACTCTTCTAAATAAGCAGCACGATTGGAGGTATCATCCATGTCTGTAGAACAAAGGATGTGCAGGATAAGTTACAATATGTGCAACAGTTGAATACTAAGGTATAGGGGTTTGTTAAAATCCCTAAACCAGTGGTTCTCAACCTTTTTGACTCCACGGCCCCTCATTGTCCACAACAATATTCAAAGTTCCCATGACCTTTCCAGTTGATCATAATTTACAGTATAGTGATTAAGAATAATGACTAATAATGATTTGTACCTGACAAAATATTTTAAAGCTTGGCATAACTACGCAAATATGTAATCATAAAATGTAGAAATATGCCCAATGGCGGTTTAATATTTTATTAATTGACATTACTTTTCCAGCTCTAGAAATAACACTTTTAAAATTAGTCTTCCTTTTATATTTCATTATTTTCAAGACAGTGGGAACCCCCTTAAATCTTTCAAGTCATCATGACGCACCATTGGAAGTTTGCTAAGAACCCCTGTTTGAGTACCACTGCCATAAAAGTATTTGCAACAGTATTAATCTATAAATTAATCTAATCATTAATCTTCTCCAAAGGGAACTTTGTTTAACAACTTATAAACCATTAAAAACAGACCTACTGTGAGCTACAAGGTTCTGTTGAAACCCCTCATAATTGTAACTTATTTTTAAACAATCATGTTTATCAGTGAAATTCTTTGAAATTCTGGTAAAACCTACAATTTTGCAAAGAAATCTCCATCAATGAGAGCATCAGACCTACCAGATCATGCCAAAAGACCCTGCTGTCTCCCATTAAGCACTGCAAATGACGTAATAGAGTCAGACTCTTCTCAAACTACTTACATATCTACTTACATATAAACATATTTTGCACTAGTTTTATATATTTTATCAATAGATTTATATTAATACATTGTTTTATTTTGATTGTCATTTTCAATGCTTCACGGGATTGTAGTTTTTTCTACAATATAAGTATACAGCTTTGTCTTTTTGTCTGATTTTCAAATATATATATATTTTTTTTATTTTTTTTTTTGCTTTTCATCAAGGTTTGTAATGGTGGGATTCACCTCATAGCTTGTTGGTTTGGTTTGACTTTTTAAAAAATCCTTATGAGGAAAAATGCCCCCAAAAAAATCAATGCGCAGAAAAAAATCTGAGAATTGTTGCACTCTATTGTTCAAAAAAACAGGAGGTACAATGAACAAGTTACAACATCTTTTGTAGATTTAGGTTTCTAATAGTGTTGTTTGCCAAAGAGAACCAGAATATCCTAAAAATATATATTATCCTAAAACATCAAAATCCAATATCAACACCCAAAAGTAACTTCCATATAGCCTTACACAACTGAGATCATGCATTGGCCAACTGTTGTAGATGTCACTTTTAAAAACTACTAATGACAGTCTTGTCAACATACAAAGCACTGGATAATTTTGTTTGAAAAAAATTTACTGAATTTCTGTAAACATATAGCTTAAAAATAAATGTTCATTTATTTCAGAAAATTGGTGTATATCTTATAAATGTTTGCATTATATCAGCATCAGCAAAGTTCACTTAACACCCCAAATCCTTTGACCGCAATTTTTAATTTTCACATCGTTAAGCAAGTATTTACTACAAGCATCTATATTTAGTTACATACAATTGCTCTACTATGGCCCTTATTAGCTTGACTGGATATATTAATAAACTAAATCCCAACCACATACACAGCCAGCAAACACCTCTACTGATATTAATGACTTACCATTTCTCATCTCAAGCCCTTACATGACTGAGTCTGCTATGAAGCGTTATAACACTTCTGGGGTGAGCGCAGTGTGTAGGTTGGTGTGCAGCACAGAGTGGTGTGTATTCAGGACACAGCCCACTTATACTGTATATATGGAGAGGAGTGAGGAGTTATCATGATACCAGGACATACCGTAAGGAGATTAACAACTTAACATGGAGCTAAGCAGGCATTAGCCTATAAAAGCAAGCTCAGGGGGCGCTGCACTCTCATGTCTCTAAGGAGAGCAGGTGTCTGGGTGTGTGTCACAGAATGGGAACTCCCAGGAGGGGGAAGGATGTTGCGGAAGGACAGACAGGCACACTAGACGGATATGCCTGGCTCTCTCAGTATCTCTGCTCCATGGGTGAGGTCAGCTCCTCTACCCTACTGGGACTCCGCCAAGGATCTCCAAGGCAACTGACATTAGCACACAGCAGCTACAAATAGAACAGTACACACACACACACACATAGAGACTCAAACCATGAACCTCTCCACAGGCAACACTACAGTACATACACAAAAACACATAGCGCCTTTTAAAATCGCTGCCGTCCATTTACTAAGACCTAAGGCTAAAATTCCAAGACTGCTTCTAGTGACAGTAATCAGTATTGTTTGATACTCATAATTAAGGATACAACCCCCTAAAGAGGTTGCAGTTGCATGCTTAAAATAAACAGTATGTTATCTTCCATTTGTGTGGATGCTAATACTCTTATCATTATAGTTCTGTCATGACAACTCTCGGCGGGATTGGCATGGTGATGTACATGACAATGTTAATGTATTTGGTCTTGGCGGAATAGATCTGCTATGCTGTTGCTGTGGCAGAGCAGGTACCGAGACTTGCTACTGCCAATACATCCACAACATGCTGCTGTGAGCATGTAAGAAATATTGCTGCTGCAAATATAACATACATGAAATAACCCCCATATAGCATACATGAACCACCTCGTAGCAGATCTATACAGGTGGAGCTGGGGAAGGTGGGGGGTTTCTGAAGCAAGCTGCACTGCTACGGCAAGCACTAGTCATATATTTGAATGTTGAGCAGCGAGCTCATTGGCTACTGATACAGAAGAGAACCAATCAGCTGAGCCATGTGATAATGATGTCATTAGGTCAGACTGAGTTAGACCTATCGGACTGCGCCATCTATCTATATATCATTCTTGGTACCAAAGATGATAACTACAACTGTAAACGATAACAACACAGAGAATAGTTCCTTATTTGAATCAGTGTTTTGAACAAATCAGCTGAGTAAATTATTCAATGACTAAATATTTGTTTTGTTCCTAAATGAATGCATTTGAACAAATCGGATGAATTAATGATTCAGTGCCTCACTCATAAAAATGTATCTAAATGTATCATGTTGAATTCAGAATAGCATAGGTATACTACTAATACTATAGTATTTGTGCCATATAAATATATGAGAGAAATATTATAATTACTACATTATTTCAAATTCAGCCTGTTCAATGATTCAATGACTCACTCAAAAAGAGTCATCTGTCACCACCTACTGTAGTAACAATGTAACTTACAGTACAGGAAGAGTCACTAAAAATGCCCACTACTAATGCACAGACATTTCAAACACTATTGCTTGTGCTGAAATATACTTTGGGAGTCTGTCTACAGAGTGCAAAAATGGACAAGCGGAGTGACATGTGATTTTACAAGTTACTAATTATTGCACACTGATGTCTTCTTTTAACATATTGCTGTTCTCGCTTTTTTAACAACCCTAAAGCTTGTTAAAGTCATGTGGCTTACTGTATCTAGAACAGATTCTCAACTTCCATTGAGCTGCACTGAGGCTCAGACAAAACAATCATAGCATCATAGCCCATGAATCCAGCCTCGAGACTGCTACAAATATGTAAATTACACCAATGACACCTCTGCTGTCATGGTAACACGACATGTGGCGGTTTCAGGGAGGAGAGAGGCAGATTTTCATAACTCAGCTATAGTGCCAGGAGAGAAAGAGAGAGAGAGACGGTGAGAGATCATGGAAGAGAGGAAGTGTAAATGGGTTTGACCCATATCTCACACCATACTCTCACACGCTATTTCTTCCATG
>NW_015544159.1:1154431-1182914 GCF_001515605.1 Sinocyclocheilus anshuiensis
GAACAGAATTCCGATCTCTTGGCGAGATGACAGGCGTGAACTGACATCTCAGTCAAGTTACTCAGTGAGTCATCAGCGTTTTTTAAATGAATCACTTTCCATATTCAGACTGACTAGCGTTCCATTGCATCACCTTCATTTTTGCCTGTGCTCTGCGCAAACTCATTCTGTCAGTATCTATAACCCTGACTTCCAGAACCATAGTGTTCCAACATTTAAACAAAACAAACAAATGAGGGAGCAACTAAACTAAATTCAGCTAGTTCAGTGAACACAAATAATGGTCATTGCTGATCCTGTTCACTCTGACACCTTGGCACATGCCACAGCGAAACTAGAATGTCTCCATTGTGTTTAAACTGCCACAGAATGACACCTTCACTGATAAAAGTCCCACTTTTTTACCAAGTCGATACCAAAATGTTTAAAAGAAATGATACCAGTTTTCCTGTATCAATACTATGAATGACAAACAGCTACTTTCAGGCACTCTCATGCACATTTATGTGCATGCTCAATGAAAACCACTCATGAAAATGCACTTCTTGGTGAAAATGCCATCTTTGGCCAGATATTAATGTAACCACAGCTGGTTTGTCTTAAGTGAATGTAACAAAAAGTAAGGGCATAAATGTGTGAAACAAAATCTGATTGTCGTAAATGCAGCATAATAGACCTGCTATTGCTATATTGCTATTAATATCAATTTCTAAATCATATATTAATCAGCTACTCACTGTTTGTGGATGGATATTTTAGTGACTAGATTTAAGTCAGCTTTTTTAAAAGTCCTCTAATATCAAACATGCACAAAAATTTAGATCAAATGTACAAAAAAGAGAAAAATATGTAGAGATAATTTTAGTTTATTTTAAATTATTTTCAGTCACAGTAACTCCAACAGTACTGAATCAGTATTATATTATAAATAAGACTTCCAATAATTTAAATAAATAAGAATATATAATAATATTTTAATTTAAATAAAAAAATTTTTTTATTGTATACGTCATTTCTTTTTATTTTATTTGTATTTTTTTAATTGACTTTTTATTTGTATTTTGAATAGTTACTGGATAATGTAAAGCAATAACTTCACTGAGAAATTATGGAAGGCTAATGGGGCATTGTTTACATTTTATTTGTTGATATTTACATTAATGCCATGGTTTAAAAAATTACTACGTTCAATAGCGAATTAGTTTTTCCTGTGGTATTGATCGTCTTTAAATTTCACTTGCATCAACTGAAATATCGTTATTATGACAAACATATTGGGAGCATTCTAGTTTTGTTGTTCCCTTACGGTGTAGATGCAGTGTGGGGCTCGTTCTGCACATCCAGCACACTGAACTAATGCTTAGTCAGTTAGCATTAGCTTGATTTGAAAGGCCATACGCAGATACAGACACAGCACTTTACTAGTATGGAGAGGCTTCTAATTTTGTTAGGTACCCTGGAGCTTTAGTGTCTTGAGGGCTGTTGTGTATTAAGATTGAAAGTAATTGTGTGTGTGTGTGTGTGTGTGTGTTGGAATCATGGCGGAATATCCTGTGAAGTCCACAGGGCACTTACGGTCGAACAGAACAAACGTCTGAAGTGACAAGAGATACATTCAAAATGTGCAGAGCAGGGGGTCGCAAGAAATGGAATTGAGAACCGCAGACCTAGAACACTCTAACAACTACCTAGCATCTGCTTAGCTACACCTTAGCAACAAGAGAACAACTATCCAGAACACTCTACCAACCACTTATCAATTAGCCAAAAAGGCTCAAGGCGCCTAGAAATGCCCTGGCAACCACTTAGAACAAAGCAACACCTTAGCAACCACCTGGAAATGCTCTAGCAACCATCTGGAATGCTCTACCAACTGCTTAGCAACACCCTGGCAACCACAAAGCAATCATCTAACAAAGTCCTGTTAACCACCCAGAACACCCTTCAACCAAAAGACTCTTGTAACCACCAGGCAAACACCTAGAACAGTCTAGCAACTACCTTGCAATGCCCTAGCAACCAGTGAGCAGCCATCTAGCAAAGCCCTAGCAACCAGCCAAAACACTAAAGCAACACCCTAGGAACCCTCTAGTAACTGCCTTGCAACACCCTGACAACCTTCTAGCAACTATCTAGCAAGACCTTAGAAATCACCCATAAAAACAACTGCCCTATAGCAACCACACAGAACACCACAGCAACAGTGTTCAACCACCATCTAACATGTTAACGATCACCAACTGACAACAAGCTTAGAATCTCGTTTCAATCTTGTGGGTTAAACAATGTAACATTCTTTGTTTGTTTATTTGTTTGACATGTGAGACACAATTCAAACCATAAATATACTTTTTCACCCAGCACAAATTTAAAAGATTTCTGTCTTGGTAATAAATGACCAAATAACTATCACAGTCACTTTACTTCAATACTTTATGAGTCCTGCAGCATCTAAGTAGTTGAGTAACATCCGTGGAACACTGTCATTTGGCAGTGAAGTCTGCTGTTATAGCAGAAATTTGTTGTGAAATTTGGACCTGCTGATTTAACTCAGGCCACAGAAACACTGCAGCTTCATTCTGTTCCCATGATCCTTAGCCAAATTAAGCATTAGGAACACTGTTGGCCTCAGCAGAACTCAATATGTTTTGACAAAATGAGCAATCTGACTATAACTCATGCAATAACTTTATTGCTCCAGGTATTTAATAACTTTGATACTCTCAAATGTAAAGCCATGGCCTAAAGAAATTATATAATCACTCTAATTTTACTGCAGTATTCCCTCAATGAGAAAAATATGAAATATGTATGAAATATTACAAGCTAATCAGTTCCCATATTTAGGTCAAAGCATTCGGAATCTAGAGGAATTTAAAGCAAAAAAATGAAGGGAAAACAATTTGCAACAATTTGGTTTGGGTGGGCTGGATCACCTCTAGTTAAGGTCTCAGGTGGTTTTCCAAAGGTCTTCTGTTACCTTTGCTATGAAAAGTGCATCTCCAGAAGCCTGGGAAACCCAGAATGCATTAAAACTCTCGAGTATTTCTCCAGACTCTCACTGGTCTCTCAACTGTGAGGAAAGTATCAGGTTCCTCGGATATCAGAGAGCCTGGGAAACTGAACGCTTGAGGCCAAGTTCCGTCGTGCCTGCCGCTGGACATTCCAACTAGGATTACAGGATCAAAATCTGGAGAGCCACAGATTGTTGGGGATGCTTTACAGTTACCCTGACAAAAGAGTGCAAATTATTGGCTGGAAGGTGCAGAAATTCTGGAAATGTGGGACCAACTGCCAAGTTTTCCAGGCACAACTTTTCCCCCCATTGTCTTTACCTGCCATTCTGCTTGTAATATAATTCCTCGGAAAGCCATGACTCTAGACAAAGACACCTATGATATACTCCACAGTGAGAGGCTGGATGTATGTTCTGCTATGTTTAGCCAAGTATGATCTGCTTTGTGACTAAACCCTCCATTGTAATGGGTTGAAAGAATGCCCTGAATGACGGGTAATGATCATCTCTCTGGTGTAATGTCTCAAAATGCATCAGATGACTCACTTCTGCCTCATATTTATGTCATATGCCATTGATTAACATCAAGATATCTTTGTCTGTATCAGGTAGGACGAGATATATGATTGTTAAGTCATTTTCCAGTGCAATATCCTGTCTAAAGACATGAAGAACTCAACTCCAATACTGACCATCATGGTCCTGGTCATCTACTAAGTTACATTTGCAAGAAATGCAAAGAATCTTTGGCATCCTCAGCGATTAATTAGTTATGGTTTAATTTACCAATAAATTTTGAGTACGTTTTGACCAGCAATTATCTTTCGGAGAGCTCATTTGGAAAGGATTTTATGAGCTCTGTAGGGAAAGGTATGCTTTTAACAAAATTCAAAATTGTGGTAGGGACCTCAATTATGTCCCAAACTTGTCAGTTAATGTCAAAGTATCATTCCAATGACACATATGAAGTTATGAAGCATAGACGTTGTTTCCATTATAATGGTGGTTTTACCAGTTATCCTAATTGGACTCTGTGGATTTAGGATTTGGATGTTAATTGTATTTCCTTGATTTAGCCCTACAGCAATGGTTGGACTAGTTTCTCCTTGTAAACAAGTTACATTTCCGATTCAAATGCCAATAAATATCCTGACTAGTGCCTGAAAATGCTGAATCACTGAACAATTTCCAAGCAATGATGATTGAATACATATTTATTGCCACTGTACATTCTGCTTGTTTCAAGTCTGAAAGTCAGATGTGACAGGAGCTACATTAAAAGTTCAAAAAAGTATTACATCCTGTTCCAAAGTTAATCTTATTTTCAAAATGACAAAGTCTTTTCAAAGAGTCTTTACAGCTGGTACCCTTTTCAGAGATGTATGACTTCTGACAGATGCAAAGCGTCACTATCATTCTCTGCTAATATTACATATACAAGCTGGACATCAGACTAAAAGCATGAAATGTGTTCGAATGTGAAGCCCTACAGTCAATGGTGAATAGTGAAGGCAGAAGCCCTGGCAGATATGAGCTACAGAGGATCCGCCATTAGAAACCATTTTCCAAAGTGTTGAAACATGATTCATCCTCTGTAGCATGAACTTAAAGCAAGCACCATTAAAATGCTCCAGAAACATAAAGACAAAGAGACTCATTCTCATGGTCTGCTGGCATAACAGTGCAATTTCCATTATGTTTTGAGCTTGGATTTGATCAAGTATGAAATTCTTTGAGACTGCTCATCAAGAAAGTAAGTTATGCTGTGTTTTCAAGATAATTAAGACATTTTACTATTGAGTAATCCTGTGGTTCCAACTAAATTTGGGTTGTGAGAGTCTTTGACAGGCATCTTTGACTGTGTAGTATGTGTGGCATTTGTGGAAGCCCAACACTTCCTGTGCTTCCACATCACCGGATGGCTGGGACTTGCCAAGGCTCACTTCCTGAATGATTCTCCAATTAGAGTGGAAGATCCAGATTAGCTTTCAGCTACACTGTAAATATCAACCTTGCACGGGCTCATGTTGAGGTTCACAGGAAGTATGAGTCATTTAATGATAATTTCACAGCAATGACAATATTATTTCAAAATAGTGACCCCAACTTTAGTTACAAACAGCATGCTGAAAACAGAGTATAAAATCAAATGACTTTGACAGTGAAGAACCTTTCCTGTTTGGTTCCTCTAGGGTCCCGGTTTTATTTTATTATTATTGTTATTTTTAATTGTACACATTTTTAAGAATAGATGGTTTTTGGAATAAATAAAGGCATAAGGGAAATTTTTGGGGCCAGGTACTGTTGGCTTGTTGGTCTATGATTCTTGCTTTAGGTGTGGGAGGTCCTGTGTTCAAATCCTGGACCAGCCCGGCTGTCAGCTTGTTGTTTTGGAGGATAGTGTTGATTTGACATATGCTGCTATAACTGTGAAAGAGTAACTCGAGTTGAGGTCAAGGATTTATCATGTTCCTGTGGCACTTTACAGAATGTTGGATGCACCAGGGTTGTGCGTCATTCAGAATTGAATTGTAGACAGACAGACAGACAGACAGACAGACAGATAGATAGATAGATAGATAGATAGATAGATCTAAATAGTAAACAGCGCCAGCAGAAGTCAAACTGCAGGAAGAGCAAAAAGAGAAAACTAGATGTACGGTTATGGATTAGTTAAGTGCTTGTGGAAGAGTTGTTTTCAGCCATATTTTGAAAGTTATGATGGTTGCAGCAAATTGAGCATGTTCACCACAGAAGGCTACAGGGCTACTGTCAACAACAACTGCAGGTACAAAAGGGAGATATATTGGCTCTAAACCCATTGAGCTCCCAATGTAGGCAGGATATTAAGGCATCAAAGGCACACTCCTGATGAGAAGGCTAATTTGCTGCCTTCTAGGTCTCCTTCTTTTGGACAAATTCTAAGGCAGTACTGCCAAGGCCTAAGTGCTAAGGCCAAACTGTACTGAAATCAATTGTGAGTGGAGTCTCCAGTGAACTGCATATGAGATGCACTGTTTCTATAATACACTATAGCTACATTTACATGCACCCAAATAATCTGTTTATAATCGGACTGATGTCTCAATTTAACTGAAAGCCTTCATGTGAACACCTCAATCAATCCGAGTGAGCTGTATTCGAATAAAATTTCATCTGGTTTGAAATTGTGGTGTAGACCTGAAATAATCCAATCAACAGGAAAATAATAATAATAATAATATTAATAATAATAAATCATGTAAATGCCTGAATCCAACCATTTTCTCAATCAGATTAAAAAAACTCTTGACATATATGTCAGCTTTCTTTTTAGATATGTTGTCGAGGCAAAACCAGCAATTAGGCTACTTATTACTAGTTTGACCTACATGTAAACAAAGATGTCAATTATATTGCAAAATTTCAGTTCATATTAAATGAAATGGGATTGGATTCATTCAAACATTCATAAAATTAGTGCATGTCAACATACCCATACCATAGAGTTAATTAGTGCCAGCCCACTTATTTCAGTGGCGCTGGTTCCAGAAGTATTTTTCCCATTCATTTTTTTCCATAGGGGTTTTTAAAAGTCTTGGTTAAAGAATTAGAAGCCATGAGCCAAACCAACTTACGAGGTGAACCACAAAATTGCAAACTTTTATTTGAAGCAAAAACGTTACAAGACTGTGTACTTAATGGCTTTTGTAAGGGAAAAACTACAATCCCATGAAGCACTGCAAAAGACAAAATCAAATTAAAAACAATGGAGAAGTATACAACTAAACACGTTGATTATACATAGAAACAATAGTTGATAGCATAAGAAGACTGACATGACTGTCATTTTTGGTGCTTCATGAGAGTGCGTGTTCCCTGCAGAAATCAATTTGCTCGCCGTGACATTCTGATTGGTGGAATTTTCTTTGCATCATAGATAATGTTGTTGTTGTTTTTTTTCCATCAGGAATGTTAAACGTGATTCTTTAGGTTGATAATAATATGAACTGATGGCTCCAACAAAAGCATAATTTTGCTGCTGCCTGCACATTCTAAATTAATCAATTATTAAGGTACCATTTCAGTTAGGATGCTGCCTTAGAAGACAGCTGTCTACGTAGGCAGCAGACAGCAAGTCAGCTCACTAGGTTTTGAAACAGAGTCATTATATAAACAAGTAGTAAAATGTACAGTAACAAATACAAAACAAATGCAACAGCAGTGATGCTGCTACAAACATTTGCAATGGAAATGCTAAATATAAAAAACAGACGCTCCTTGTGCGATCGGCAGGGATTCCCGGCTCAGCCATCTAAATGGCAACTTGCTCCATTCCTCAGCAGGCCTTCGGTTGCCATGGCGACACCCATTACACACACCTGCCAGTGATTCAGGTTCCCTAGTGCCCAGACAGCTCTCTCTCTCTCTCTCTCGATCAAGCTAAGAAAGACCTATGCATATTCACAGCAACTGACCCAAAAACTCCCCCCATGGTTTACTGTTGGGGTCTCCTTGACTCGGGAGCAGTGAAGGGAAATGGCATGTGAAATTCTCAATCCATCAGCCACCAAAGAAAGCATGTCTCCAGATAAGCGTGAGCTAGCAACCCATCTAACATACTCTCTTAGCCTGTCTCCGGCTCTCTCTGTTCCTCTGATTATGATCTGGATCAGTACCGCACAGCCATTTTCTCTCCACCAACATGTGGGGAGGAGCGACCAGCCATGTTGACTGTCTGAAATAAAAATGATATCGCTACATCTGAATTACAGTTACTGATTGCTAGAGAAAGAAAGTGACAAAGGCTTTGTTCACATCGCACATCCAATTTTTCAAATCCACATTGTCATGATGCAAGTGATGAAATCCGATTTGACAGTGTTGTCTATATCTGTTACATTTAAATTGGCAAACAGACATTGATAAAGCAAAGCTGCTAACAATATCAGATGTGTACAGATGTGATTTTATTTTCTCCTGATCAGGTTCAGCTCATTACCCAGAAAACTATCCATCCAAAGCTGTTGTATTTGTATTCTAGCAAGGCTTTTATCAAGACAAAACATCTCTAACTGTTGTTTTTCTAACTGTTAATCTTTTGTTTCTCCAAATCAGTGGTAAAGAACAATAGTCATTGACAGAGACGAGTCTAACCAGAAAATGAGCTATGACAAACCTGCACGCTGTCTGATTTCCTGCTCTATTGAACTCTAACAATACAACCAATGCACAAAGACAAACCCCTGCGATGGTTCATGTCCTCTGTGTCGCTCTGAACACCAATTAATGCTTAAATGGACCCATTCAACCCCCATATGAATTCTGGGTAACCTGGCTAGGATGATTAAAAAAAAAAAGTATTAATTTGTGAGTGTTACATTTTTATTTTGTTGTAATTTTGGTGATGTCCCAAGTTTCAAGGAACAATAAAATGGAAATAATGTTATTAAATGTCATTTTTATACAGTTAAAGTCAATGGGGTTCAAAAGAAATGGACCCCATTGACATTTATTTTGTATGGACAAAAAACATTGAGATTTTTCATCTTCTTTTGTGTTCTACAGAAGAAAGAAAGTCATGCAGGTTTGGAACAATATGAAGGCGAGTAAGTGAAGACAGAATTTTTCCAATATCCCATTAAAACTTTTGCTATGCCATTTATACCATGTTTATAGCATGGTTGAAAGTGTATATTCATGTAGTTTTCATTTGCTCCATGTAAGATTGATGAAAACATAAAGTTAATCAAAATTACAAAGCAGGATGAGTCCCAAACAAGTCAAGCAGAGGAAGAACTCATTATTAAAGGGAGTTTAGTTTAGTTATATCGAAGCAACAAAATCTTGGCATTAACTAAAGTGCAGTTATGTATATATATTTAATTTGCCAAAAAAAAAATATTTGAAAATTGAAAAATAACAAATAAAAATAAATCACTGTATTATACATTATGAGTTAGCACATTGTTATTTAAATCTTTAAAAATATGAAAATATTTTTTCAGTTTAATCTCCAAGAAACTTACAATATTGAATATTGTGATACTGTAATATAAAATTATGATTTTAAAAATAAGATTTTACTCATATTGCCCACTATCAATTATCATTTTAACAAATTGTAACAAACAAGGTCAAATGTATGTTTGTGTGTGTGTCTTATAACTTCTGTCATTTTTCCTCAGATTTCCAGTGTGCATAGCAACAGGTTGGGCTAGCATAAAGAGACCAAGAGAGACAGCGCTGTGCGATTGGTAAAAGCATGCACACACACATACACACAAACACACTTCTGACTAGACTGTCTTTCAAAAAATGTATTAAATGCTGCCTTTGAATTGCTATGTGAAAGGAGCGGCTGCACTTGTTACACGGGACGAAAGGGAATTCCTCAAATTGTCCGAAACATTTAAAGCAAACACTTTTACAGCCAGCAGAGCTGACCCGAAGCAAGTACCACCCGGCGCTGACTCAGATACAGCTCCTGCCAATGCATCTGAATGGCTGCAATTAAGCAGATTATACTGCTCGTGCAGAGAATAGACGGAGTGGGTGGAGGGAAAGACACAGAAAGAGAAAGAGAGAGAGACAGACAGAGAAAACATCTGTCCAGAGTATGTATACAAAGAATGGGAATTAAATTTAAATATATGTATCACGCTAGTCTTCATATCTCAGTCATTATAAAAGTAGAGTCATTGAAAAATATAAAAATACATAAATATAAATAAGATTTTAAAAATGTGTAAAATCTTTCAAGCCAAAATTATTGTTTAATACGGCAGAATCAACATGACACAAACAAAGATCAGCTCTTGTAAGAAACAATGACGTTTTCAGTAATATAATATTAGGTTGTGCATATACAGATATATCAAAACTAAACCCTGTAGAAAACTCCATAAGATCCTGTTCCAGAATCAGCGTCTAGGTTGGTTTCCCCTGAGAGTGTGCTGTCAAACACCTTCAAAACAAAACCATGCCATCCTGAACACACCCCTTCAGTCTAGAACAAAAGAGAAGCTTCCTCCAGATCCTCGTCTAGTGCTTTTCAACATCAACAACCACCATTAACCCTTCCAAATGCAGCCCTGAGCGTTAAACTGAAAAGATCTGTATGTTTAAGCTGCTTTCTTATTACCTTTTTGCCCTTCTTCTTGCGTAGCGCTTGCTTGCCGGTCCCTTTTTCCTTGGCGTCTTCGCTCATCTTATACAAAAGATCCTTTCATTTAATCCAACATTGAGAGAGCCGTGATGAGAACTACAGAAAAGTCCATGAAAAGCGAGTCGCTCTAATACCTGGTGCCCTCTTGCTCTCGATTGTCAACACGCATTCAAAGAACTCGGTCCAAACAGCACTTGAGCGCTTTGGGTGGTTTGGTTGGTGCCAGCTCCTACACACGCCACAGGTCACTGGGAGGAGAAATCACTGGAGCTTTTATTGGAGTGGGTTCTTCTGACCCAGCTGCCCACCTCTCCCTGACCAACACAGTTGGGTCTACTGATTCACTGGTGATCCTCACACAGACTAAATGGTGCTGATGTAGACACGCGCTCTTCCCTAGCAGCCAAACATCGAGAGGGAGGGAGAGAGAGAGAGAGAGAGAGAGAGAGAGAGAGAGAGAGAGAGAGAGAGAGAGAGAGAGAGAGAGAGAGAGAGAGAGAGAGAGAGAGAGAGAGAGAGAGAGAGAGAGAGAGAGAGAGAGAGAGAGAGCCCACTGTATATATATATATATACAGAGCCGATCCTCCCTATACGCAAAGTACGCAAGCTGCGTAGGGCCCCTGCTTTAAAGATGATTTAATTTTAGTTTCGTTTTTGAATTTGGCCAGCGGCTATGAAAACATGAATGTTCATTTCTTTTAATGCAGTGCGCTGTCGCCCTTTCTACGTAAAAATCTGTCAAATCATGTAACGTGAATGTCGTACAGTCTCTTGCTTTAATTATAATAACCTTTGCGATAACCAATACTGTGCATCCCTAATATAAAATTATTGAATGACAGCAATGTTTTTTCTTTGATTGTTTGTCACAATTTTCGTATTATTTCGTAATATGGGTATAATAATGGGTAGTGCAGTTTATCACTGGAAATGTGGCAGTTATAGATTATGTAAAAAATTGTGTTGAAATCACATTGACTTGTGGCTTCTACAGAAGCATCGATTATTGCTTAATAACTTCCGAGCTAAAGGTAAAATTTCTGTATAGAAACAAAATAACTGGGATTTTTACTTTCGGACCCCTACTGTTGTGCTCTATCCCACCCGCAGTGAATGAAGGAAAGCGCTTAGTCGGAGAGTCTGCAACGCCTCTGGCCAGAGAACAATAAACTCGAGAGCTTACTCAACCTCCAGAGAGGAACCAGCATAGAATCTGCTAAAGCATCATGTGATCCGATTTTCCAGTCGCACAGCATGTCATAAGAAGTTTAAAGGATGGAGATGTAGAGAAAGTACACTGTGGGTTGTTTATATATCGCACAACAGTTTGCTTCGACATCACTTGCATTATCAAAATGCTAGTGCGCTTAAAAAACAGTCACCGCTTGAACAATGCTGTACAATTACCTACTCATCACTGAGTGCAGTGCCATTTACTATTCACGAACACCACAAATGTGCTCTGCACTAGTAACAATGGATTCATTCTCTGTGAGCGAGTTTGTAACAGAGAGCCACAGCAACAGTCTGCTCTTTCTGGTTTGTGGTCCCCATCTCCATTAATATTAACCGTTGTAGAGAGCTGAGTGGTTATGTAGCTGTTTGTCCATTATGGTTTAAAATGAAAACAGGTATATCAAAGAGAAACCTCTCTAGTCTGACTTCTGCTGGTCAGCGAGTGTCATGACATAAACAATACCACCCTGTCCTTTATACAGAGATCACGGATATACTAAGATACTTATGTTAGGATTAAAATGTGTGTGTGCATTATATTTGGTATCATGATATTGAATTTAAAAACCCACTTTATGCCTTCGATGAATACATCAAATATGGAGGTAAATAAGCAGCTGCCAAACCTAAGGAGTCTCAGTAACACACAGCTTCACTAGTTGCAGAACAGTTTCTCACCCTTAATTCAATTTGGCAGCAGAAGCACAGCTTCACACCTAACACAAGGTGACAAAACCAGGACTTACTGAACTCTCATTCTGACGGCACCCATTCACTGCAGAGGATCCATTGGTGAGCAAGTGATGAAATGCTAAATTTCTGCAAAAATGTTTAGCTTTAAAATCTCAAGAACATTTGCACGCTTGACTTCGAATGTATGTACATTACTGTATACAGATTGAGGGTTGAGTGAACATTTTTTGTGGACATGTACACTTAAAAAAAAAAAACGATGACAAAAAGATCTGAGCCACATAATACCTAAAAATCATGACATTCTGATGGGGGGAAAATTCAGATTTTTAATGGCACAAAAAAAGGTTGCCATTGTTCAGTGCTATTGCAGGTATATTTATTCTGGCTGCTTATATACTCAAATTATCGCACAGATTTCTCCCAGCAAAAAAAGTGTCAATCTGCCTGTTTTGATTTTCATTTATTGTAGTAGTGTTTTTGGATATCTCACAACTCTGTGAACTTGGTTCCACTGACATAATATTGAACTGATTTTTCAGTTCCTCCAGCGTGTGGAGCGAGTGATCTGTGTTGAGTGTTGAGCACACACCTCTTATCATGCCAGAAAACCTTGAACTCCATAAAATAACTAAAGCAACACGTGCGTGCCGAGCTCAAAGCTTTACCTAACGTTTAAGGGTCTGTAAAACAGGAGTTCTAGGATGTTTGCAGCTGATCACATGTCAAATTCCACATGTTTCTATGTGGAATGTTACATCGCGGCTGCAAATTGACAAAATCCTGCATTATCCAGGCTTTTCGCAGCTGCAAATTGACAAAATCCTGCATTATCCAGGCTTTTTGATCTTACTTAAGAAAAAAGACAACAAAAATCAAATGATCCAAAGCAGATTTGAGCTGAGCTCCAGAAACATTGCATTAGGCTACAAGTATTTGAAGTGTGTGTGCAGCTAAAGCTCTGGAATGAACCATCGAGTGACAAGCAAAGCCATTAATCGCGTAATTTGTTTTGACAAGGTAACTGCATAACAACATGCCCCTATACTTTGAAATAAAGCTACTAAAAAAATCCCATAGTCCTGTGCAGGACTAAACATGTTTCCACTATCTGTCATTAGCAGTTCACCATCTCCCACAGTCCTTTGGGAACACCGGGGCTTTTTTTCTATCACAGCTATCAGAAATCTTTGATCTGTTTAATTGCTCTCTCCACACCTTCTCACTACAAATATATGTGCTGAGGAATAACTTTAATTATAAATCTGTAAATATGCAACACAGGTAGTAAACATTACCTGGAGTATGCAGTCTAGTCTACAGGTGGCAGCATTGGTGGGTTATGTAATTACACCATCAGTCAAAAGTTTGGAACAATTCATATTTGTGGAATTTCGGGATTCTTTTGTGAATAGAAATATCAGGATTTATTTGAAACTGAATTTTTTGTAACATTATAAATGTCACTTTGGATCAATGTAATGTCCTTGCTGAATAAAAGTAATTTCCTTTAAAAAAAATTTTTTTTTAAATCTTGCTTACTCCAAACGTAAGCAAGGTAGTTTTGAACGGTCGGAAGGCTGGTTCAACATTCATAATAAGAAGAAATGTTTCCTGAGCATCAAATCAGCATATTAGAATGATTTATGAAAGATAATGTGACACTGAAGACTGAAAATGTAGCTTTGCGTCACAGGAATAACTTAGAGTTAAAATATATTAAAAGAGAAAACAGTTTTTTTATTATAATAATATTTTACAGTATTACTGTATTATAAACAAATAAATGCAGCCTTGCTAAAAAATGTATTTTGTAATTTTTACCAAATAAATGCAGCTTTGGTGAGCAAAAGACATTTCTTTAAAAAAACAAATCTTCTTAATTATTCCAAAATTTTTGACTGGTAGTGTGTGTGCATTGAGAGTTGTGTCACATAGCAGAACAACACAAATATGAAAGTGAAACTAAATAACTGAATAACAAATAGCATATGCATGCATTATAAAACTAGCTACGGCTTGCAGGTTGGAAGACAAGTTAATTCAAACTCATAATTGAACAAATTTACTCAAACTGACTAAACTGAAATGAATCTGACCAAACTGTCTCACTTGTAGTAAATCTTTGATATTTGCCATAGGCCTATATTTTTTAACAAATCGCAAATCTGTTCTGAAACCTAGTAAGCTGGCTACCTAGACAACATTTTAAGATGTCATTAGTGCAAAGGTCAATTATGTAGCCTAAAGTTTTGTCCAAATTTCTATAATTCATTGAAAAAGCTCAATAAACAAGTTTATCCAAGATGGCTAATAAAGCTAAAGAAATGGCATTACTTAATTAACAAACGCTTCAAGATTACATTCCACTTTTTTTAATAAAACAGGTATGAACAATAGCATTTTTATTTTTGTATGTGTTGAAACAGGTATAGAGAATTGTGAAACTGTATTATTATAACCCTGCCTAGAAGGTTAGTGGCCTTGTAGACGTTAGAAAGTTATGGTTTGGATCAGAGCCATGGTGTTTGTGTAAGGTGTGTAATACAAACAAGAATCAGTGAGTTAGAGTTTGGCAGGAGTCAGTTCCCGTGCTTCAAAAATGACTTGATTTTTTTTTTTATATTTTGTTATTAATACCTGCTATTTGTATTAAGTAAGAGCGGTTACACAACGTTAAACAACAACATTTCAGAATGTATTTGCAGCAGCTCAAGCCTAAGCAGGATATGAGAAAATGACATGACATGTCATATATAATCAGATCAGACTGAGAAGGGGAGAATTTGATTTCACTTGCTGGCGCCAAGGAGAATCATATGTCATACAAACTGCCCGTCTTCACTTTAACCGATTTGCATTCATCAATCTACAGTGACTTATTATGTCTTCATGATTTATATTTAGGCTTTTATTTCATGACTAGCCAGCTTTATACATTACAGTACAGTGAAAGATTTTGTGGTTCAGTAAAATCAGCAGAGAACATATTGCACTTTCTGTACTAAAAAAGTTAGTTTGAACAAGAACTTAAATATATAAACTAAAAAAAAAATTTTTTTTTTTTTAAATTAAGAAATTTGTTGTCATTAAATTTAATTTAGCTAGTTTTGCTTTTCCCAAGCATGCACAAGGGTGATTTTTATTTTCACTGTTGTTGTTGCTGATTTTGTTGTCTGTCACAGTAGATAAAATCTCTGTCTGTGTGTGTGCGTGCGTGCGTGCGTGCGTGTGTGTGTGTGTGTTTGCTGGCGCCAAGGAGAATCATATGTCATACAAACTGCCCGTCTTCACTTTAACCGATTTGCATTCATCAATCTACAGTGACTTATTATGTCTTCATGATTTATATTTAGGCTTTTATTTCATGACTAGCCAGCTTTATACATTACAGTAGTGAAAGATTTTGTGTTTCAGTAAAATCAGTAGAGAACATATTGCACTTTCTGTACTAAAAAAATTTTTTTTTTTAAAATTAAGAAATTTGTTGTCATTAAATTTAATTTAGCTAGTTTTGCTTTTCCCAAGCATGCACAAGGGTGACGTGTGTGTGTGTGTGTGTGTGTATGTGTGGGAATCACATGTCTGATGGATATCTCATATTGCGATAAACTCTTGTTACAATATAGGCTGCAAGGATTCAGTTCTCATGATTGTGTTATTCGAAAATTATCAAAGTTCCTTTTCCAGTCATGAACATACAGCTCCTACCAACTTGAATGAGGGAAGATTGAAAAAAAGTCTGTCAGTAGTATGTTTAACATTAGATACATTTCAAATCAGGATTAAAACAGGCTAACAAACTGTATTTACAGACAGGTCCAGCTAATGTGTTATCATTCAAGAGTAAACAAACCAGTGAAAGTTTATGAAAAAAAATGTGATTGGCCTATTTAACTGTAAAACGGGACATCCATTCATCTCTCAGAAATGTAATTGCCTCTTGGAGCTGTAAAGCGGGAAAGCAGCCACTATACTGAGGGTTATGATTTTTAAAATTTGATTAAACTGGCTGTCCCCTTTCTCAGATCGTCTCAAGTGTTTCAGATGATACAGCAACATGATTCCATATCTGTAAGATTTACTCAAGCAGTCTGTGTGCTAAAATTTGCAATAAATTAATTAATACATTTTAAGTTAATCTTAGTATACACAACCTGTCGAAAGTTTGGAATCATTCATATTTTTTAAAGGGATAGTTCACCCAAAAATGAAAATTCTATCATGATTTACTCACCCCCGCTTCTGAATTTCCTTCAGCTGTTGGACACAAAATTTGATATTTTGAAGAATGTTTGTAACCAAACAGTTGACGGTAGCCATTGACTTCACTTTTCACTTTCAGGTTTTTACATGTGAATAAGCAGCAATTAATCTAATGCATATTGATTTTATGTGCACTTTTTGTCTTAAAAGGGGTCATATGATGCGATTTCTATTTTTCCTTTAGAAATCACATCACATCACATCAAATCACATATAGGTCACATCACAGTGGAGTCAGCTTTCTTAATCGCGGCTTGTGTACTGCAAATACATACGAGCATCATCACGAATTAACTACCAGTGGTTCTGACTGACATAAGGTGTGAGGTAAATTTTGACTGAATATTAATTAATGATACAGACTACTTAAAAAATATGAAAAATGGCTAAAACAAGAAAATTACTAAAACTTTAGAATTAAAATTAAAACAGAAAATATATTAAAAAAAATGTATTAATAAAATATTAATAAAATA
This sequence comes from Sinocyclocheilus anshuiensis, assembly GCF_001515605.1. NCBI lineage: Eukaryota > Metazoa > Chordata > Actinopteri > Cypriniformes > Cyprinidae > Sinocyclocheilus > Sinocyclocheilus anshuiensis. Next base: position 1,171,266 of record NW_015544159.1, read on the forward strand.
ACTCTAATAGGCCAATCTAGGCCAAACTGTAATCACTTAATTTAAAAGTTAAAATATAATAATTAAACATATTTAAAAAATACTTTTTTATATAAGATTTGTGAAGTTAATTAAGGTGGAAATCACAATCTTTATGAGATTAACTCCAACATTTAGTTGGAGTTGTTAAAGGTGGGGTAAGCGATTTTTCAAAAACGCTTTAGAAAACTGATTCGGGCCGACTAGCAAAACAAACTTACAGCCAATCAGCAGTAAGGGGCGTGTCTACTCATGATGTGGAGGAGAGAACATTCAGTGGATATACACACTAATAATAATAACAAGACAATAATAATATAGTAGTAGTATTAGTATCGTTAGCATCATTATTATTATAAAATAAAGTACTACTACTACTAATAATAATAATAATAATAATAATAAACTACTAACACAACTACTACTACTAATAAAATTAATAAAATAGTAGTAGTAGTAGTAGTTGTTATGAGACGAGAGACATGCGGATCCATATGCAAGCTTTTATAGGGTTGCTTTGTTTCTTCTCGATAGATGAGTAACACAGTGTCTGCACCGCAACAGCTAAAGTCTGTCTAGTACACTGGATGCGACAAAGCGACCGTTGAAAATCATTAGAAATTTGTGTCAATACGTCATGAATAGAACGCAGCAGCAGTTTTCTGTCGGGGATTTGTCGTGTCGTGCCGCGCCGCATTTACTACTAATAATAATAATACAACTTCTACTACTACTACAATTGTATATATATATATATATATATATATATATTTTTTTTTTATACACACTAATAATAATAACAAGACAATAATAATATAGTAGTAGTATTAGTATCGTTAGCATTGAATTGAAGTTCATAGACCGGATTCGTGACAGTAGTAATAGTAATAATTGTATAATTATAATAATAATAATTATAAACCATTGACACCTGATCTGTGTTCCCCTGCATGTCTTGGGAGCAGAGAAGCATTTAACAGTGATTGTGAGCGTGTTACAGGTGTGCACAACTAAAGTGAGTGATACATCCAGGTCAAGTCCTTCCTTTTATACAAAATAACAGAAAGGACAGATAAGAGAATTTGCTTTCAGGACAAACAGGATTCCAGCTCACAAACCTGTGCACGACAGTATACACATCAGCTTCAAGATGAGCTCTACAGCAGAGTTAAGGCTGGAATACACTACATGACTTTTAAATTCTGAACAGATTTTTAAAACACTAGGCATCATACACTTACCGGGCCATCATACACTAAAAGACTGAGGATCACACACTACCAGACTTTCAAGTTGTTCCGATCACAACAAACTTGTGCCTTGTTGCTAGGAGACATGTGACAAATGAAAATAAAGTGTTCTAAAATCGGCTGAAAATATCAGACATGTTTGATACCCTCCGACTAGATGGAAGTCTGTGACCATCATACACTAAACGATTTTCTAGGGAATCTGTCAACTCAAATCTGCAGACTGCCTCTGACTTTCGGCAACTAGCGTCAACTTTTCCAGACTGTAAATCGGTGGAAAATTGGGGCAAAAATCACATAGTGTATTCCAGGCCTTACTGTGGCAGCAACAAACCTCAGTACTCAAGATTGCAACAGAGTTACCCACAAATATCTGTGCAATTAAAATAGATATGTTTTGGTAGCTAGATATAAACATGTTGAAGGTTTTAACATGTCAAACTTTAATTAACATGCTCAGCAAAATTAAGGTTTGCTCCAGGCAGATCCAATGTGTGTTGCAGAGGAAATCTAGGATTTGCATTTTTCCAGTTTTGTGGAAATGAATCTCCGTAAGATGTACAAAAGTTTATTTGCTTATTTAATATAATTACTTTTTGAAATCTTTGTTTATCTAAACCTTCCACAAGCAACTGCCCTTATCTGTAACATTGTCATCAGCTATAACTTCACTATATATAAAAAAAAAAAAGTTTTAAATTTTTGATTTAGATATTCAAAATAAAAAATTTTAATTTTAAAAATAATTGTTTTGTTTTTTTTTGGTCAAAATGCACAGATACTTGTAAATGGCTGTCAATGGAGAAAGATGCTTTTTTGCAGCCAGATGTAGTTATGGATCTATCAGCTAACGGGGCCAAACCTGGACCCCTTAACATGTGTCCTTGCACATATGATATACTTTAAGCCTTAATGCAAGTGTATTAATCTACATCTTGTGAATATTGATTACTCTGCAATTTTATGACTGTTTGTACCATTTATCTAAAGCAGTAGCTGTGCATGATGACATGAAAGCATATTGACATCCTCTTGCACTATACTTAACAACTCGTTTTTCATCCAAAACAAGTGTGAGAAGCTCACAGGAGATGCCAACAGCACTTTGAGTGTGTTGTCCCAATCTGTGGCTGCCTTGAGCAATGATGCAACCATTCTTCCCTAGTGCAGGTTATGACAGAAACACATTCCACCGAATCTGGCACATAAGAGGTGTTTTTACCTATGTTGTGAATATAGAAAATATCTATGAGATCCCCAAAGAGATTGTCTGTTTGCTACATGTGGCAATCCGTTGGTAACTAGCCAAATATTCAAGCCATCCTGAGGTGAGGTTATATGAGGTATCAGGTGTCAGGCAAACACTTTCTTGGGTGTTGTCAGCAAAGACCAGCAAATTAGAAACAAGTACGTGTTCACAGGTCTCAAGGGCATGCCAAGTTGTACTCTAATTTTATTAAGGTTTTTATTTATAAACAAAAAAGCCTTTTTTAAAAAAAATAAACTTTAACCTTGTCACCTGGAAGACATTTGCAAATGGAAGAATGTTCATTATGGAACAACTGTGGATCTATGAAAGAAAAACAAATGGCAATACATTTTTGTAAGTTTTATAAAGTACACATACATACATACATACATATATATTAGGGGTGGAACGGTTCAACTTACTCACGGTTCGGTTTGTATCACGGTTTAAGAGTCACTGTTTCAGTATGGTTCGATATGTGCTATGTTTAGGCAAAAACTATACTGTCAAATAAAAATAAAGAAAATAAGAATAATCTATCTAACTACAAGCAACAGCACAAAAACATACAATAGAGTAAAGATACAAATAAAATAAACAGTGATTTTCAGTTTTTTTTAGGTAGGTCTAACATTAGTTTTTAGGTACAGAAATTGAATAAAGTAATGAAATGAAGACTAATCTTTATTAAAGTTACAAAAGCTATTCAATCAAGAGCAGTGAGTGATTTCTTTGTTTTTGCTGTTTGATTCATATTAAGAAAGTGCTGTCACTTTAAGAGAATGCACTGATCCAGTGCACTGATACAGTACGTTCAGCCGGCTATGTCTGCTATAGGATACTTACCAAGACGGGCATTTTGACATAATTATTGTGTGAATTTGTCCATTTAAACACAACGCTTCAGAGAGAGCTTAATATTTGCGCGTGTTCTGAGGCGCGGGTTTGCGTACAAATCTTCTCACTGCGCGCACGAGCTCGTGTCCTCTGGATCTTAAATGTTTAAACTGGCAAAGTAGCCGAACCCTGTTTGTTTTACGTGTTATTTATAGCAAATTATATTACAGATGCGTTGTCAGATTAAAGTTAAACCGCGGTCCCAGTGCATGCCGAACCGTGTGTGGAGATTTTTTTCCGCGAACTGTTCCATCCCTAATATATATATATATATATATACACAGTACTTGTAAATACGTTTTATTTTAATGTTTTAAAGGTGGGGTAAGCGAATTTTCAAAAACGCTTTAGAAAACTGATTCGGGCCGACAAGCGACAAAGCGACTGTTGAAAATCATTTGAAATGTGTGTCAATATGTCATGAATAGAACGCAGCAGCAGTTTTCTGTCGGGGATTTGTCGTGTCGTGCCGCGCCGCATTCAGTGTAGACAGCATCACTGATTATAATGAGTTCTATAGTATTTTGTCGCGCCGCACCACTTGCGTCCGGTGTAGACACGGTGTAACATTGGTTTTGCTTTGTTTCACAGAACTAATCGTTGCCTGGGTTGCGTACGTATGTGTGGGGCGGAGCTATCAAAATAGGGGCGAGACCCTTTTGGGGTAGGGGCGTGTTTGTTTTGGTGATTTCAAATGTCAACATTGGCTACCAGAAATCGCTTACCCCACCTTTAATTAAGTCTCTGAAGACGTTTTCTATTGTAATATATTTAAAAAAGTCATTTATTATTGTGATGCAAAGCTGAAGTTTCAGCTTTGTGAACCTTCGACAAAATATTAAGCAGGAAAAACAGTTTTTAACATTATTAATAACCATTAGTAATAACTGAGCACCAATAATAATGAGCAGCAAATCATCATATTAGAATGATTTCTGAAGGATCATGTGACACTGAAAACTGGAGTAATGATGCTGAAAATTCAGCTTTGCATCACAGGAATAAATTACCTTTTAAAAATATATTCAGAAAAATGGTTATTTCTAATTATAATATTATTTCACCATACTCACATTTACCCACTATGAGTGTGAGAAAACAAATTGCACAATAAATGGCATATCAGGAAGGTCTAACTGTGATTTTTGTAGAAGCTATGAGCTCAAATATCAGCAGGCCTTCATAACATTTAATGGTCTTGCTTGAATGCCTGGGGCACACTGTGGAAGACAGTCCCCATGGTAACCAACACAACAGCCTGATTCTCCATGGCAACCAACGCACCACAGGGATACAAATGCAGAAAACACAAAACTAAAGAACAAAGACTATTTGTGTCAGAAGCTTCCACACATTAAACATTCAAACAAATCTGACAAATTGCTTTGTTTACTGTATACAAATATTAGTGCAAGAAGTCTCTCATTATGGAGCCAGATCGGCCTCAAAAATAATAAATTTATAAAACAAAATTCATAAATGCACAGCACAATTTACATTTACAAAATCCGATTCATAAATTCAAAACACAGTTCATAAATACAGAAGTAAAAGCATAAATATTTCCCCAAATGCTCACACAAAAGCATCTTACCTAAATAAATTTAAAATGTTTACACAAATATGTATATATCAAGTTCTTGAATTAATTTCCATCACACATTTATGAATGATGTTACATGTATTTATGGATCGTTGAATCTGCATTTGCAAATCATCACACATGCGTGGACTGCTTTGAATTTGTGTGCGGTATTTTTGAGACCTTCCTGGCAGGTTAAGATTCATAAATATCTTTTTTTGGAGGATGTTCCGTTCAGCCAATCGCGGTGAGCTTTTAATCCACCAATCAAAACGCTCTTTACTGAACAGACTCAAGAAGCTCAACGCTGCGCTTGTACTGTGCATTGTTTCTATGATCGGGTCCTTGATGTAAAGACATTTTAATGGGTACTCTTTTTTTTTAGCACCTGATTACAATTTCTACAAAATCACATTATGATTTATATCGTTCGTGAAACCGGTATAATTTAGAAAAATACCGTGATATAAATTTTTGGTCAACCCGCCCAGCACTAGCCTACAGCTTAACTCACAGTTCTCTCACATAAATAACCACCACAACTCAGAAAGAAAGAAGAAGTATGTGGCACATCAGCACCTAAAGAACTGCAGACCTAAACATCATTCCGAAAGGCTGCTTTTTCTCTTCTAAAATTTATAGTCTCTGCTCTTGGCCCACAAAAGACATTTTTTAGCCCCTCAAATGGTTGCATAGCAAAAGTCGCAAGACTATCATTGCCCTATGGTCCTCTAGACATAGTTTACCTATGTACTTAGCTGTTATGCAATTTGTTTGTAACAAAAGAAATGGTGCACAACACCTAGAGTCCTAGACCAACTTCAGGACACACTGACTGAGAAAATACAGCAAGAGGCTTGACATGTAAGGTTTGGAATCCACCCTTTCATGAAGTATATTCAGTAGAAGTGCTATTTCTACTGAATATATAAATCAAGATGAAACGCAGATTGTATGGCTCATCGTCACTGCATTGCAACATCATTTGGACAACATTCCAAGTACACCGCAAAACTGCATCTTTTAAACAAACAAAAATACTTCTAATTACTGACAGGAATTATTGAGAGTGATTACTTCACTTCCTGAAAATTTCATGTGAAGACCAGTGCTGAGAACCGTACAGCCTTACAGGCAAGATTACAGTGGTTTTGAAAAACTATATTTTCAACAAAAGTTTTTTTTTTTAAGTAATTAAAAAATACCATATTTTCCATACACCTGTACACATTTTAATCATTATTTTAATTGTTTTTAAAATGTATTCTTCAGGGAAAACATTTTTTAAAGAATATTATGCATTAATACTTCATAAATAATAAGTTTTTTATACTTTTGGGAAGTCATACCATTACCACGTTACATTTTGCAACCTGAACTAACCTTGCTTTGTCATTAAAAAATGTTGATTTATCAAATTATCTCAAACAATCTTTTGAGATACTTACTTTTGAGATACTTACCTTGACTTACCTCCTCTCTATGACATCACTTCCTGTTTTATTTATTTAGTTGTTTGTTTAATAATTTAATGTTGGTTGCACCACATGATTTTGTGAATGCATTTTTTGGTAACACTTTATTTTGATAGTCCACTTTAGACATTCTACTACCTATAGACAACTTTGCAACTACATATCAGCTAGTAGTCATTATAGTATTAGTAGACTGTCTGCTTAATATCTACTTACACTTTATTTTGATTGTTGCTCAACAGACTTTGCAAGTACGGCAACTTATTCTACTAACCTTAACCTAACAGTCTACAAATGCTCTAATGAGAGTTAGTTGACATGTAGTTGCAAAGTTACTTACAGTTTGTAGAATATCTAAAGTGGACTATCGAAATAAAGTGTAACCCATTTATTTTTTAAATAATAAGGAGAAATTCTGCCAAAATATTTACTATGGTTTTCATTTAAAAAATGTGATTCTTTAAATTAGGCTTTTTTTTTTTTTTTTGGTCATTATGATATTAGGACAGTTACACCACATCATAGAAGAGGTATTCAGAGAATTCATCCCTCAATACTGCAACGTCTTGTAAGCCATGTCAGTTTCAGTTTATGCCACTGAAGGTCTTTCTGACTGCATTCAAAAGCTCTTAACTCAGCTCCATAAACTTTTATGGATACTACCACAGTGACCACAGTTACCAATATGTTAGCAGACCCAATAGATTACTAGAGTCCAAAGGTATACCACTGCTGTGAAACAATGTTCAGAAAGACTTCTCTGAGCACTCTTGAACTTTTCTATACTTGTACGTTTAGACTTGTGTATATACACACAAATTTAGTTTGAGCTTCACCTATTCTGTCACCTATTCTGTCTCCATTTATAACATGTTAACACAACAGGCTTGGGTATAAAACAAATAGTTTTCAAAACATTGCAATGCTTTGTGATTTAATATACCTTCTCAAATGCACTTTCGGTATCTTGTGCCAAGAGGCCGTTTGACATTCTTGACAGACTCCAAAAACCTACTGCGTTTAGTAAACTATGAGTTGAGGTGTGTTTCATCTGTCCTTTCAGGGAAGTAAAACTGTACAGTAGGTTGTAGCTCCATTGTGCATTTAAAAAGACCCCCTACATTATGAACAGATGTATGTAAGATCTCACATTTTACACTGGAATAGTTAATAAACCCTGCGTAAGCGGAATCCTGGGTTATCTTGCGTGACGTTTCATGCTGCATAATTTAACTGGGCTTAACAATTAATACGCTGACATTTCACGCTGTACATTCCTAAACCCTGGGTTAATATTCTTATTTGTGGTGTCAGCATCATTTACTGGATGAACGCAGCATGCTTTATGTTTACATAAATGCTCTAGCTATGTGCATCTTCATATTATATATTCCCCATTATACTATCAAGTTTATCCTAAATGCTCTTTTTAAACTATAAATCAGGGAAGAATTAAATGGCCTGTTCTTTAATCCAAATGGCATGATTTTCATCACCTTTTGACATTTTTATCCTCAAAGTGGTGCTAACCCCACTTCTAAATTAGAAGTGTGAAATATACCTTTACTCTGGGTTAAAAGCAGGGTTTTGAACAATGAAAACCCAGGGTTAAGCGCATTGGGAAACTTTATCATTTATGGTTAAATAACACAAAGTTCTGTAATAATGTGTAAACTATATTTTTTTGGCTATGCTTTTTATGAGTTATGCTTCATCATTCTGACTGTATTTGTGGTGCTACAAGAAATTAGTTTTGAAATTATATTGCAAAATAATTGTTATCTTTCTTTGCAAGACAATTAATCCGAGTCTCCTCCTTGCCAATTAAGGGCAATGTTGAAGAATGTAGTTTCATCACCATTAGAAGCAATAATTGCGTCAAGAAACCTATTTACCATAATCAAAAGACAAAAAAGTTTCCTGTTTGTAAAATTTCATGCATTTTGTGCATTTTAAATATTAAAGAAACAAGTGTAACTTTATTTATTTATTTACTTACTTATTTACATTCACCAAATTTGATAATATTACTATTTCATTCTGCTTAAGACTGTCCAGACGTCATGAGATTATATTGTATTCTGACAGCACTATTGACAGCACCAGTTTTTAAAAGTAAGAGAAAAAAAAATGAATCTGCATATAGTTTTGTACAAAAAAAGTAACTATTTTTTTCAAATATTTGTTTAAGTGAACTAATAAATTAATAAATAAACATTTTATATCCTTTAATACAATTTTTATATATTTTTTTCTTATACAGTATACTTATTTTCCTTTGTGTCCTTGGCAGCAAAATAAAAATAAAAAATTAATTAATTAATTAATAAAAACTTCAATTTTAGATGACCAGTTCTGACACAGAGGAGTTAACCAGTCATCATAAGACATGTGAAATGACCTTTTATCTTGATTTTCTGTGCTGCTGGAAGAAGATCTCTCAACCGACCACATGATGCAAAGGTCAGTCAGCCGGGCAGCTGGAGTCATCCGTACCTAAAGTAGCCTTTCTGTCACCCCCATCGCTCGGGGTCGCCGCTAAAAGAAGGTCTCATTCACCATCTCTGTATCATCACCAGCTGTGTCAGTCAAACAAACCAACGGCCCATTGAGTCACGGGCCAGCACTTGTAACATTTGCATCATCAACGCATCACTGGCTCATTTGTTTATCTCCAGAAGAAGCCTGGAGAATAGACAACTTGAATGTGCTGCATTCAGATTTTCCCTAGGGTCCAACTGAGCACGTAATAACTGTATCACACAGGCTTTGGTTTTGTTGTGGTGGCAATGAAAGCTGGACACGTGCCAATTGCATAAATGAAAGAAAAATGCAGGCAAATGCACACAACTGAATCATATTAAGCCCAGAAGGTAAGCAGGCATTTGTCAGGCATGACAGACAGACTGCTGTCCGAGGAACAGAAACACATTTAGCCGTTTAGGTTTACACAGAGATGATCTCCATACATGGGATGGAAACAGTAAATGCATGTTGTTCAGCCTCTCAGGGGCAGGATTTCGCTATCCAACCCGCTGCGGACATCTGAATAACTCGCATTTCCTTGTTCCACCTCGTAGTTTGCCGGCACTGTAATAATAAACCATTAACTTTATACTGCCGCTACAGAAAATGTCTGTTTCCCTCATATCAGACATGTTCGTCTGCAGAAAACACAATACGGTTATGTGATCTAGCAATCAATCACTGTGTAAAAAGTTTCAAGCACAAAGCACCAACAAACCAGATGAGAATGCAAATTTGGATTTGAATAAAAAACAACCTACAGTTCTGTATTTCTTCATGCATTGAACTACACTACTGTTAAAACTACTGTTTTTGCTTTATGCTTTCTATTCATCAAAGAATCCTGAAAAAATATTCATCAAAAAATATTAATCAGCACAACTGTTTGCAACATTGACAATAAGAAATGTTTCTCGAGCAGCAAATCGGCATATTAGAATGATTTCTGAAGGATCATGTGACACTGAAGACTGGAGTAATGATGCTGAAAATTCAGCTCTGCCATCTCAGGAATGAATTACCTTTTAAAACATTGAAAAATAGAAAACAAATTTCAAATTGTAATAATATTTTACAATATTACTTTTGCTATTATTAGTATTATTTCATAATATTACTAAATCCCAACCCAAAACCGTGGCAGTGTTAAATGTCAATGTACCTTACAAGACTCGGGTTACATTTTATTAATAACTTTCATTAATAACATTATCATATATTTACATAATTACTTGTAAATGCAAATGTCATTAAACTTTCTCATTTACATGTACATATTTGAATATGCATCTACTGACGTTAAGCGCCACATAACTGGTTTGGTAATAACTTACTAACCAATTAGTGCATTATTAATGAAAGTGAAAGTGTTGGCTTATTTATGAGTACAGGTTTACCTTATTGTTAGTAATATTATTATTATTATTATTATTATTATTATTAATAAGAACATCATAGAGATTTGAGGGTGGGCTCTTTTGACAATGTGCAGTATGAACCCATCTTGCAACCATTCAAAACACATAGCAACACTCGGAACCATCAGAATATCTTAGCAAATACTTAGCAACTATCCAGAACACCATAGCAACGCCCTGAAAACCCATTCAGAACTTCTTACCCATTACTTGTAGAGTTGTCAGTGAGCTTCGAATGCAAGCAACATTCAGTTGTACAGAAAACTTAAAAATAATAGAGGTATTATGATTATTAACATGTTGGTCAATTTGTGTTTATGTGAGAGAAAAAAAAATCTTAACCTTCATCCGAAGCAACGAGAACATATTTCACAACATGACAAACAACATCAACACACACACAAACACACACACACACACAGACACAGACACACACACACAGACACACACACACACTCAAAAAAAGCCGTCGAACCCGAAACGGTCAATCCGCAGACTAGAGCGCGCGTCAGAAAATTCCCGCGAAATATGCAAACGCTCACCTTTTTAAAGATACACTTCACATTTATTTAGCTCAGATAAACCTGCATGCTTAGAAAAATATTTATGAAGACATCTGCCAAATAAAAATATCGACACTGAGCAGTCTTGATAAACCTTACCATGACTTGCACAGCTGTCACGCAGTCTAAAGTAGACACACACACACACACACACACTCAAAAAAAGCCGTCGAACCCGAAACGGTCAATCCGCAGACTAGAGCGCGCGTCAGAAAATTCCCGCGAAATATGCAAACGCTCACCTTTTTAAAGATACACTTCACATTTATTTAGCTCAGATAAACCTGCATGCTTAGAAAAATATTTATGAAGACATCTGCCAAATAAAAATATCGACACTGAGCAGTCTTGATAAACCTTACCATGACTTGCACAGCTGTCACGCAGTCTAAAGTAACAGAAGTACTCACATCTGCAGTAATAACGCTTTTTATGTCAGAAGAAGTGAGTGGAGAGTGAAGAGAAGAGCTCAGGTGTGATGTCCTCTCACCTGTGCAGGCTCGCTTTCACCTGTGCCGACGGTGGCCATGTTGAAGTAGATCCCAAAGCAACTGTACACATTGAAATATGTGCCCCAGTGTGCAGCAACTTCCTGCTCTGTCCATTGGCTCTGTTCCTGAAAAATATGTATCCCAGCATGTAGTAACTCTCAAAAAAAAAAAAAAAAAAAA
>NW_015544159.1:1182930-1190308 GCF_001515605.1 Sinocyclocheilus anshuiensis
AGTACAAAAAAAAAAAAAAAAAAAAAAAATACTGTTAGCTACATATAGCGAATGCTTTCGAGAAACCTTTATGGGAACATACAATATAAGATATGGCAGCGTGGTAAAGTTGGCTTTATTTGATTTTTATTATGTTCCGAAGCTCACTGATGACTAGTGTGGCTATTAAAGAGCAATACATCATTTAACAGAGTGATACGAACACTTCAAAATAAACACATTATCATTAAGCACTATCTTACATCAGTAAACAGTTTTGCATTGACTCAGCCATATGTTTACACATTTGTCTTCCTTAATGTTTATGCTGTTGTGTTTCGTTCGCACTGAGCAGGGCATAATCCAAAATCATCTCCAAAAACCATTCTGTAGAATTATTGCACATGTAGCCTATTTTTGCAAGGTTAACAGATGACTTGTGCAAGTTTTTCGATTGAAGTTAGGGGATTTGAGTTGTTGTTGTTTTAAAGAACACTAGATGGCGCCATTGTTACATATTTCCAGTTCTTGACAGTACATTGACTCTTCTGTTGTATCACTGTGGGGGAGACCGGGGCTAGTTGTCACAGGGAATGCTTCTCAGAAACTATGAGATTTGGGTCTATTTATACAAAACAAAGTGTGTGTGTGTGTGTGTGTGTGTGTGTGTGGCAAATCATCAAAAAACCTCCATTTGGGGACGTCCTTATTTGTAAAACTGGTATAAAAATAAAATTAAAAAGTTTTTTTTTTAATTGTAAAAATGCAGAAAGTTTTCTGTGAGGGGTAGGGTTAAGGGTAGGGTTGGGTTTAGGTTAAAAAGTGTATAACTATCTGTATATAAAAACAATAGAAGTCTTTTTAATGTCATTTATAAATTTTGTCATATATTTAATATGGGTAAGCAGGGTAACAAGAACACAATGGGCAAAGAATGTATTTTTTTATTTTGTCATGTATTTAATATGGGTAAACAAGAACACAATACACATTACACACACAATACACATCCACAAGACACATTATGAAGGTGGATTTTATATTGGGGTAAGTTATCACATGGGTTTTGTAGAACAGATTACTTACACATTCTTAAGGCTAAATATTTTTATATTGCTTTTTATAAATTTAGCTTTTTCATGCATGACGTTTGGTGTTTTCTAATTGTTTTACTGTTTAATTTTTACTAAAAAGCCTATAATAGAATATTTCATGGCATTATTTAATTTCAACTTAGCCCATATAGTGTGATAATATGTTCCATTATCAGGCATTCCATTGTCGCAAAATGGGAGTTCAATAGACCTTTTTTTCTTCCTTTGACAATACTGACAAAATTCCCAAAGAGAAATAACCAGTGTATTAAAAACTTTGACAACTAGCCCCAGTCTTGCTTTTAGTTACATACTGTAGTAATGTGAGTTTCTGTTTACATACTGTTGTAAGACAACTACAACATGGTAATATAACTTTTTTTTTTAAGTAAATAAAAGTAAAAAGAAAATATAGTTTGGTCAGTGCAGTGTAAATACTCAGACCTCTGAGTCTCTATTGGAATAATGTTTGTTCTATAGGCTAGTTGTCTTTAAAATACCAGGAACATGTTACTGCAATGGAAGACATTCATGGCAGCTCAGTCTTAAAGGTGGTGAATTACAGTGAAGCAGCTTTCATGTCTGCAGAGGAAACCAAACATGACAATCACTGCAACCACCCTGACTCTCAAACCTCCAGCATAAAAATGCTTCGCATTTTCAACAACATGAGAGTCTGTATGAGTTTATATCAGAATTGCAAGTTTATACCTCGAAATTGTAAGATTTAAAGAAGCAATTCTGAGAAGAAATGTCAGAATTGTGAGATATAAACTTGCAAATGTGAGAAAAACTTTAGAATTGTGAGATAAAAAGTCGCAATAACCTTTTTTTTTTGTTTTTATTTCATAAAAAATAAAGAATTGTGAGATAAACTGAGAATTCAGAGAAAAAAGTTAAAATTGGGAGATAAAACTCAGAATTCTGGGGAAAAAAAATCAGAATTGCAAGATGTTTATTTCGAATTCAGAGAAAAAAGGTCAGAATTTATATCTTACAATTCTGTGTTTATATCTTACAAGTCAGAACTGAGAGAAAAAAGTTTGAATTGTCAGATTAAACTCAGAATTGTGAGGAAACAAGTCAGAATTGTGAAATAAAAACACTTTTTATTTTAATTTTTTTCTTTCTTTCTTTCTTTCTTTCTTTCTTTCTTTCTTTATTTTTTAATTCCACAAGCTTCAATATATTATAATAGACTGTTAACCCGCATTTCATTAGACATTACCCACCAATTTGACCTACAGTACCTTCACTGGCCCCCAGGGGTCTGCAAATACCCAAATGAAAAACCCTAAATACTACAGAGAACACAGAATAGATGAAGCTTTCTTTCTTTCTTTCTTTCTTTCTTTCTTTATTTTTTAATTCCACAAGCTTCAATATATTATAATAGACTGTTAACCCGCATTTCATTAGACATTACCCACCAATTTGACCTACAGTACCTTCACTGGCCCCCAGGGGTCTGCAAATACCCAAATGAAAAACCCTAAATACTACAGAGAACACAGAATAGATGAAGAGAAATATGTATATCCACACAATTTCCTGAAGTACTGTTGACAAGATTTTAATGAACAAGATATGTCAGCATAAAAGGAGCAAATTGTCTAATCTCTCCAAAACCCCTTGCATTGCAAATGTCAAGCAAATCTCATCGTGCATTTGCATAAATCATTTAGACACATGCATTATGCCTTAATTGTACTTTACTCGCATACAGATATAATTCAATTTTATTAATGAATAAACTTTATGACTTCATGTTGTGATTTGTTTGTCTTACCTAGGCTGCCATTTAAAGAGGAAGACTCACCAGTAAAAAGCCTGCCTTGGGACACGTGGATATTGCTGGCCACTCTCTAAGGCCAAGGAATTATATGTCCAGTATCCAGATGGGACTGCATGGAGTGTGACTGCAGGATAAATCTAGGGAGGTTTGTAAACGTGGCTACGTGCACATCAGCCTTATGTAACACGTCTCTGAACAGATTTTGCAGGGGCACAATCAAACGTGGCTTGGCTTTTGCCATCTGTTTACCCCTTTGAGCTTGATCATTGCGGCTTAAAGGCTGGTTGTATTTCACCACAGCAGTCTGTGTGTGCCCAGAAGAATGAATCAGTTAGTTACTTCTGTCAAGCTTGATGCTCCAAGCTCTGAAATGATCAATTGGTTGAATTCAGTCAGGTTCAGCCTCTGTTTTGAGGTTCTATGCTACAATTTATGAAACATTAGACATTTTGGGGGCGGCTGTGAGCAACCAATAACCGATAATAATCACATGGATGTGGATAACAGTCTAAGGGCATCAATTATAAACCAAGAATAGGAATAGAAATAGAAATATAAGATAATTATTTTTTCCATCCAAACATGGAAGTTTCAGTTATGACAGCAGTTAAACTAAAAAGGTAATGTGAATAAAATAAAAGTTAAAAAAGAGTGAGTGAGTGAGTGAGTGTGTGTGTGAGTGAGTGAGTGAGTGTGAGTGAGTGAGTGATTGAGTGAGTGTGTGAGTGAATACAAATAAGATAATGAAAGTGAGAACTTCTATAAATAAGTGTAAATGGGAATATGAATAAAAAAATAAAACTAAAAGAAATATAAAATATTATATGCATAAAATCTACAGATATTGAGGTTAATATAATGATATTTTTCATCCCAACATGTAAATTCAGGTAAGGTCGCAGCTTAAAAGTTACAATGCAATACAATAAATAAAATAAAATTAAATAAATAAAATTAAATAAAAATAATAAATTAAATCACCAAAAATCCATGTACATTTTCAATTAATTTTCAATCTACACTCAAACTGTTACGTTGGTTATATAAATTATAATAAAGCCAATGTATTAAAATAGAAAAGAATGCAAAAAGAAGCCTTTTCACTAGTGACCCCAGACTTTTGGAGCCCACTGTATGTATGCATGAGCAGCTCTCAGAGCTGACATGAGTATAAGTGACTACCAGACGTATAAGTGACTACCAGACATGCACATGGAGCAATTATTTTCAAAATGATCCTTCTTCCTGAAGCCATATACACAGACATCTAACTGTGCCACTGGCTAAAGGCTGATTAGCACACTCACCTGCCAACTCTGTCTGCACATCAACGGCTTTAGTAGATTAAAAGGATTAAAACATCACTAGTCCTGGTTATCTTGATTAACCACAGGATCAGGATATGGAAATGTGACCTAGTGTCACGTAGCACCAAATTTAAATATAAAATGAATTTTTTGTCTCAGGAAGCACAAAGTAAATTATCATAACTTTGGTATTTGCAATTAAAATGAGACGGCAAATTACTGAAGAAATGCACAGTGATTTATTTATTAAATGGAAATAATGTGCATTTTTAGAGCCGTCATTTTAAAAGTTTAAACCAATTGTCATGTACCATTAGTGATGCACAGAAAATGTCAAATATGAGTCTGACAGCTGGGTCATAGCAGGTATTTTGCATGAACTATTCAAATTAATTCAAAGAATTACAGATTACAAATTGGAAACTTATATGTTACGCACCATATGATATCACCTATTTGACACGTAGGCATGCTAAGACATCCCAGGACTGAAGCTAAATAATCCTGTTTACAGAATGCGTCCCACTCAACTTTGCATTCATTCATTTACTGCCTCCAGCAAACCAAGGGATCAGGCTCCTAGCAGTTATAATTGTATCTACATCACACACTTCATGCATGATTCAAAAACATCCTCTGGGTTTATAGGAAAGAGACAGGGCCCTGAAGTGTCTCTTGATGTGTGTCTGGCTCCGCTGCCCTGGTTTCATTCATGATTTGAGCTGTGTTTCTCCAAGCAAGTAAAAACTAGGAAATTGCTAGAATTAGGACAGTCTGTTCTTTTACTGGATTCACAGGCCCAGGCTATTTTGATGTATACTGGGACTATACGCTGTTATGAAACAGAGCAAATCGGCCATTCAGGTTTTTGGCTCATCCAATATATGCAAAAGATAATATCGGAAATGAGTGGATGGTAATCTATTTATTTGGATTAAAATGATGTAGACCACAGAGATGTCAGTCATTTAGCATCTAATCAAGGTGGAAGGAAAAGATGTGTGCGCAACTGCCTGCGCTTGTCAAATAAATTCATATATTTCATAACCTGAGGAGATTTACAGCATAATGTCTCGTTAAACAGAATTAGGTTAATCCAGATCCTAAATGGCTGCCAGCCTTGACAGTGACACTGACTGACACTTAGCCTGTGCAGTCACATGTCAAGTCAAAGGAGCAATTACATTAAGACGTTTCTTATTTTACATAAACGCGTTTCGCTTTGGGTTTCACTGCAAATAAGCTTCCCAGACGACGCTGGCTGATGCTCTTCTTTGGCTCACAGCACATACGAGGCACCTTGTTTTCCTGAATGAAATCGTACGCGCTCGCTATTAATAGCACCGGCACTATGACGTCACAATGGAAGCCGCATCTGACTCGCGACAGATGATGATTCTTTCAAAGAGCCTCGCGATCGAGAAGGACGCACTATCCCCGCATGCTTATCAGTCTGTACGCTTGCAAATATATAGGAATTAACTTTTCTCTTTGCTCACAGACGGGAACGTAGTGGCGGTTAGGAGATGGTTTTGCAGCATTCGCCCAGCTAGCGACGAGCGTTTGTTCTTTCATAACATCAGCGAGCTGCAGTCACTGCATACTGAACTGACTTCTTACAACAATAAACACACGCATCACAAAGACACGGTACGTATGCTTGCGTCCACTGTGTGATGGCTTTTGTTTGCAGGGTGGCGCCCTCATGGAATTCATCAGCATGCACCCTTGTAGGAGAGTTGATCAACTTCTTAAAAAGATACAACGATGTATCGTTTTTATATAATGTATATTTTTTTGTTTATTATGAAATTATTTCCCAAAATTAAATGTTATGGAGCAATGTCATTCTCAATGCATTACAGCTGTGGTAAAACTGCTTTCCAAGTTCATACCTTGTTGTTTGCATTTTGCAGAATATGAGCATACATAGCCTATTCTTGTGGTAGTATATATAATTAACTGGTTTTATTCAAATTAATAATAATAATATTAATAAAGAATCAACCTAAGGAAATAATTCTTAAGGGTCAGGTGTGATGGAAATAATGCCTTGCAAAGGCACCTGCATGCATCCATTTTTTACTGTGTGCATAAATGTTGTGTATATTTACATTATAATTTATGCACTGTCATATCTCTGATTCTGGGGTGCTTTTTTTTTAGTATGACTGTGCTGCAAGTTCAAACTTCGATGCAACAGACACTCCACATTTATGTGCTCTAAATAAAAAAAAAACCATTATGTTATGACATATCTTTTTTTCTTACCGTCCATTTACCTTGTCCATTTCTACTTGATTTTCAACTTTGTTTCAACTTGGCTTCATCTGTAATTGGATGTGGTTGGAAAAGGTGCACTTAACCTGGCACCATTTTGACTTTAATAAAGCATTTAAAGGGGTTATATGATGCGATTTCAAGTTTTCCTTTCTCTTTGGAGTGTTACAAGCTCTTGGTGCATAAAGAAGATCTGTAAGACTAAGTCTAAAAATCCAAAGAGATATTCTTTATAAAAGTTATGTTACACCAAATACACAAAATAATGATCTTTAAAATAGCATCAGATGACCCCTTTAAGGCAGCAATTAAGTTTTCAATAGTGAGTAGATTTTTTTTTTTTTTTAGTTTTGCTCAGTATTTGAACTTATTCCAGCTAAAAATGTATTATTTGATTACAGAGTCCTAGACTTAAAGTTACATTGTAACAGACCCTGACGAATACCAAATAATCTGTCCTCAATCTGTATGTTAATAGATTTCAACATAAAAGATGAGTGGATAAGACTGTGTGTTGGTCATGGAGTGCCTAGATATGCTATGAATAGAGGTCCATGAATGGATGCCTTACTCCAGTGTTTAATTCATAAGTTTACATATAGCTGACATATGCTGTTTAACATGAAGTTGAGATTGCTTTTTGAGGTTTAGAAAATAAAGTCTCAGTTGATTTTTCAGACAATGACAATGTCACCTCGCCTTTAAAAAAAGATCCAGTGGAAGAAGTAAGGTGTGAAGGTGAAAACTAGAGATGAAAACTGCTGCATTTTGCATAATGCCCTTTATTGGAGTCTCTCCAGTTGTTTCACTAATTGGAGTGATTAAATACCATATCAGTAATTTAATATTGTATTATGTAATGAAATGACACACTGCATCTGACAAGAAAGTCATATGGGTTGGGTTTTGTCCAGCTCAGCAGG
>NW_015544159.1:1190584-1201629 GCF_001515605.1 Sinocyclocheilus anshuiensis
GCTATAATATAGGGCAACTATTTTAGGAATGTGAAAATAAGAAGTCCTGTATTATATGGAGGTTTCATTGACCCACGGCAAGGTCAGCGCTCTGTGCAGCTTCTGATTTAATAGATCTGAAATTAACTCCCCCCTTTGGTCAGTATGTATGTGCGGCGTTATGAATTCTTGTACAATAATTCCTCTTGTCATAGGGTACTCAAGTTGAATATGGACTACGAAAGACCCAATGTAGAGACCATCAAGTGTGTTGTTGTTGGAGACAATGCCGTGGGGAAGACTCGCCTTATTTGTGCCCGGGCCTGCAACACTACCCTGACCCAGTACCAACTGTTGGCCACCCATGTACCCACCGTCTGGGCCATCGACCAGTACAGAGTCTGTCAAGAGGTAAATCTTTTCTCAATTTAATTTATCTTGCCGTTATCATGGCATTACGTCAGGCCTATGGCTGGAAATAATGAGAGCATGATACCCAGATTTGTTTCCGTCAGGATTCATTTAAGTTTCAGCCGGCGGAAGGAAATCAGATGAAAGAAAAAGATCAAATACACCCGTGGTGTTCTTTGCTCTGGGGCAGGGGTGCTACTTTAAAAGCCGAATTAATGCTATGACTCCTCACAGGTCTTAGAACGTTCCAGAGACGTTGTGGATGACGTAAGTGTGTCCCTCCGGCTATGGGACACCTTTGGAGACCATCACAAAGACAGACGCTTCGCCTACGGGAGGTACAAATAAATTATGTTTGAGTTGCACTTTCTGTGTAATAGTGGGGCAAGCTTAAAAGCATAGTTCCCCCCAAAATGAAAATGTTATTATTAATTCACCCTCTTGCCATTCCAAACCCATAGGACTTTCTTCCAGGGAACTCGAAAAGAAAAGTGTAGTAGAATGTTCATGCTGCTCTTCTCCATATAATGGAAGTAAATGGTGACCAAAGGTGACTAAGCTAAAAAGGACAAAATGCAACTTAAGTCTTATAAAGCCATACAATACAATTAAGTCACTCAGAAAATGAATATTCAAATAAATATTTTTTAAACTTAATGCTTCTTGGTCAGTTTATGTCCTTGTATGTTCCATGTACATTGCATTTATTTGTTTTTTATTTAATACTGAAAACAGAACAATGAGAAAATGTCCTTTTTGTTTAAAAAAATAAAAAAGAAGATGATTGATTGATGAAACTTGATTTTTAATTTTTACATTCAAGGGCAGGAAATGAATAAATAGCTTGAATATTTAATTTCAATTCAATATCAACATCTGGGCGGGCATAAAATGGCCCTTTTCGCTGATTGGTCAACCAAAGATCAACTTCATCAGTGCCATCATCCGTCCTTCTTCAGTTCTGTGCAACAGGATAACTGTCACCAAATATTCAATAATAATGCATTGAATATTCAAGCTTTTTATCCATTTTAAAGCTGAATTCTTTTTTTTTTTTTTGGAAAAATTGAGAAACGAAAACATAGCATTTTCAAATTGTTCTGCTTTCAATAAAAAAACAAAAACAAAAGCAAAAAAACTATTGAACACAAAGTACACAGACCCTTCTTGTGTATCACATGACCAATCATGACTAATTTAAATATGTGCATTTTCAAAGCTATTGTATGCCTTCAGAAGACTTGCGTCACATTGTATTGACTTTTGTGATACTTCTGTTGGTCACCATTCACTTTCATTATATGGAAGAGAGGAGTGTGAACATTATTCAAAGCATCTTCTTTTGTGTTCCTCAAAAAATAGATATATAATGTAATAGGGTTGCAAAAAGGTGGAAAATTTCCAGTAAATTTTGGAAACATTCCAGAAATGTAGGAAACTTTCCAGGATTTTTTTGAATATTCCCGTGATTTTTGGAAAGTTTCCGGAAATTTTCCACCCATTTGCAACCCTAGCTGTATATAGTCATAAAAGTTTGAAAGAAAATGTGAGTCAGAATTACTGAACTATGCCTTTAATTCATTTTCACATTATATTCATTTAGTTATTATGGCAATCAATGTGACTCAGATTAAACTACGAATTTGAAAATAACATAAATATGAGGGTATGCATGAGAAAATTTCACAGTGCTCTCTGGATAATATCTCAACAAATTACCAGAGAAAATCTTAATTGCTTCTTCGATTCACAAGTGCCACCACTTTACTGAACAGAAAGACAGGAAGCATCCTGCCATCAGATGCTTTCATCATTTGCTCTGACATCAGACACTGAGCTATTTGCAACTGAATGCGTGCCGAACATGACAGCTGAACACTGTTATGTTAACTCATGGCCATTTTGTGTCAAGCACTTGTTTAATGAGGTCTTTCTTTGCGTTTATCACACGCTCACTGCTTTTATGCTTTCTTTTCTGGCATTTTCAGTGCAGGATAAACAAAACATTCTCATTTTGGTATGAGTTTGTAGTGGCGGTAACATAACATCAATTATGTTATGTTCACAGATGTATTTATTTACCAGAATTTTAGAATGCATAGCATGCAGCATTCATGTTCATATTGTTGCTACTTCATTCAGGGTCATTTTGTTTATCTGTTAATAAAACAATTACTGGCCAGTTTTACAGATAGAGTTTGCTTGGTGTTATCAGTCATGCATAATATGTCAAACCCAATTCACTTTTTTATTTTTAGGAATTGATGGTAGAAACATCTTGATTTATAATGTTAAAAACCTAGGCTGTCTTAATCCACTCCCTACTTCACTAGTAGTGCACTGTCTAGTGAATTAAATTCATTAAAGTGCACTGAAACGTTTACTCCCTAAAAATTCCCAGAATGCACCATAAAAAAGAGCATGAGCTGATGATTATATTTACTTAACGTGGCCAGAAATAATACCAGAAGAATATTGCTCACGGCTTGTTATACAGCAATGTTTTTGCTACCGGTTATATTTTATTGAGTGAACTGTATATAGTCATAAAAGTTTGAAAGAAAATGTGAGTCAGAATTACTGAACTATGCCTTTAATTCATTTTCACATTATATTCATTTAGTTATTATGGCAATCAATGTGACTCAGATTAAACTACGAATTTGAAAATAACATAAATATGAGGGTATGCATGAGAAAATTTCACAGTGCTCTCTGGATAATATCTCAACAAATTACCAGAGAAAATCTTAATTGCTTCTTCGATTCACAAGTGCCACCACTTTACTGAACAGAAAGACAGGAAGCATCCTGCCATCAGATGCTTTCATCATTTGCTCTGACATCAGACACTGAGCTATTTGCAACTGAATGCGTGCCGAACATGACAGCTGAACACTGTTATGTTAACTCATGGCCATTTTGTGTCAAGCACTTGTTTAATGAGGTCTTTCTTTGCGTTTATCACACGCTCACTGCTTTTATGCTTTCTTTTCTGGCATTTTCAGTGCAGGATAAACAAAACATTCTCATTTTGGTATGAGTTTGTAGTGGCGGTAACATAACATCAATTATGTTATGTTCACAGATGTATTTATTTACCAGAATTTTAGAATGCATAGCATGCAGCATTCATGTTCATATTGTTGCTACTTCATTCAGGGTCATTTTGTTTATCTGTTAATAAAACAATTACTGGCCAGTTTTACAGATAGAGTTTGCTTGGTGTTATCAGTCATGCATAATATGTCAAACCCAATTTACTTATTTATTTTAAGTAATTGTTCATAATTTTTAGAAATAGATGGTAGAAACATCTTGATTTATAATATTAAAAACCTAGGCTGTCTCAATCCACTCCATACTTCACTAGTAGTGCACTGTCCAGTGAATGAAAATGCACTGAAATGTTTGCTCCCTTAAAATTCCCAGAATGCACCATAAAAAAGAGCATGAGCTGATGATTATATTTACTTAACGTGGCCAGAAATAATACCAGAAGAATATTGCTCACGGCTTGTTATACAGCAATGTTTTTGCTACCGGTTATATTTTATTGAGTGACCTTATCATGTCAAAGGTCATTTAGTCATCAGTGTTCCAGTGCTTAATGGATTGTTAGCACCCAAATTTATGTTCGTGATTCACACCAGCTAGGGAGGGGAATGAGACACTCAAAGAATCCCTGTTAGAAGAAATGATGTTCTTGCAGTGTTCAGTTCTTATGTCCTTTTGGAGTTGTTTAACAGATGGAGTTCAGCAGCATAAGTATGACCTAATTCTTCCCTCTGACAGTCTGAAGGGGAACCTAAAGACCCTACCAGAGAGAGAATATTTTGTGATTTAGCGCTAGACCAATCCCAATCCAGATACACTAGACTATTTCAATCAGATACACTTGACTTGTTGTCTGGAGAGCATGCCTTGCTCCCTGATTTTGGGCCAGTCATGTTCAATAGAATTATATTTTTCGTCCTCCCTGCTTTATTGCATTCTAAAAATTAAACCAGGGCACTGAGGTCTGGAGTCATAAAGCTTGGCTCGTACTCAAATCATGACCCCTAGATGTTCGCTAGGCATCTTACTCAGGGCTTCGATGTGTGACTGGCATACTCTGTTGTCCTTAGGAGTAACCTATAATTTTACAGGAACGAGATTCCAAGGTTCTGCGCCTCTCTGAACCTGTACTTACCAAATAGAAGAGTAGGGTTAAGAGTAGGGGTGGGCAGGTTGGAGTATTTAATATCGTTGTATCAATAACATAATATATATAAATTAGCTGACATTGCTGACGGTGGGAAAATACAACCTTTACCGCAAAAAGTCTATGTGAGTCTATGTGAGTTTACCTAAAGGAGACCAAGATTTTGCATGGATGTAGCAATTTTACAAATGACTCCTTCTGATAATGTGTTTTATTTGATTGCTAATTAATGACGTGTTGAGTGTTGTACTCCCTGGATTGATGTAAGGTTATTAAAGATAATTGCTGCTTATATGCTGATTTGCTCTCATTTATTCAGGTTGGGGGAGGTATTGTCGAGTTATTGAGAGGGCAATTGCAACCACACCGGCTCTCCAAAAGATTATTTAGCCCAAATAAATGCTACATGTTTTACCAGAAGTGCATTGATTCTGGCTTAACATCAAACAGGCTTTTCTCTAGAGCGCTAGGGTGATCTGCCAAGAGCCCCATTTTGACCCGAGATTAGTTTAGTTTTCAGCAAACCATTATAGAGGACAGGATAGGCTTTAGCCTAGCAATCACTGAGACCATGCAGTGCCATATCAAAGCATTCAGATATCTTTAACTTCAAAAGCTGCTTGATATCAGACTCTGGTTTACTGTCCCATTGGACTTATATTGTCATTATAGACTCTGGCATTAATGTTGTTCTTCTTCAGACAGATTTCCCTGAACTGTTGTTGACTACAAAGGCAAATTATTATGTAGCTTTGTTCTGTGCCTCTTTTTGTTTTTAGGGCTCCTATGATCTTTATGCAAGCCTGTGAAACATAAGAGAGACACTGTAAGTCCTCAAGCCTGCTAGCATCTCCATAATTCTCTGCATTGCCAACTGTGTGGTGTGGTAGCTGAGACCTTTGCTTGCCCAGTCAGCAAGAAATGCACGATTCCTTTTGTGGACCATGGCAAACGGGTGATCGTACATTATTCACTTACTTGTGTGGTGAGAGGTGTTGCCCCCCCTCCCCAGGATAGACTTTGTACTAATCTTGCAACAGGATGGTATGCCAGCAGTGCACCAGAATGTCTGCATGTCATCTTCTTTGTGCTTTTGTTTCATCTGTTTTGTTGATCATGTTTGTTCTAGTCCTCGCAGAGGCAGCCAAAAAACAACAACAACAACAAAAAGCATTGCCGAAGGAGTTTGTGGTCTCTGGCATCAGACGTGTGTAAATCAAAGGCAATCTTTTTGCGTGCTGTCAATGGGTCAGTGTCAGGCTGGCTTTGAGATTGCAGGTTTTGCATGTCCACCAAACACTCAAGGACTGTCATGTTGCTACGAATACCACTTGGCACCATTTGACAATCTTGGCTTAAAATCCCGTTAGCATGCGTGTTACATGGTGTCTTGCCCTGTGTTGTTAAACAGATGAGTTTTCATTGGACAGTTACTTGATTTACTTCTCAACTTTCACTCTCGAAGGTCTGACGTCGTGGTTCTCTGCTTTTCCATCGCCAATCCCAACTCCCTACACCATGTTAAAACCATGTGGTACCTCGAGATCAAGCACTTCTGTCCACGCACACCTGTCATCTTGGTCGGTTGCCAGCTGGACTTGCGCTACGCTGACCTGGAGGCAGTCAATCGAGCTAGGCGACCATTATCAAGGTACTGGTAACTAAAGCCCCCCGTCCCTCTAAACCCAAAAAGTTGGAACTTGGATATTCCTTTAAAATTCATCTCCCAGAGGTAATGCTTTTACTAGGTGTGCTGTTATATTAACACAAGATTTGATTGTATTTATTTGTCTCTCACAGACCCATTAAACCAGGAGATATTTTGCCTCCAGAGAGTGGAAGGGAGGTCGCCAAAGAGCTTGGCATCCCATACTATGAGACAAGTGTTTTCGACCAGTTTGGCATCAAGGATATCTTTGATAATGCAATCCGAGCTGCCCTCATCTCCAGACGCCACCTACAATTCTGGAAGTCCCACTTGAGGAAGGTTCAAAAGCCACTGTTGCAGGCACCATTTTTGCCACCCAAAGCCCCTCCACCACTTATTAAGATTCCAGAGTGCCCAACCAAAAACCGGGATGGCCCGAGGCAGCTTCTTGAGAGCCCCCTGTGCGTTGATGTTATGTTTGTCATCCAAGAACACATCCAATTGTTTGCCCACAGGATCTACCTGTCTACTTCGTCCTCCAAATTCTTCGACCTCTTTCAGATGGACTTCTCCGATGAGTCCCAGTGCTTGGTGGTAACTGAGCGTCACGGGCGGGATCAACTGATGCGCACCCTAAGCCTGGACACGGAAGAGGACATCATGGTTCTCCCCAATCTTTCGCCTTGCTCGCTCAGGGCATCCAAGAGTGACGGAACCCTCAAGATGATGAGTTTCAGTGGAATGCACTGGCGCACCAAGCTGTCCCTGGCCTCTTGGAGCAAGGCCTTCCATAGCATCCACAAGGAGAACGTGAACAATCCGGTCACGGGTGCGCCAGCTCTTATGACTATTGTCAAGATGGATCATTCCATCCACCATGGACCGTTCAGCACTGTCCTACGCTTCCTCTACACTGGTGAGCTGGATGAGAAGGAGAAGGACCTGATGAAGATCGCCCAGATTGCAGAGATCCTAGAAGTGTTTGATCTTAGGATGATGGTGGAGAACATCATGAACAATGAGGGCTTCATGAATCAAGAGATCACAAAAGCGTTCCATGTGAGAAAGGCCAACCGAATCAAAGAGTGTCTCACCAAGAATAACTTCACAGGTATTGAGGAACCCAGATGTGTTTATTTTATCTTCGAATGAGAAAGAAGCACAGTCTCCTTAAAATGATTTAAAATGATTTGCTGCCACATCTGAAATATGCTCATGCTAGTTGAAACATGCAATAAGTGATGTCTTTGTAAAATGCAGTTTCTCATGCTGTTTTGGACTCTCTTTGCAGATGTGGTGTTCAGGTTGGATGATGGCACCATTAATGCCCACAAACCACTGCTGATCTCTAGCTGTGACTGGATGGCTGCCTTATTTGGGGGCTCTTTCATGGAGAGTGCAAATGACGAGGTGAGTGTGAAAACAATGTTTGATGAGCTCCAGTTAGGGCACTGACAAGTCTACAGAACAACTTTATTTCGTCTTATGCATTAATGAGTCTGCCAGTTCTCAAGCAGATGGTACAAGGTCACACCGCACAGACATTTACATGCGCTTACATACTCAAATAGATGCGCACTGACACATTTTACAGACACTGGCTTGCCAACAAATTGCATCAAATTCTTGAATAACTAAAATAGTCTAGTCCTTGTGTCTCTAAGTGACATTTTTTCTGCAGTGATGAATGATCCGTCAGCTCTCAAGACCGTTTTGGAGACATGATGTTTGTCTTACAAGACATTTTATTCACAATATAGCAGGGTTATTACATTTTTGAAAATGTCATTCATTTGTATTTTGTTTTGCATTGATTTTCAATTTCAGTTTAGCTGTAGTAATTGTTTATTCAGGACTTCTTTTTTTCTTTGGAAATTTTGTTTCAGTATTAGATCTAGTTTCCAAAAGTAATTTTCCCTATTTTGAGATTTATGGAGTTTTTGTATATATTTTAGTGCACATTTATATTGTTACATGTTGTTTTTTTAAGTATTACAGTTTTTTACAATATTTAAAAAATATATTTTTTGTCTAGTTTTTGTCTTTGTAATCATTTTTATTAATGATAATAACCTTATAGTACAGTTAGCTTCATATATTTTTCCATTTATAGCCATTTACATGCATAATCCATAATTAATGAGCTGAGTTGCATAATCGATACAGGTACTTCTTGCTGTTTGAAGCAAACATTATGCTTTTTGCTAATTTCACTGCTGCCACATTAATCCTGTTTCCACTGTCCAAATAGATGCTTTCATCTGTGGCACTGTTCATTAATTTCTTCCTTAACAGGTGGAATAAAGCAGACCGAGTTTCCTCCCTAAGGAGGAAAAGCAGACGTCATTCAGAGACAGTGATCTGTTTTCCTCTACAGCTAATCTTTGCACAACGGACTCAGTGTTTTTTTTTTTTTGCCTTACTGCTCTGACATTTCATGAAAGTGTAACAATTGGCACAGCTATATTTTAGACCGCGTCCTACTTTCAGACTTAAGTCCACACTTCACAGTGCTTGCTGAAATCCGTGAGAGCATGCCTCTTTTTCTTACACTCTCTTTTGGAGTGGTTAGACTACCCCGGCAAAACACAGCAATCTAATGTGCTTGCCCTTGAAGAGTATTATGTAATGAGTTACGTAGCAGCATCTATCTGTGTGTTCTGCCCAAATGTGCTTAGTAATGCTGGACTGCTGGTGAGCCGGCCATCAGTTTCATAGAGAGCTGACCAGAGTCTGTTAAATACACGATACTTTTTAATGGTTGAATTAAAATCTATCAAAAAAATAATTTGAGTTTTACACTTCTTAATCATGTATAAATCCTATGAAAATCAACATAAAATTAAAAAGGGCCCTATTTACATTTTAATACATATTACTTAACTTAAGTATTCATTCATCTGTGCATGTTATTCCGGAAAAAAAAGGTCTGTATGTGCAATTTTTTTATTAAAACAATTTCAGAAATAAAATAACATTATTATATACACCATTGGTAAAAACTAAAAGTTCAGAATTATGATTTTGATTTTGAAAGAAGTCACCAAGTTCACCAAGGCTGCATTTATTTGATTGAAAATTCAGGAAAAACAGTTATATTGTGAAATATCATTATAATTTAAAATGGTTTTCTATTTAAATATATTTTAAAATTTGATTTATTCTTGTGATGCAAAGCCGAATTTTCAGCATCATTACTCCAGTCTTCAAGGTCACATGATCATTCAGAAATCATTTTAATATGCTGATTTGGTGCTCAATTATTAATAATGGTTCTTATTATTATAAATGTTGAAAACCGTAAATGCTGCTTATGTGGAAACCATGATATTTTTTTCCGAATTCTTTTATTAATTTATTTGAAATGCAAATCTTTTACTACATTATAAATGTCTTTATTGTTACTTTGTGTTTTTCTGTATTTTAATCAAATAAATGCAGCCTTGAAGAGGATTAAAAAAAAAAAATCTTTTGACTTTTGACCGTTAATGTGTGTATTATGTTATATACTTACCAAGGGAAAAAAATAAGTTTCATCCGGTAACTTTGTCAAAATCAACTGGTTTTATTCATAAAATTTGTCAAATTTAGGTCAAAATTTTATGTACAGTAGTCTGACTAAATCAACCTGACAAATTGGTTTAGACTGAGTAAAAACAAATCTTTGGGGTAACATTTGCAGGTTACAACAGGTTTTTTGTGCAACGTATAACTTGCTCTACTTCTTAACCGAAAGTCCTCTTATTTTTCAACCTCTCCAACAACCTGTCAGATGCCCACGAAATCAATTCCCAGAGGATAAAATCAAGTCTTGTTCTACGTTTTATCCCACCGATTTCCTATTTCCCTCAGAATTATTGTCACATTTCAGAAGGAAATGGATTGTAAACTATTTCACGCTGACGCTGACAGAACCAGATGGAATTTAAGAAATTGATTGTTTGTAGAATAATGACGCACGTACATGTGTGTTGCCAGGTCTCATTCCCCAACACCAGCAGGGTATGCATGCAGGCAGTGCTGGAGTATCTCTACACCAATCAGCTGTCGCCCATGGCAGACCTGGACCCAATGGAGCTAATCGCCCTGGCCAACAGACTGTGCCTTCCACGGCTCATCGCCCTGACAGGTGAGCTCTCTGCCAACGCCCCGCCACACGCTCCGAATGACACACAAAACAACACACACGTTCCTCAAGCACAGGGCTGAGCTGTTCGGCCACCTAGGATCTAAAGCAAACAGGCCTTTTAGCCCTTTTATTCTGTGTTGCTTAGCAACGAGCGATGTCAAGGTGCCAAATAAAAGAGAACATCTCCGCGGAGCTTTGTGTGGCACACACTACAATCTGTCCGGCGGACGTCATCTAATGACGTGGTGGTGACAGGCTGAAATTTATCTGTGACTCCAGATGCAGCTATTTACCTCCGGTTTTGCTTAGCCTGAACCGTCCCTGAGGATAAAAGATTTTCTTTTTTTGTGAGTCAGTTTATTTACAGTCTGCATGAGTAATAAAGCATCATGAAATATCATACTGTGTAAATAGCTTTGCTTAAAATACCCTTGCACACAAAATACACATTTTTTTTTTAGGCTTGAAGTAAACAAAACAAGATTATTAGAGCATTTTGTTACAAGAACATACTATTTCAGTCTCTCTACTTCAAAATTTCATGTTTAAAGGTTTAGTTCACCCAAAAATGAAAATTCTGTAATTAATTACTCACCCTCGTGGTGTTCGAAACCCGTAAGACCTTCGTTCATCTTCGGAACACAATTTAAGATATTTTTGATGAAATCTGAGGG
>NW_015544159.1:1201733-1206552 GCF_001515605.1 Sinocyclocheilus anshuiensis
TCTGACCCTCCCATAGACAGCAAGGTAACTACCACGTTCAAGGTCCAGAAAAGTACCAAGATGATCGACAAAGTAGTCCGTGTGACATCAGTGGTTCAACTGTAAAGCCACATGCTCATGCGTCATGATACTGTTGTGAATGCGCATCCAAAGTGACGCAGTAGAGACGAAAATGCGGAATAAAGTCGTTATTTTTGTTTTCTTTGCGCAAAAAAAGTATTCTCGTAGCTTCGTAACTTTACAGTTGAACCACTGATGTCACACAGACTACTAGGGTGAGTAATTAATGACAGAATTTTAATTTTTGGGTGAACTAACCCTTTAATTTGGTGTTACTTGCTGTTTCTTCATAATTATTTGTGAAATTTACTAGCAATTTCTGAAAATGAGTGAAAACTGTTTCTACACCAATTTTTTCAACTCATCTAAATGTGCCTTCTGTTTAACAGAGGTTTTCTCTCCTCAGAGCAATACGCTGTGAGCGAGTTCTTAAAAGCATCTAAAGATGGACAGGATATCGATGGAGAGGTACTCACCTATCTAGAGCTTGCTCAGGTAAATCGATCTTTTGTTATTAAAATGGATAATTGACAGTGGATAAAAGTGTCAGCTAAATGTATAAATGTAAATATTAGTGATTATATTGTAATGTAAATGTTAGTGCTAATTAATCACATAGGTTTGATGTGGTGAGTGGCGATTAATCGACCCTAATGATAAAACATTTGATCGTACATATCTCTACACTCTAAATAACAAATACAATACAATACAAATGCATGTTATAATCTTCATTCAAATGACCTGTTATATCTTAATGTTCCTCGGGTCCTAGCAAAGCTCATTATAATGCTTCTTTTGCTTGGAATAATCTACAAAATAATTTAATGCTGCTCATACTCCCATCATTTTAACAGATTCTGCTTTATTCTTCTGATAAATTGTTGTTGTGATTCATGATTATGTTGTATTGTGTTTGATGTTGTAAATTTTGTATATTTTTGTTATTTGTTGCTGCCCTCTTGGCCAGGTCATGCTTGTAAAGGATATTTTTAATCGCAATGAGTTTTTAACCTGGTTAGATTTTAGGTTAAAGAAATTGAATGAATTTGAATCAGTATAAATGAAATATATCCTAATAATATTTGTTTATTGGCATCTTTTTTGCTGAGTATGGCACGGGGGGCATGTACTGTAATTAGTATTATATGTTCATGCTAAAAAACATTAGTGTAGCCTCATGAAGTAAAAATAGATATTGAAATAGTTGCGATAATTATTTTTAAAGCGTTCATCATTCCATATTAAACAGATAAATAATCTCAAGAAAATGTTTTGTCTGTGTGTGTGTGTATTTTTCCTAGCCCTAGTAAATATATGTAAATATATATATATATATATATATATATATATATATATATATATTACACATACAATTAAAGAAATGACTGGCAACATTAGTTGCAAATAGAGTACTGTAAACAAACAGAACCAGGTTTAATGATTTAAACTGTAATTTAACAGCATTCAAAACACAGGATGTTTCCTGTAAACATCCAGTGTCTCTACAATAAAATCAACCATGATTTTACAGATGAATAATACAGCAGATATTAAACAGTAATATCTGTAAATATCTGGCATTCTGTATGACTATAATTACAATATGCAATTTATCTGATGCTTTCATACAAAGCTACTTACAATAAACCTATTGCAGTTTTGTTTGAAGTGTTACAAGTCACAATATGTTGGTGCCATTTCATCTTCCTTTGAGCCTACTGTACAGTAACCTTCAAAGTTTTGACAGTAGCTGTGAGAATTCATAGTAAAATACAATATATCGTTTCAGAATACAAGATGACAGCCTTTGTTTACTGTGATCATATTCCAGTATTTAGACTAAATACATACAAACGTTAACGTCTTGTTTTTTATTCTCTTGTTTTGATGACAGTTCCATAATGCTAATCAACTTGCTGCCTGGTGTTTACACCACATCTGCACCCATTACAACAGGATATGTGCCAATTACCGCAAAGAGATCAAGTCAAAATCAGCAGGTAAATGCATTTCCTGAACAGTTATGAGACAGACGCAAACCGTCACCATTGGAACTGCACGATTTAAAGCACCTGTAGTAACAATTTACTTTGCTTCATTACATAGAAGTAGCTATGATGAGTACATATGAGTCTTTAAGAGTGTCCTTTTAAAGAGATAGTTCACCCAAAAATGTAATCCACAAAATAAATTAATAAATAAAAAAGAAATACAAGTTAATAAAATTACATCAAATTTAATTTTATATATATATATATAGATATATTTAAACACTACTGTATATTGCGATTAAAATATAATAATAACATTAAATAGACATATTTAAAAAAGAAAAAAAACTTTACTGTAAGGTTCCATTTGTTATCATTGGTTAACTACATTAGTTAACATGAACTAACAATGAAAAATACATAAACATATATACATTAATAAAGCATTTATTAATCCTAGTAAATATTACTTTCAACATTTACTAATACTAAAAGCAAAAGTTGTATAATTAATTAAATAATTATTAAAAGTTGTATAAATAATGTTAATATTACGTAATGGAAATATGAACATGAATTAACATTTTTAATATTACTTAATGGTAATATAAACATGAATTAACATTAAACAGTTGTATTTTTATTAACTAACATTTAAAAAGCTTTATAAATACTGTAACAAATGTACTGCTTATTGTTAGTTAATGCATTAACACCCGTTAAAATTAAACCTTATTGTAACCAAATGGGTTATGGGTTACCAAAAAAAAAAAAAAAAAAAAAAACCTTAACCCTTATTAAAGTGGAAGCAGAAAAGGATAATTTTTTGCAAAATTCTCACACTGCTCTTTTATTAACATTTTGAATTAGATTTTATTTTTAGATTCTGCTTTCAATTTAATTTTTGTTCATTTTGTTTTGTTTTGTCATTTGTATTAGTTCCCCTTCTAGGGAACTCAACGCTGCGCCCCCTAGGGGGCACGTTGGGGAATGCAGCCTGCATGACCGGTGTCTGAAGCACGTGTGAAACAATGCCAATCTATTGGCCCACCTGGCCCATGACGTCATAGGCGGGATGCCCGGAAGTATAAAAGGGCACCTGCTGAATACATCATCCTCTTTGCTGTCTTTAGGAGCCGTCTGTTTGAAGTGCGTGTGAGAGACCAAGGCAGGTGAGCGGTGTGGAAAGTGTGTGCCTCCGTTCCAGAGGTTTCTGGCACTTGAGGACGCGCACAATCTATCTGTCATCTGTTTTTGGTCAGGAGCTTGCGCGTTTAGTGCTCGAGGGCTCTGAACGTGCTCATTGTGAGAGCACACGCATTCAGAGTTACGCGCTCATTGTGATGAGTCACGATGTCTAGGCTCCGCTCGCATTTGTTCCTATTCCCGAGGGATACGGAACAGAGCGTTTGTGTCTAAAAAAAAAAAAAAGAATAAACTTTAACCCTTATTAAAGTGGAAGCAGAAAAGGATAATTTTTTGCAAAATTCTCACACTGCTCTTTTATTAACATTTTGAATTAGATTTTATTTTTAGATTCTGCTTTCAATTTAATTTTTGTTCATTTTGTTTTGTTTTGTCATTTGTATTAGTTCCCCTTCTAGGGAACTCAACGCTGCGCCCCCTAGGGGGCACGTTGGGGAATGCAGCCTGCATGACCGGTGTCTGAAGCACGTGTGAAACAATGCCAATCTATTGGCCCACCTGGCCCATGACGTCATAGGCGGGATGCCCGGAAGTATAAAAGGGCACCTGCTGAATACATCATCCTCTTTGCTGTCTTTAGGAGCCGTCTGTTTGAAGTGCGTGTGAGAGACCAAGGCAGGTGAGCGGTGTGGAAAGTGTGTGCCTCCGTTCCAGAGGTTTCTGGCACTTGAGGACGCGCACAATCTATCTGTCATCTGTTTTTGGTCAGGAGCTTGCGCGTTTAGTGCTCGAGGGCTCTGAACGTGCTCATTGTGAGAGCACACGCATTCAGAGTTACGCGCTCATTGTGATGAGTCACGATGTCTAGGCTCCGCTCGCATTTGTTCCTATTCCCGAGGGATACGGAACAGAGCGTTTGTGTCTCGCGGCCCAGTTCCGCCATTGCCACGGCACAGTTATCTCAACTCGCGGTCATTGCTTTGATCTGCGGCATCCGCACACCCTCTCTTTACGGTTGTCAGATGCCACGGATATTGTTGGGTTGTTATGACGATGAAGTGTGAGCACAGTCATTTCAGCCCTGATCCTGCGAGATCGTGGGCGAAGCTATATTCAGCTCAGCCGTGCCTCTCTAATATGCATGTTAATGTGTGTGGAGAGCCTCGCTGGGTGTGAATATATTTAAATATCCTGTGGAGAGAGGCTTGCGAGTTTTCTCTCCCAGGGGTTTCAGCACCTAGAGGGGTTATGGGGAATATCTTTTTGCTCTGGAATATGGCGGTCTGAGAACAGCTATATTCTAGCCTAGATTTTAATAACTAGGTTGGGTTCCCCTTGGCACAAGTTCTCGAGTAAGTGCTGAAGTCTTTGTTTAGGAATCTGCTATTCGAGGATAGCTGTGTTCCAGCGCGGAGACCGATTCCCTTTTAGGGTTTTTAGATTGGGGTCTCTGTGAGCCCCTTGCCTGGACTGTGCTGTCTCCCCTTCGGGGTTTTAAATAGATGGTCCACTTCCGTGGCCTGGGCAATCTTCAGCCTTATCTGAGAGAACTGCTATTCGAGGATAGCTGTGTCCAGCCCTCTTTTGCTATGGCTACTGCTTACATCAGGCTTGATCTC
>NW_015544159.1:1206907-1211401 GCF_001515605.1 Sinocyclocheilus anshuiensis
GGACTGACACGGATTGGGGACCTCCTTAATATAGCTTTCTGAGGGTGGTTATATTCCAGCCATTGTTTTTGGCAGGTGTCATTGCTTTTTCATAGCTGTCTGAGGATATCTGTGTGACAGCCCATCATAAGTAGACAGCCCACTCTTTGTGGTCTGGGTAGTTTCTGTCAGTCCCACTCCTTAGTATAGCTATCTGAGGGTGGTTATATTCCAGCCATTGGTATGGCGGGTCGGGCTTACCTGAATACAGCTATCTGAGGCTAGCTGTGTTCCATTGCGGTTGAGGTGAGCCCTCTTATGGAGTGGTCCCTTTTCCTACAGCCTAGCTATGTGCTAGCTCAGTGATCGCTCCCCTGCTTAGGGTTTTAATTAGCGGTCTTTTCATCTATTTTAGGGTTTTAAGTAGCAGTTTTTTGAGCCCTTACCTGGACAGTGCTGTCTCCCCTTTTGGGTCGTAAGTAGACAGCCCACTCTTTGTGGTCTGGGTAGTTCAGTCGAGCCCCCCTTCTGGTAGCCCTTCCTAGGTACATAGCTATCTGAGGATATCTGTGTGCTAGCTCAGTGACTGCTCCCCTTCCTAATGTCTTTAAGTAGTGGTCTCCTTGAGCCCTTGCCTAGATAGCGCTATCTCCCCTGCTAGGGTTGTAAGTAGATAGCCCACTCTTTGTGGTCTGGGCAGCCGCATAGGAGGGTTTACCTGGTTATTTAGTAGCTGTGCGGGACTAGCTGTTAATAGCTCTTTGATTGCTCCCCTTCTTACGGTTTTTAAGTAGCAGTCTCCTTGAGCCCTTACCTAGACAGTGCTGTCTCCCCTGCTACGGTTGCAAGTAGACAGCCCACTCTTTGTGGTCTGGGACGTTTCAGTCGGTCCCCCTTCTGGTAGCCCTTCCTAGGTGCATAGTTATTTGAGGATATCTGTGTGCTAGCTCAGTGTCTGCTCCCCTTTTTTAGGGTCTTTAAGTAGCGGTCTCTTTGAGCCCTTGCCTAGACAGTGCTATCTCCCCTGCTAGGGTAGTAAGTAGATAGCCCACTCTCGTTTCAGTCGGTTCCCCTTTTGGTAGCCCTTCCTAGGTGCATGGTTATTTGAGGATAGCTATGTGCTAGCTCGGTGATCGCTCCCCTGCTTAGGGATTTTAAGTAGCGGTCTCTTTGAGCCCTTGCCTAGACAGTGCTGTCTCCCCTGCTAGGGCCGTAAGTAGATAGCCCACTCTCTGTGGTCTGGGCAGCTCTGTAGGAAGGCTATCTTGGCTACACAATCCTTCGTAAGACCTTAGGGACATAGCTATCTGAGGATATATTTGTTCTAGCTCAGCTGCTACTCTCTTTACCTGGAATTTAAGTAGCATCGTTTGAGCTCCTCTAGAGGCTTTCTAGTTGGCCTCCTCAGCGGTCTTTTGTATCCAGGCTAGTTCTGCTCACATAGCATAGCTATCTGAGTATAGCTGTGCTCTTAACTTGGATGGGATGTTCCCCTTGATCTATTCAGTTTCCCCTGTTTCTGCCAAGTTGCGTGAGCAGCCTGTGGCGTCAGTGGCATGGCCCCTTTCTGAGGAAAGGCTTTGTTTATGTCTGTCGCTTCCTTGGTGCTCTCCCACCAGGTGGACAGGCATGCGCCTCGGCACGGCATGATTGGATTTAATTCCCCAATGTGCCCCCTAGGGGGCACAGCGTTGAGTTCCCTAGAAGGGAAACGTCTCGGGTTACGCATGTAACCATGTTTCCCCAAGAGGGAACGAGGCGCTGCGCCCCCTTGCCATGCCTTTGGCCTGCCTGTCTACGTCTCCTTCAGACAGCTAAAGTAGATGACGTATTCAGCAGGTGCCCTTTTATACTTCCGGGCATCCCGCCTATGACGTCATGGTCCAGGTGGGCCAATAGATTGGTGCTGTTTCACACATGTTTCAGACACCGGTCATGCAGGCTGCATTCCCCAATGTGCCCCCTAGGGGGCGCAGCATCTCGTTCCCTCTCGGGGAACCATGGTTACATGCTTAACCCGAGACGTTTTTTTAATATGTCTATTTAATATATATAATTTATATTTTAATTTTAATATAGTTTACATATTAAAATTTATATTTTATATTTTAAAAGTTTTCATAATTAAGATTTATGTATTAATTTTAGTTTATTTAGTTATTTTAGTACTTCAAGTAAAATTAATGAGAAATGTTGCCTTTTCAGCAACTAGCTGAAATAAAATAAGTTGAGGTCTTTGTTTTTTTATTTTTATTTTACTTAAGCTAATGGTTATTTCATGTATCGATTTTTTTATGATTTTGGTTTTATACTATAATAACCCTGCTGTGAAGTTATTCTTCCTTAGGTAAAAATGACAGAATTTTAAATTTTATGCAGACTGTTCCTTTAAGAGGACACAATTTTTGCTTTATGAGCTGTTGTATATCATTCACCCTTGATCTCATTCTGGGCTTGTGTTGTAATGTAAGCAGAAAACCAGGAATATTTTGAGAAGCACCGCTGGCCTCCGGTCTGGTATCTGAAAGAGGAAGATCACTATCAGCGGGTAAAAAAGGAGAGGGAGAAGGAGGATGTGGTGTTGAATAAACATCACTCGCGATGGCGCTGGTGTTTCTGGAGCACATCCCCTGCTGTTGCTTGAGTCTGTACCCTCTTGTTTTATTTTTAAAGCTCTTATTTTCTTTTTTTTTCTTTTTTGCTAGGAAGAAACAGGCCACTCTACATGAGCATTCGGTTTGAAGCACAATCTCAATGTCCAATCAATGCTGGCCATCGAATAGGGATATTACTTAAGGTGTAATATTTGTTTTAATAATCGAGCTGATGTGTTGGACTTGGTTGTGATCTGACTGTGTTAGAAGCATAAGAATCACTTGAGACACTAAGATGATTAGGGAGTGATTTTTCTTGTCTTTCCTTTTTCACTTAAGTGCTATATAGTGTATATTTGCATTAACACATTTTAAACTGTTAAATGAAATCATCAAAGCGGAAAATGCTCATTATGCCACTAATTCTGAGCACATGCATTGATTTACAAAATTTCCAATATACAATTCTGAGTTCAGGCAAATTTTGGGTAATGTGGTAAGCCTGTTTATTGGACAACTTGTGAGCAAAAATTAAGAGCACTTGAGGTTTGGGCTCGCTGTAGATTGTAATATAATGGATGTAGTTTGATCATTGTGATTGTAAGAGCTTACAGCATTCAGCCCTATGTATGAACATCAGGGACAGGAACGCAGTAGATGGGTCATTCCTCTTACGCAGCATATTTTGAACTTTTTTTTTCCCTAAAAAATGCATCGTTGCATTTCTGTAAAAGGATATGCTAAACTTTCTGAAATATGTTCTCGTAAAACTCAGGCACTTAAAATGTATATTGTTATAACTTGATTGATTTACACAAGAACAAAAATCAGGAAAAAAGTTACAGGATGATATGGAATATGGTGGAAAAAAATATGCGATAGGAGGAAAATGTATATTTCGAAGCTTTGCGTTCACGTGCAAATTTTTTGTGTTCCCCCATGAAATATGGCATTTGCTTGCAAAAGTTTTGCAATCCAGTTTTCAATCAGAAATGCTAGTTAATTTCATGAATAATTACAATAAATCGGCATGTAACTTTAATAGATTTGAATTAAACGTGAAATTAAAATCATGAAAAACATGAAATTTGGAAGTAGGAAGACTGAAATAGTATTTTTTTGTAAAACTCACTCCAATAATCTTTGTTACAGTTACAACTTAAAAAGTATATTTTTTTATAGTGTAAAAGGATGTATTGGCAGTTAATTTTGAACTCTTTTTTTTTTTTTTTTCCGGAAAATGTTGATATACTGATTTCCGTAATTTCTGTAAATTATAAACAGGGTGGACCATTTTTAAAATAAGACAAACCAACTAATACCACAGAAATTAACAATTCATTATTGCTGATACTTTTAGCTACACTTATGTTTGTATTGCTGTGTTTGTTTGTTTGTTTTTTCTCAACAAAATGATATCACTTCCTGCAGGATGATGTCAACTGGCTTTTGTTAAAGGAAATTAAAAAAGAAAATTAACAGAGTGGAATAGTGGAACACATCAAAAATCTAAAAAATTATTAGAAATTAAAACAACATTCGCAATGAACATTTTCATCAGGAAAAAATGAATAAACAACTGGAATTTTTCTTAATAAATTGTTGAGTTTTAATTTTTGAATTTAGTGCATGAAATCATGACAAATCATGATCAAAAAACGTCTCGGTTACGTATGGTAACCCTCGTTCCCTGAAGGCGGGAACGGAGACGTCACGTCGGATGACCGACGAATTGGGATCTCGCTTAGAGAGACCAATCTACTTCAAGTGTAAACTAAACGAGCCAATGCACATTGGCATGCGATTATTGCATCCAGCTGCCGCTGATCACAGCGTGAGTATAAGTAGGCAGCAGATGCAGCGCATATTCAGGTTTTCGCTGAGGAGCCGAGCCGGTGACCCGGCCGCTCAGCGGTGGTAC
>NW_015544159.1:1211675-1220633 GCF_001515605.1 Sinocyclocheilus anshuiensis
GTCTGGCTGCCGAGGGGATGGAGGAGCTCAACAGGGTCTACTATATGGACTCTCTGGAGTGGTTTTAGCAAGCCGACCCGAAGCCGGGGCCTCTCAGTGCTTCTACCCGTTTGAGGTGAGAACACAGGAGGATACCGGCTCCACACGAAGGCAATAGAATGTAGCGGACGTGTTAGGGGTCGCCCAGCCCGCAGCTCTACAGATATCTGCCAGCGAGGTACCACGAGCCAGCGCCCAGGAGGATGCAACACTCTAGTTGAAAGAGCTTGCAACCTGAACGGGCAGGGCACACCCTGTGCCTGATACGGCAGACAGGGGAGATGATCACCTGCAACACAAACAGGGGGTAGTGCAGCCTGATGTGTGCAACCCACTCGACACGGGAAACCACCACCGCTGAAGCGCCGTACCGCCAACACGAAGAGCTCTCCAAGAGCGCGCTGAACTCGTTCAGTCTTCTTCTCTCAGTAGAGTAGTCAGGAGCAGAACGATGTGATCGCTCGGCTCCGAAGCGAAAAGCTGAATATGCGCTGCATCTGCTGCCTACTTATACTCACGCTGTGATCA
Source organism: Sinocyclocheilus anshuiensis (assembly GCF_001515605.1). NCBI lineage: Eukaryota > Metazoa > Chordata > Actinopteri > Cypriniformes > Cyprinidae > Sinocyclocheilus > Sinocyclocheilus anshuiensis. The sequence continues at coordinate 1,212,243 of NW_015544159.1, forward strand.
GCGGCAGCTGGATGCAATAATCGCATGCCAATGTGCATTGGCTCGTTTAGTTTACACTCGAAGTAGATTGGTCTCTCTAAGCGAGATCCCAATTCGTCGGTCATCCGACGTGACGTCGAGAGTGACTGACTGAAAGGGAACTAATATAGTTTTGTTTAATGGTGTCTTTAAAAATGTTTTATCCAATATTAAATATGAAGAAAACTTCATATACTGTATACTGCATAATAGGAATGATCCAGCTCTGTCCAGATGGAAAAAAAATAAATCAGGAGCAGATAAACAAAATCACTTCCAACTACCAGTTGCACATTATTTTTCTAGAGTCTCTTCCATGTGTTGTAGCATAGTGTTAGGCTTTACTGACAAACTACACATTCACTTATAATTAGAAGGGCTTAGAAACACGGCTTAGTTCAGGGCAAACCTTAACTAACAACAAAAAATAATAATAATAACAATAATAATGTAACCACTACTCACATATAGTACATATAATACATGAATTCCACCATTGTTGTGCTAGAAGTTACATATGTACTGTAGTGGATTGTAACTTTATTTACACATCAAAGATTGTCATAGTTGTGAAAGCTAAAACGATTTCCTAAGCTGTGTCCTATAATGAATAATTAATATATGTAAATGTTTCATGGTAGGATATTACTGGAAAAGAATGTACTGCGGCTTTATGTGTTGGTATGTACTGCACTCTTAAAAGACAGTGAAGGGTTTTACGTAACAAAACACAGGGTCGGTGCCAATGTATCCTAAACGAAACTGGACGAAAGATGTAACTGCCTATTGATAAAGGAGGAACGTTTATACTTGAAGAAAAATAATAGTGTTTAGTCATTATAGTGTAGATTATCCTTAATTTACCAAAGCAATATATAAATGATCACATGCATAAGATGCCATGATTGTTCTTTTTCGGTGGTATTGGCAAAATTGTTGTTAACTATTGTTAGCTGCTGAAAACCAGATGGCTGGTTCATTTGGTTCTTGCTGTCTAAATGCCTTTGATCTTGCTGGTCATTATCTTTAATGTCAGTTCTTTGTTTATTTATGTATTTCATTAATTTATTTTTAAAAAATTGGAAAATTGTTGAATAAATTATTGATTTTACTTGGTATCGAGTAATTGATTTTTCTAGGACAATTACATTGGTTTAATTCAATGTAATCTTCCAATGCTAACGGGTTGGTAATTGGATAGCTGACATGAAATTTCAAACCGTAGCATAGTCTGCAGTGTGACATACCTATACATAATCAAAAATCTTTTCTAATTATTTAATGTATTAATCAATTAATATGGTCATAAATCCAAAGGTTAAAAGACAAATCCATTGATTCATAGATATTCATGCTCACACTTTATGATTATACACTCTAAAAAATGCTGGGTTAAATACAACCCAGTGCTGGGTACAATAAAGACAAACCCAGCAAATGGGGTGTTTTGAACCAGCGGTTGGGTTACTACCCAGAAGGTTTGTTTAAACATTTAATCAAACCGCTGGGTCAAAACAGCCCAATTGTTGGGTTTGTCCCTATTTTACCCAGCACTGGGTTGTATTTAACCCAGCATTGTTTAGAGTGTATATGCAAGGTTTTAATTTGTCACACTATGGACGCTTTTCACATTTCCGTGGTTTTCAGAAATGTCTGAAACTTGGGTAAAATTCTATAGTAGTGAACGGAAGCTAAAACAAATGTAATTTTTGTTGTTCAAAACAACATGGGTGAATGGGTGCCGTCAGAATGAGAGTCCAAACAGCTGATAAAAACATCACAATAATCCACAAGTAATCCACACAACTCCAGTCCATCAGTTAACGTCTTGTGAAGTGAAAGGTTGCGCGTTTATAATAAACTAATCCATCATTAAATCATTTTTAACTTCAAACTAGGGGTGGAACGGTTCGTGGAAAAAAATCGAACCGTACGGTTCTCCACACACGGTTCGGCACGCGCTAGGACTGCGGTTCAACTTAAATCTGACAACTCATCTGTAATAGGCCTATGGTTTGCTATAAAGAACACTTAAAGCAAACAGGGTTCGGCTGTTTCTGTTGATGGAATCGCATTCTGGCTTCCCAGTACATTACAACAACAGCGATGGAAAAAAAAAACGTGGACAAACCATTCACTCTTGTTCAATGCGAATGGCGTATGCTGGAATATGAGCATTTATTCCGGAGAGAAAAAAACAATATGTGGACAAACCAGTCACTCTTTAATCAATGCGAGTGCTTTATGCTGGAATAACTGTCATTTATGCCCTCATCACGTGTTGATAACGCAGGTGAGACCTGAACAGCACACGTTGATATCTGTGTTTAAGCTAAACTTGTTTCAGCTTTGCCAGTTTAAACATTTAAGAGCCAGAGGACGCGAGCTCGCTCACGCAGTGAGAAGATTTGTGTGTGCGCTCATCTGAAGCGCGTAAACCGCGCCTCAGAACGCCGCAAATATTAAGCTTTCTCTGAAGTGTTGTGTTTAAATGGACAAATTCACACAAAAATTACGTAAAAATGCCCGTCTTGGTAAGTATCCTATAGCAGACATAGCCGGCTGAACGTACTGTATCAGTGCATTCTCTTAAAGTGACAGAGCTTTCTTAATATTAATCAAACAGCAACAACAAAGAAATCACTCACTGCTCTTGATTGAATAGCTTTTGTAACTTTAATAAAGATTAATCTTTAATTTATACAGTCAAATATGCAATGCTCTTTTACATTTCATTATTCAATTTCTGTACTTAAAAACTAATGTTAGACCTACCTAAAAAAAAAACTGAAAATCACTGTTTATTTTATTTGTATCTTTACTCTATTGTATTTATTTGTGCTGTTGCTTGTAGTTAGATTATTCTTATTTTCTTTATTTTTATTTGACAGTATAGTTTTTCCCTAAACATAGCACATACCGAACCGTACCAAAACCGTGACTCGTAAACCGTGATACAAACCGAACCGTGAGTAAGTTGAATTGTTCCACCCCTACTTCAAACGGTTGCTTACAGCTAAAACACGGGTCCTCAATCTAAGTGAAATATTACAGTGAAAAAGTCATCTAGTCTGAATAAGTAGAAAAATATGCACAGATCAAGCAATGTTTACAAAAGAAAACAGTTCAAAGCAGTTGTAAACAAATATGTTGGTGGATTTTGTGAGAGACAACAGGGAATGGACTTTTTCCACTGGAGGAAGCGTTATTATGGATTACGGACTGATATTTTGGCCAGAAGTGATTTTGGCATTAAAATTAAAACACTTTAATGATGGACTTGTTTCTTACAAACACACAGCTTTTCACTTCACAAAACACTGATTGATGGACCGGAGTCTTGTGGATTATTGTGGTGTTTTTATCAGCTGTTTGGACTCTCATTCTGACGGCACCCATTCACTGCAGAGAATCCATTGGTGAGCAAGTGATGTAATGCTAAATTTCTCCAAATCTGTTCAGATGAAGAAACAAACTCATCTACATCTTGGATCATGTTTGTGGATCATGTTATTGTTAATATGATGAACTACACCTGTGGTTATTCTGCTGGGAATATCAACTTGACACTAGTTGATTAAAAGTCAAGTTGCTTAGGAAAATTGAAGGTAGTGAAGTGAAAAGCTTGATGTTGTGACAACAAGGTCTACAAATAATAAGTAGGTTGAAGAAGAGTGTCATTTCTGGCCTGTATACATCATATATTTAAAGAACATATTTAACCCCTTGGAAACATGGGGTTAAATGTATTGCTCAATAATGTCTGACCAAAATAATATGCAAAAATAATATTACATAAAGCATAAAGTTGCTTCAATAATTCCTTAGAAAAAACGTGACATCCTGTATAATGTGGCTCTTTGATCCTGACCTAATCCTCTTCCGACACACAGGCGTCCTGGTGAGAGGGTAAAAATCTGATTATATAACTTGACTTGTAGGGAAACGGCATGTGTGGAGGCTTCCTGTGTCAGTTTAGGATTCTGCTAATGCTGCTGACTGTCAGTGACTGCAGTTAAACTGCCGACAGAGCTGTAATCACATGCTGCTGCGAGACGTTTCCACTGAGGGGTTGAGCTCAGGTCTCAGGAGTGGGTTACAGGTAAAGCGTGTGACAGGTCGGGACATGTTTCTGGAAGAGTACAAGCACTTGGCGAAGTCCCACATTAGAGACGTTGACTGGGAAACTGTACAGGGACTGTATACGTCAATAACAAAAGAAAATTAAAGTGCTAGAAAAACAAAACAAAACAAATGATTATGGAAGCTGCAGACTATAAGCAGAAAGAATTCATGGGCGTTTGACAATGTGATTTTACTTTCTTTTCATAAATTGGCTGAGAGCAAAAAAACAGATTTAGTCTATATGAACATAATTAAAATGTGTTTAAATCACGTTTTAAAGCAAAATGGAAATTTAGAGAAATGCATTAAAATGAACAATGTGCATGGAAAAACTACTTTAAAATATATTCATATTGTTTTTTTTTTCTTTCCGTAAAATTACTGTTCACAGATTTACATATATTAACATGTCTAGACATAGTTTTAGTCTATATAATTTTAGCCATGTGGAGAGACTTTAGAGAATTAATTTCTCAATAGTCAATTTCTTGGCATCCTTGAAAATGTTGCCAAGGACATGAGGATCTATATGGAAACTACATAACATATATTGTTTGAACTGCTCATTTTTTAGTCTGTGTTACGTTGTTCTCTGTATCAAATTGTTAAATGTACAAGTTTCAATGTAAGCAATTTTACTCTATTTCTTTCACTAACGATTTAAGGAGATATATGGTCCAAAACAGTTTTTAAACTTTTAAGGGTATGATTTTCACACTCAACGTGAGTGACCCCTGCACTAAAATTACCTAAAATTACTAAAATGATTTATATTTTTGTTTTGAACTTTTTGTTGTTGTTGTTGTTGTTTTATTTAATTATATATCTTTGGATATAATGCAACATTAACTTTTAGGCCATGGCCCTCAATTAAGTTTGATTTTTGGCTTTTCATATTAAAAATCTGGGCACCTCTATCTTAAATGAATGAAATTAATGAAATCTCAATATGTCTTGAAAATTTCTATAGAAGTTGGTCTTAGTCAGTGCAAAATAAAATTCAAACCGAAAAAAAGAAAGAAAGAAAAAGAAAATTCATGGAACATGGAACTAATCTCTTAGATTCATGTTATTTACACTACTTTGTTCTCAGTAGTTGAAGTCTTGAAAATTTCTATAGAAGTTGGTCTTAGTCAGTGCAAAATAAAATTCAAACCGAAAAAAAGCAAGAAAGAAAAAGAAAAGTCACAGCTGACTTGAAAAGTCATGGAACATGGAACTAATCTCTTAGATTCATGTTATTTACACTACTTTGTTCTCAGTAGTTGACTATGATCCTCAAACAGGACAATGCTGTTGGTACACAACACAAGAAGGAGACTGAGATGCTGTAGGCTGTTTACAGTGTAAGAGCTGTGTGGACACACGGCACCCTGGAATATTTAGTTACTGTCACACCAGAACAATCAATAGATGCTTACTCTGCTGGCTATTCATAGATAATGTCATATTCTCAGATTCATGATCTGTTTTCTTTGTTTCTAATATAAGAGGCTTTGTAACACAAGTATATAGATTATCAATGTTACCTTTCATTTTTAGCTCACCATTACAAATTCAGATTATTGCTGCTCTTAAACAAAAAATATGTTTATCCTGCTATGAAAACATTCCGGTGACATGACTTTAGCTGATTGATTCTGCTGAATTTATTTTAATAAATTATACATTTATTATTAAATGTATTACATTTTATGATTAAAGGTATTATAATTATTATGTTTCTAAATTATACATTTATTATAATAAATTCAACTGAATCAATCAGATAAAATCATGTCACTGGAATGTTAATAAATGTATATTATTAAATTATTATATTTATGAATGATACATTTATTATAATAACTTCAACTGAATCAATCAGCTTAAGTCATGTCACTGGGTTGTTTCCATAGCTGCATAACATAATTTATTTCATTTTTAATATTCATGGTATGCAGAAAGGCAGATTAGCATATATGATCACATAAAAATTGATTTTTGTTAATCCGTTGCATAAAAACAGAAAGGGTATTGAAAGTGTATTTGTTATTACTTGGAACATGTAATGTAATCATCACATAATTTAATTAGGAATTAGGATATGAATAACTTACGTTTAAAATGAACGCAAGTTAAACAAACAAAAAAAAGTGATCTTGTTTGTTGGATATAAACGTTCTAGATTTGTTGTTCTTCCTGTTGATCACATGATGCCCTCTGGTGGATATCTGAGGTTAGAAGCACAAATAACAAGTGATCAAATGCTTATATAAAATCACATTTAAAATAGCAAAAATATAACAAAGCTTAGTTGATAATCAAGAAATATCATATAAACTACCGTTAAGTGTTTGTAGGATTCTAAAAGTATTTCACTTTCGTACATGCCATTTTTGTGTTACACGTCTTTATTCAAAATTAAAAAATAGAAAAGCTTTCATACAGTCAGAAAGAACAAAATAAGAAAATAATGACAACAAATGTGTAAGGGAAGGAAATGAAATAAGTTATCACGCATCACTTCCTCTCATCCAATTAGCCTGGCAGGAGAGGACAGAATAAATAGATGAACACATCCACAGATCACCGCTCTATAGCTCAGCTATGTGAGCTATGATTATGACAATCTTTATCTAACTTGCATTCCTCTGGCAATTCATTGTTTAAAGAGGAAAGCACCAATCAGCTTATGTATCTGTTTGTCAAGATTTGCAGTCATTTCTTGACATGAGGTCAATATAAGCAAGTCTGCAATTTACCTTCTTCCTGATTCAGTATCCCAACTAACGGATCCTATCCTTTCCTCCTTATGATATCAAATTAATAAAATGATAATTTGACATACACTTTTATTGTTTAAACATGCTCTGCCCTCAAAGGGCACAGTGACGTATTTTCATTGTGTGTTTTGTGCTTTGAGCTTGACCCTTGCTTGGCCTAGAGTACATAAAAGCATAAAGTGTCTCATGTTCACTAAGGCTGAATTTAATTGATCAAAAATACAGGAAAAACAATAATACTGTGAAATATGTAATACTTTTTTTCTAGTAAGAAACTTAATGCATAGGCAGTTATATGAAGTTAAAAACCATCACAAAAATGATCAAAAGGTGACTAAAAATAGAATTAAAAAAAAATCAATGGGTCAATGCTGAATACAAGACTTATAGAACTGCTCGTTGTAGTTAGGAATACGGAACAAAGCATATTACTGAATTAAGCATATTAAATACATCTAATACAGAATTGAGCATATTAAAGAACTTGTGGGAATATTGAGCTTCTACAGGCGTCAATGTGAACAAACATGATCTGAATGGAAGGAGGAAACCTTACCTGCAACCTCAGCATAAACGGCTGTATCACAATTCAACACCACACTTAGACCAAGTGTTGTGGTCTGATGAAGTAAGAAACTGAACTCTTTGGCCACAGTCACCGAAGGTATGTTTGAAGAATACAGAAAAGCATGAGGGGAATAAAAGAACTGTTAAGCCTGATGGATGTATTAAGCTCTGGGGTTGAAGACAGTAGTACAAGTCATTCTCAACTGTTAGGGGAAATATAATGGATATTACAGAAAAACACTGATCTAATACATACACCATCACATTTAAAGTGCCCCTATTATGGATTTTTGAAAATGACCTTTCATGCAGTGTGTAATGTAGCTGTATGTGAATGTAAACAGTTAAAGTTGTAAAGCTGAAAGTGCATCATAAATAAAGTTAGTGTCTCTCAAAAGAAAGAGTCGACCCTGAATCGCTTAAAGTGGGCATGAAACGGAAGTTGCGATAGTCTTTTCTTCCCTATTGTGACATATATCCGAGTGAAACCATATATGTATGAAATAACTATTGCAGTGCTGCAAAACTAATAACTTTTCACCACAACAACAATAGCAATGCACAGCGTAAGAACTGCAAGTTCCCTTTCATGGGAACTTCGAACTGCGTCCTCTAGGGGTCGCTATGGGGAACGCCTCGTCGTGACCCGTGTCTGAAGCATACATTGAAAAAACACCAACTCGTTGGCCAGCGATCCCTACTCAGGGAACCATGGTTACATAAGTAACCTGAGACGATTTACCAGTCATTACTTTTGTGATTCATTTCAACTGCATTTCAAAAATAATTTGATATGAAAATTCAAGTATTTTTCAATTACTACAGTGGGGAAAATATTTATTTGATCCCCTTCTGATTTTGTAAGTTTGCCCACTTACAAAGAAATGAAGGGTCTGTCATTTTTATGGTAGGTTTA
>NW_015544159.1:1221037-1226252 GCF_001515605.1 Sinocyclocheilus anshuiensis
TGGATGGGTCTTCCAGCATGACAATGACCCGAAACATACCGCCAAGGCAACAAAGGAGTGGCTCAAGAAGAAGAAGCACATTAAGGTCATGGAGTGGCCTAGCCACTCTCATTGAGGTCTTCAGACCTCAATCCTATAGAAAATCTGTGGAGGGAGCTGAAACTATTCAAATATTTGGAGTAAGTAAGATTAAAAAAAATAATAATAATACTCTTATTACCAAGTCATTAAATTGCTAAAATGTTTAAAAAATATATATTATTCCAAACATTTGACAGGTAGTGTAAATAAAAAATTATTTATCTTATTTTAAACGTGTGCTCTGCTGTGGTACTGTTGTTTGACTAGCACTTTCTAGGTTCAGTTTTAAGAAACCAGAATAACATAATGCAAAAGTTTATGATGTCAAATTGAAGTACATGTGCCCTGGAGGCTGGTGCAGGACTGGAACAGGGTGGAGACAAGGGAAGCCTCCAGGGCGGGTCAGGAGGCCATGGCGGAGCAGGCAGTTCAGGGTGCCATGACGGAGCTGGGAGCTCAGGGGGCCATGGCGGATCAGGGGACTCAGGAGGCCATGGCAGATCAGGAGACTTAGAAGGCCATGGCGGATCAGGAGACTCAGGAGGCCATGGCGGATCAGGAGACTCAGGAGGCCATGGTGGATCCTCCGTGGCCTTAGCTGGCTCGGCCACGGGTATATGGCCCCCCCCCAAAAAATATTTTCTTGGGGAAAACTAGGAATTCTGGAGAGCGCTCTGGAGGAGCGGGCACTTGAGGGCGTTCTGGAGGAGATTCAGAGACTTGAGCCCTCCCTGGGCTAAACGGGGAATCAGGAGCCCTCCCTGGGCTAAACGAGGAATCAGGAGCGAGCTCTGGGGCTGGAGCCGACACTGGAGCGAGCTCTGGGGCTGGAGCCGACACTGACTGCCTTCTCCTCCTTAGGTTCTTCTTCCGGTTCGGGGTGAAAGGCGTGGTCGGCGGGCTAGATTGCTGAACGGCCGGCGGGCTTGCCACATGAACCGCCATAGGAGCGGCCGGCGAACTTGACTCGGAAACGGCCGGCGGAAGGGTTCCGGATCGGGATCGGAGGTTTTCCAGGCACCGGATGACTGCCTCCTTCCAGTCGAGGTTGGTGGTGTCTGGGAGCTCCGCGGAGCGATAGTATGTTATCCCGAGCCAGAACAGAGTCATTAGGGTTTCCCCCTCGAGGGAGCTGGCGAGGGCGAGCGGCACGAACGCCCTCGCGTAACTGACAGGGTCGGGGTTCGCCTGAGCTACGGCCATGAAAAAAGCTTGTTCCTCCATGTTAGTGGGGAGGATTGAACAGGAAAAAACAAAACACTTTTCAAAAAACGGAAAACAAACACGGGTAGAAGGGGTGCTGCTTACAGTCACGGTCGGTTCTTCTGTCACACTTAAGGCCGATCTGCGTTGGACCTATGCCGTAGGCTATGCGTCAGTTTTCATTTATACTTCTGCGTCGTTGTCCGCGTCAACGTGCAGTAGACATGCAAACCGCTAGTCTGCAGTGTCCACGGGCAAGTTGCTGATGTAACCCGCAGTACCACGGTAAAAGCCGAAGAAGAAGCAGCTCGTTGGAGAAGCATTATAGCCGTGACGGTGGCAAATAAATATCAAATCATTATTTTTATTTTATATAAGAAGGTGTAACATTAAAATATATTAAAGAGAACATAAACACACAAAAAACTCAAGTATATACGGAGGGAGGGGTTCTAGCAGACCAATCACAGCGCTTGCGGTCTGCGTAGAATTGACGCGCTGTTAGATTTTTGGAGAGGTGCACGACAGGCTACGGTGTATGGGTGTGCGTCTGTGTGTAAGCTACGGCGTAGGTTCGATGCAGAAGTATAAATTGGGCTTTACTCAAGGAGCACGGAACGAGGAGACACGGAGATAGCTTCAAATAACACTCTTTAATGCCTCAAAAGACCAGGAACGTCTGGAGACACACAAGGATGACATTCAAGAACCGACAAACACTAACTGAATGGACTGGGGCTTTTAAACACAGGATAATCAGGGAGGAACGAGACACACCTGGAATCAAATAAACTAATTAATGAAACACAGCTGGACACAAATGATAACCAATGAGGACAGGACACAGGAAGAACCAAATAAGGGCAAACAGGAACATACACGTGACAAAATCGTCACTGCAGTTTATTGACTGAAAAAGATCCTGTTTGTACGTGTCAAGGCTTGTTATCTATCCAAATGACCCACAGCCTGTAACTGTTAATCAACACTACTAGGAAGTTCTTAATGGTAAAGAAGACCAGCATTTGATGAAAGTCAGAAAAATAAATCATAACTGCAAGTCGGACAACAAAGAAGGGGCCATCTTGAAGAAAAATAGTTCCCGCAATGTCCCATATATCTGTCCTGAACTTGGAGATGAGAGAACCATCCTGGCCTTCACAAAAATCTTCAGGTTTGGTGTTCACTACTGAGAGATGCCAATGAAAAACAGGAAAGAACTTTACAACAATGACTAAAATTATATCGTCGTTCTTGGTTATGGTTATGCATACTTCAGATTCTGCATCTATAATTACTTTCATAATTAATTTCATATTTTTGTGTGTAAAACAACAGTTATGGAAGGGTACAGACCTGAGAAATGCAAAGGAAACTGTAGCATGCTCAATGTCCAGACCGCAAGAATAACGCACACAAATTGTATACTGTCCTCCCTAGAACAAGGAACAGAATATAATGAAATATTAATGACTAAGAAAATACTGTAATGCCACATTAAAACCCTTTTTTCACCTCAACTGTTTTAGCATTTGGAAAATTAACCCTGTAAGCTTAATATATGAAATAATAATCAGATTAGTTTTTTTTAATTGAACAGTTTATTGTACATTTAAACCAAATCTTAAAAAAATGCATTTGTGATTTTTGTTGAGCACCATATTTGAGGCTTTTATGGTTCATATAGTATGACATTGGAGAATATGGAGCTCATACCCGATGACGAAAAAAGCCTCAATTTTATTCAGAAGCAAAAGTATGCAATTTGGTGTCATTTCTAATATTTATATGGTAGCTATAAATATGGTTCTGATAGCTTGTAATGTAAATCAATGAAATCTTTATGATAATATAGCAGAACAATATCTCCCAATAATTTGTTTATGATCAAGTTTATGATCAAAGTCATGTACACATAATGCAACGCAATACAATGATAATTGAGAGAGCAAAAGCCTGATATATCATATTTGCTACTCACATTTTAAAGTGTTTTCAAATAAATATAATCTAGTAAATCTAAGTTGCTTCAGTTCAGTAAACAAAAATCAGTATAGATTTCACAACATAATGACAAACACTGCACCACAACCTGAAGAGGCACTTTTTCAAAATTATGTTTAGAATTTAGAGGCCTTAGAAATTGTGTATCAAATATGATACAGTAGGCTTTACAGAGTTGCACTTACCTAATAGAGATACCACTGAGAATTGAGATAAATGTAAAAATGTAGACTATGCAGGTCTTTTTTAGTCTCAAACAACACTTACTCCACATCATTGAGCGTCTCACTGATGAACTCGAGGATATCAGCAGTTGTGCCCACAAAGATGAGCAACAGCTGGGATATTTCATCTCTGGTGACCCCTCCAGCGATCGGTAGCATCCACTTCCCCACTATCAGCAGGATCAGGACGATTTGCTGAAGGGCCAGGATCCAGTAATTGGCACAAACCGATGACAAAAATTTCAGAGGGTCCTAAAATAACACCACAAAGTGAGTATTCCGCTATGAAGTATTGCTCTAGAAGAAGCGTGATCTCAGAAGAACTGAGATCACGCTTATATAAAGCATGTCCTGTAAATCTCATAAATTATGTGAAGATGTAACTTCAAAACAAATAACAGTAGTTCTGAACGCAGGTCTTGTTGGTCCTGAGGGCTGAACCAACATTTGTATTTGCAAATCACCAAAACTAGATGTTGTGTTTTAAAGGCAAAATGGAGTAAATAAACTGTCTGAGATTCATAAATTACTGTAGTCTAGACTTCCAAGGAAAATGTCTGTAATTGGTATGAATGGCAAAGAGGCAGCAGCCTACCTGTTGACTCACACTTCCATTGGTCAAATTTCTCCATTCATCAAGAAAGGCTTGAATGCTCTCAGATGAATCCAGATTAGTACACTGCAAAATGTAATGCAGATTCACCCAGGTTTTTATTTGTCTTAAGTTTTTTAGGCCAGCGTGAAATGGGTTTGCACAGAAGAGAGAAGCTAAAATGTGTTTCTGAAAGGTAATTAAAATCCTATCTACCATTGCTTTCTTTTACTATTACCTTAGTATCACTTAATTTGTTTTTCTGATGGTGCAGCTCAAGGATCCATATGGTTGGTATGATACTGATGAGGAAAAACAATATTGCTGGAGAAAACCTAAAAGATCAGAGTTTGAGTCACTCAGCAATATGTCACCATATCTTGCATTGTCAAATTTCACACAAGTGGTTACACTAGATGATATTTATGATGTTGACCCCAGAAAAGGTTCAGTTTGGCTCTCGAAAATTCTGTTGAAAATGTTGATGATTCTACTTACCAATTGTAATCCTTCCCTTTTCTTCTTCTCAGAGTTAAAATCATTTCCGCCACGAGAGGTAGATAGAGGATAGACAGAAACCGATATAAATTGTTATTTTTAACCCATGTCACCCTCCATACACCAATGAGAGACACTAAAATAAACAACGCCCTGGTGACTACAGCGCAGATAAACTTGACAAGCATTATTTCTTTCAAAATAGAGTTTTAGGCTGATTAAGCACGGAAAGTTGTGGCTTTCACTCTGAGCTCTTCTTATCTTGAGTCTGAATAAATGAAGCGTTTTTACTTTTTTTTTTTCTTCCAACCTTTCACACCATTTGGGCGGTACTGCTGTTCTAAATATCTAACGATGTTATTATTTATTATTTTTTTCCCTCTGAAAAAGAGCAATACAAAGTAGGCTATTTCGGTCTATCCACCCTGTTGAAAAAAACAGCATATGCTGGTTAGGTATGTTTTGACGCTGGGATGCTGGTTTAAGCTGGTCCTTTGCTGGTTTATGCTGGTCCTTTGCTGGTTTAAAATGGTCCTTTGCTGGTTTAAAATGGTCCCTTTGCTGGTTTATGCTGGTCCTTTGCTGGTTTAAGCTGGTCCTTTGCTGGTTTAAA
>NW_015544159.1:1226308-1232279 GCF_001515605.1 Sinocyclocheilus anshuiensis
TAAACCAGCAAAGGACCAGCTTAAACCAGCGTCAAAACATACCTAACCAGCATATGCTGGTTTTTTCAACAGGGCACGTGTGTTGTTTAAATTATGTTTTGGTAGGCTACGTTTCAGTGACTATGTTTTGTTAAAGTCTTGTATAATTTGACTGAATGTTTTAGCAGAGTCTCAATAAAATATTACTTTGACAGTAATATCTTATTTTAAAGAATAAACTGTTAACGTGAGGTGCAATGAGGTCCAAATAGTTAATCAGGTTGAATTGAATGATTCGATCGAACCGAATCGCAAACCATCAATAACCATTCAGTTATCAGAGAGAACTTTATGGAGTGAAACCATATAAAGTGAATCTGAGTTGTTGAAAATGTGTTGGAACATGCTGTTTTCCAAACAACTCGGAACGCGCTTTTCTAATGAAATATAAATGTGAAAATGTAAACATACCCATACAATCACACACAAACCTTGCGTTGACAAGTGACTGTTAAAACATTTTGTAACTGAACAGAATTTTTATTAGGCTTACTGTAAATATGGAACATTTTGAGATAAGAGTTTTCTACGGTTGCCGAGAAGTGCAAAACAAATCACAATTCTCAAAACAAAATAACAAATTACAAATGCAAGTCTAAAAAACAAAATAACAATTCAGAAAACACAACAACAATTCAGAAAACATTATAACAAGTCAGAAAACACAATGACAAATTCGAGAACAAAATAACAAGTCAGAAAATACAACGACAAATCAGACAAACCGGAAGAGGTAGGTATAGTTTGAGACAGCGAGAGGCGGGCATAGAGGACCTACAATAATGTACAGTATTAGAAAAATAATGTGTTTTTTGAACATTAAAGCATGTCAACATATTCTGTTACACCAAATAATGATCTTTAAAAAGCATCATATGACCCCTTTAAATGTATTGTATGAATTGCCCTTACTATGGAATAAAAAATACGGGGTGTCTATTTACATTTAGTTAAAAGTGGCTGTAAACCATCAGCTCCAGTGGCGCAGATGGATAAGCGCGTGTCGTTGGCTTTTTGACGCGATCAACCCGGGTCGAAAAGGGGGAAAAAAAAATGTTCGGCAAAAGGCGGGATCGAACCCGGGTTGATCGCATCAAAAAGTCAATATCAAGCCCTTATCCATCTGCACCACTGGAGCTGATGATTAACAGCCAGTTTTAACTAAATGTAAATATACATGCCGTATTTTTTTATTCCATAGTAAGGGCAGTTCATACAATACATTTAAACTGAGCTACTTTAATACCGTCTCCGAACTTTCTACCACGACTCTGCTGTTCTTCGGCTGGTTCTTCCCTGTATACGTTGATTGACAGATGTCTCGTCCAGTCAACGGTGAGTAATCCCAAAAGCAATGGCGCTGTCTCAAACTATACCTACCTCTTCCGGTTTGTCTGATTTGTCATTGTGTTTTCTGACTTGTAGCTACTTTAATACCGTCTCCGAACTTTCTACCACGACTCTACTGTTCTTCGGCTGGTTCTTCCCTGTATACGTTGATTGACAGATGTCTCGTCCAGTCAACGGTGAGTAATCCCAAACCAATGGTGCTGTCTCAAACTATACCTACCTCTTCCGTTTTGTCTGATTTGTCGTTGTGTTTTCTGACTTAATTTGTTTTCGGATTTGTCATTGTGTTTTCTGACTTGTTATAATGTTTTCTGAATTGTTGTTTTGTTTTTTAGACTTGCATTTGCGTTTGTAATTTGTTATTTTGTTTTCAGAATTGTGATTTGCTTTGCACTTCTCTGCCACCGTAGTTTTCCCTTGTCCCTAACACTTTAGAAAACATCTAGTTACATTTATTTCGGATTGTGAAATACAAATAAAAAATATGTAGGCCTATATGTGAGTTTTGATTCTAATTGAAATGAGAGTTCGAGCTGGGCTGTCGTAACTTTTTTTCTCACTATTGCGAGTTTACATCAGAATTGCGAGATATAAACTGAAATTGAATTGAAAGCAATTCAATTTCTGACTTTTATAAACTCGCAATAATTATAAAACTCGCAATGGGTTAGGGAATCGGTTCTTCAAAATGTATTTGATTAACACAGTGAGATCATGATCACGAATATAAAACATATAACTTACAAATTTATTTCACCACCATAAAGACAATAGCTATTGACAAAACCCTCCCAATTGCAACTCAAAACTAGCCCAATCGCGTTTTGAGTTTTAATATCACGATATTGGGGTCCCTCAACCCGCGGATAAGAAAAACAACTCGCGGCAACAGTGTTAAAGTAACGATAGCCCAATTCCGCGGGACTTGGCGACACTGCATTGACTGATCGTGCAAAAAAAATCAGATTTAATCGAATGAAATAGGCTATACCCAGGCCCGTAACCCGCTATGAGGCCACCGAGGTAAGGTGTTTATAGTGTATATATAATGAGTTGTATTTGTAGGGGTTATTATAACACAATTCTTTAACGACCATGGCTATCCCAACGCTTGCGATTGGAGTTTCACTTCGAGGCGCGCGTGAACACACATGCCCCACCCACTGTGGTTTCCAGGGCAACAGTATACAGACAACAACATGTCTGGAAGAGCGAGATCACGAGAGGGGGTCCGATCCGCTGAAAACTCAGAGCAGATCAAGAGAGGAGAAGAAACTGATAAAGATGATACTGGGCTCAGTGTATGTAAACCACATGCCTATGAATTCAGTCATTCACTTGGTGTTTAGACGATTGCTGTAGATCTATGATAAAGTGAGGTAACGTTAGCTATCTAGCGTAACGTTACACCTCTGAAGAAGATCCGTGCTAATCTACACAGAAGAAAACTTGTATTAATAACATTTACAAACATTTTAAGTTGTATACCAATGTCTAAAAATGTAATTAAACTTTGATTAATTTAACTGTATACTGTATATAGGCTAATATAATCCGTAATGAAGTGTCAGACATGAAATATTTTCCCTTATGACCATTATGTGGTGGTATGATGGTAATGGTATGTATTTTAGATCTCAATCTAAACTGTTATTCTTGATATCAAATCAAATATTCAATACAAAAGTACATGCAAATAATGCACAAGATATCGAAAAACAAACACTGTCAGAATACATTTTAAATCATTGACTGGTCCTGATGTGCAGTTATACAGCCCTCAACTGTCACAGTAGATTTATTTGATTTCTATGATCATAAATATGATTTATGTGTGTTAATGATGTTTTTACAACTGATTTTCAACAACATTCAGTTCCGAGACAAAGCGACAACTACATTTGTCTGCAAAGCGACAAATGTAAACACGTAACTAATTTAGATATATTGTGAAAATAAAATATAAAATATCATGAAACTTAACTCTCAGATAACTCACACCATGGTTAATCTCAGACTTGCTATAAGGGTAAGGTTTATTTTTTAATTATAATTAAATTCATGAATGTGTATTTTCTAGTAATAGTATTATCTCATATTCTAGGAAGTGAAGAAATCCTTTCCTCAGTGGGAACTTCTAAAGCAAGACCAAATAAATATTCTGCTCAGCCTGCCTGTGGACCAAGTGCAGTTGTAAGTTTACTAAAAATAGTTTCTTTAAAATTGTTCATCATATGCACATTCAGTTCTTTTGACATATACAACAGTGTCAATATTTGTCAGCTACTCTCATTATTAAATAATTCACCTTTTTTTGTATCTAATTTACATATATGATATTTTACATATCTGGATTTATGATATATTGTGTGTCTTGCATTTTAAGGCAGCTTGAGGATATACTGAATATCAAAAACCACCAAACATGTGTGAAAGAAGCTGCGCTGTTGGAGTATTTTGTCAATGGATTTTGGTGGGCCAAAGAGATGAACTTCAATTCTCAGCAAATCTCATTTATCATGGCACTTTTACAGCAACTACTTGACAACATAAAAAGTAAGTGGTGTTCTCTGAAATCAAGTTTTGTTTAGTTTGACAGTCAACCATGGTTGTTACTTTAGGTCAACTGTATTTTAAAAATCCATTTATCCTAACACTAATTGAGAATCTGGTATCAATTCGTGAAGCATAGTACAGATTTACGTATTTTTTTGTGAAATAAAAAACACAATGCCTGTTGCATTTTATTTCAGACAAACAGTCATCATTTGCTGATAATTTCAAGACATTTATCCAAACAGTACTTGCCAGTAAAGCCAGTCTTTTATTCACCACCGATCAAATCAAAGCCATCACAGATTACTTCAAGACCAGGTATGTCTCACCATGTCACATCCGTCCTTTAATTACATTCCTCCTAAATACATATGATTATGCTCAAGTGCATGTTTAATTGTTGAATATGGATAAGGTCATTTTCAACCCATCACACAGGTTGCTATTAGACAGCCAGCGACAAGCATACTGGAATTCTTTTATGGCCTTCATAATTAATGTTATGCATAATTCATACTGCAATGGAATGTGAGGCATGCAGCTACAGTGGCACATAACAAGCTGCATGGAAATCATCCGTCTTTTAGAAAGCAAAGGGAAAAAACACTGATGCACAGTGCTGAAAAATGACACACAGTATGTGTATTATATCTGAGCACGATTGATTTCTCTGCTTACCTGAGCCTCAGTAATGCATCCTTCATCAGACCTAAATTCAGACTGCTTGTTAGTGCTTGAGCTTAATTTGTCTTCAGTTTCCTTTACTGAGCATGTTCATTTAAAACTATATATAATTTAAAAATATATATAAATGTTTTGTCTGTTTTAAAAGAGGTATTATTCATGGGACATCACATACAGTAACATTACATTTTAATGCAGTATTACCATTTGAGACACAAATCATAGTAACATAAATTGGGATTATAACCAAACATCTCAACATTGACCATAATTACACCCTTACAAACTGCTGGCACATCAAGGGTTTGAATAGAGTGCTACAAGAATTACATATTTTTGTAGACCAAAACCCAGAAATTAGCAATTTAGCACTTTTGTGTTGTCCTGAAGTCAATGTTTTTTTTTGATGGGTTTTTGGTTAAATGTTTGAAATAAGGTTTGCTGTTAGCACAAGCTCATGATATTGTCAGGTTTTATTCTACAAAATAAAATGCATCAGTAGTACCCCCTTTTGATTTTTTTTTAAAGCTTTTTCTTGTTTCGACAAGTGGCTATATGGGACTACAGAGGTTGTCAGAAATGTCATCAAACTGAATAATTAATCGACTCACTAGTCTGCTTTTACAGCCTCATTGTGTTCATAATCACAGTCTTACAAGCTATTCTAACTCAAACTTTCAAGGAAAATGTTTTTAAATAAAATCTGAAAGCTTGGAAGCTTAATGGTGACATGGTGTAATTTGTTTATAGCCTAAGAAAAAAAAAAGCTTCAATATTGTTAACAACTGTGTCAGTATTACAGGTTCCCTTTCATGAGAACTTCGAACTGCGTCCTCTAGGGGTCGCTATGGGGGACGCCTCGTCGTGACCCGTGTCTGAAGCATACATTGAAAAAACACCAACTCGTTGGCCGGCGACAGCCATGACGTCACTACCGGTGCGACTATAGTATAAATAGGTGCCGGGAGCACACATCATTCTCTTCTTCGTCTTCATTGACTGTTTTGTTTGAAGCGTGCATTTTTGTGGTAAGAGCGATCTCTATTCATCTCATTATGGCGAGCACTAGCAAAGCGTTTAAGGATGTGTGCATCCGTGTTGACGTTGTTTAACATCTGATGACACACACGATCTATGCGTTATTTGTTTTGGCGAAGAGCACGCACACGATGCCTCCGAGGGGGCAATCGGCGTGCACTGCGAGCGTTTTTTCCAAGGGAAAAAGCTCCGCTCTCGTTTGTCTCTCTTTTCGAGGAAAGAGGGGCAGCCACCTGCTTCCCGCGATTCAGGACCCGCCGCTGCTGAGGCACGGAAGGGAATGAGCTCGTGGGGATCGCAGGGG
>NW_015544159.1:1232734-1239031 GCF_001515605.1 Sinocyclocheilus anshuiensis
TAACCATGGTTCCCTGAGTAGGGAACGAGACACTGCGTCCTCTAGGTTTCTTGCCATGCTGCGGACCGAAGCTTCAGACGAAGAAGTGAATGATGTGTGCTCCCGGCGCCTAGTTATACTATAGTCGCACCGGTAGTGATGTCATGGCTGTCACCGGCCAACGAGTTGGTGTTTTTTCAATGTATGCTTCAGACACGGGTCACGACGAGGCGTCCCCCATAGCGACCCCTAGAGGACGCAGTGTCTCGTTCCCTACTCAGGGAACCATGGTTACATAAGTAACCTGAGACGATCTCATGTATTTTTCATGTGTATAAACAGTCTTTTCCAGCACTACAGACTATATGAATTACTGTTCAATCATAGAAGAGAGGAGCAACTCCTGAAAATAGAGGTAAGATTCAGATTTAATATGTAAAATAAAAATTTTCAATAATGAAATTGTCATCATTTACTCACTCTCATGTTGTTACATTTTCAATAATTAGTAAATAACAACTATTGCTCTGTTTTAAGTCACTTTGGATAGAAGTGTCTGCTAAATGCGTAAATCTAAACTTAAATTTAATTTGCTTCTCACACAAAGCTTGAAATATTTCACAAGTTTTATGGACTACTATAATTTAATAATACTTTCTGTAATTTTTGGAGCTTCTGCAATTTTTTTTACTCGTTGCCTAAAAGTTGCATCGAGACAACGGTGATGTGAAATCAGCATATTTGAGTGCATTGTTTAGTCTAAATCACTAGTTCAGTCATGTTATTCAGAGCTTGGCAAATTGTTTTTACATTCCACAGTATAAATGTTGCATTCATAATCAGTCAACTGTGCAATTTTCATCAACTCCAAAACAGTACCTGTACTATAGCTATACACTGAAAAAATTGGTTTTTAGATGAGATAAAATAGGGGGGAAAAAACTTGTTAATTTGTTTTTTCTCAGTTACTATTAAACAGTTTGCAACTTTCTGAACACTATCTATTATGACATACTCCAACAAGCATAGCAAATTATTTGGCTTAATACAATTGTTATTCAAATAGGCCTACTACACTTAAAAGGATATTTCACAAAAAAAACAAAAAAAAAGTGTATATATATATATATATATATATATATATATAGTTCAGTCATGAAACTCTATATGGCGCAGGCTGATGGGTTCTTAACATAACTGATGATATTCAGAGAGTTAAACGACTTGGCACAAGCTGATTGGTTCATGCTGCATACAGGTGCATCTCAATAAATTAGAATGTCGTGGAAAAGTTCATTTATTTCAGTAATTCAACTAAAATTATGAAACTCGTGTATTAAATAAATTCACTGCACACAGACTGAAGTAGTTTAAGTCTTTGGTTCTTTTAATTGTGATGATTTTGGCTCACATTTAACAAAAACCTCTAATTTATTGAGATGCACCTGTATGCAGCCAATGAGCTTACTGCCTTGCATTTATATGGCTGGCTAGCATTCACTAGAGATTCCTGCAGCGTGCTTTCAGAGTTTCTCTGAAACCCTCCACCTTCCCCAGCGCCACCTGTATAGATCTGCTACGGGTTATTTTATATGCTATTTGTGCAGCAGCAGTATGTCTTAAATACTCACGGCACCGTATCGCCATATGCATTGGCAGTAGCAAGTTCCTGTACTTGCTTGCAGCAGCAGCAATAATCTAGTACAGCAATAACCAACAGCAGCAATTCAGCAGCAGCAGCGTAGCAGATCTATTCCGCCAAGACCAAATACATTTACATTGTCATATCCATCACCATGCTTAAATCTTCATGATTGAGTTGTCATGATTGAAATATATATACATTTTCACTTTGCAACAAATTTGGCTACCAAGTTATTGGCCATTCAGAACATCTACTAGCCAAAACAAAGTAAATGATGAAATCACTGCTTAAATTTAAATATAATTATTATTCAATCTAAGTTCTGAATTGTTGAATGGCTTTCAGTTTTATGACAGTGAATTATTGTTTTCGGATAACATATATAAAGAATACATAAAATGTACTCTGATTTCTGTTCTTCGACTGAAAGTCAATTCAACCAAAACTCCAATAGGGTCATAAAGGCATTGTAAAAGTAATTCATGTAGCTTCAAAGGTTTAATCCCAATGTTATGAAATGATGTGAATGCTTTGTGTTTTTCTTGTGCTTTTCTATGAAACTTCACATCAATTTCCACATGATTTCCTCACAGCACTGTTCATGTCCATTCATGTCACCTCCATACTGTCATCCTCCATTGCGGGAAACACTTATTATTCACATGTTCTCTCTGAATTTCAGCTTGAGTGGAAAATCTGCCTCCCATCAGATTTGCTCATCCATAATTAACATGTAATGATTGTGATCTGAGTACACTTTCGAAATGTCAAGCCAGAGGAATATAACCAATCACTTCATACCACATACACCAATATTTCTGCATGCAGTGTACATCTGTATATCTGAGATCTGTAAAATTGGATGTCCTGATTACATCAAACATCAAGGCACAGATTTGTTTGGCGTCTGAATGGTGCTTTATGCTGTAGCATACAAATAATGAGAACTGCAGTTGAGCATCTTACAATGAACAGGGATCAAAAACAAAATCTAGGTCACTGATACAATGGCACCGCACACCATGTAACAGAACCATTTTTTATTTGTTTTGAAAGGGACTTCAAAGTACATTTTGAATATGAATGTACTTGTTTTTTCTTGCGAACTGGAACCAGTTTATTGATTCAAGATGTTTTACGAATCACACAAAAGCAAAACAGGACAATGAATTGCAGCAGGCGTTCTATTTTTACTCCTATTAAAATGATACTTTTACGTTAATTTGTTTATTGCTTGAGATGGAACATGCACGAATCATGTCATTGGGAATAATGGGAAACAATGTAATAATGAAAGAGCATTGTTCTACTCCCCTGCTTCAATTTGCCATTGTAATTATGTTTGGTATACAAACCACAAGACTCTTTGTTTTTGTTAGTGTACTAGTTTTGGGTTCTGGGTGAAGGGCCTCCTGCCAAATGAACAGTAAAATGTTCCAGCCAGAGAAAATTTAACTCAGCTGTTAATGCAGGCCTAAATCTTTTCAGATACACCACACAAAATTAAGACAAAAAATTGCTGTGCCCTCTGAAATACTTTCTTTTTTTTTTTTACATAACCACCAAACTGTACACTATGCCACCATTACAAGACTACTCACCAAATAAATGAATAAGTAATTAAAGTTGAAAATATATTTTTATAATTTTACCTAGATATCTCATAGGCTCTAAAAAAAGTTTTAAAATTTATTTTGTATAGTCGACCAATCATCTTAAAATAAGCTGTAACAAGAACACCCTGCTTTAGGGCTGCAACCAGTGTTGGGTGTAATGCATTACCAAGTAATTAATTACTGTAATTTAATTACTTTTTCTTTGAAAAAGTTAAGTAAGGGATTACTCTTATTTTTTTCTGTAACTTACTTACAGAAACTTCTGACGTAATTACATTAAATAGTGTTTACTTTAGAACAGTTCTAAATAAAACAATAGTGGATCAAATGTTAAAATTTATGTTTTTAATGTAACCTTCTCCCTGTAAATACTTCAGTCAAGAATAATTTATGCAATTTTATATTATTTATTTAAAAAAATTAAAAGAGCAGTTTCATGTCTATCATTGTATTGTTCAACTGGAGGTTGATATGGGATTTAGAAATTAATTAGTAATAAGTAATGCAATACTTTTAAGAGAAAGTACAGTAGAGTAATCTAATTAATTACTTTTTTTTAAAGTAACTTACCCAACACTATAGCTGCATCTAACAATTATTTTGATAGTCAATTAATCTGATGATTAATTATTCAATTAATTAATTAGATTAATTACAATTCCTGAAAAAAACTAAAATCTATGAAAAAACGGATTAATAAGAAATGATCATTTTAATTAAAAAATAAATTAATTATAATCAGTTACTTGCAAAATTGTTATTCCACATCCTGCCCAATGTTGTCTTCCAAACAATGTGCAATTTGATGGCAATGCAAACAAATATAGTGAATGTATCTTTGCAAATAAACATTATGTGCAAAAAGGGTTTAAAATTTAAACTGATTGCTTACCATTAGAAAGTTAAATTCACTAAATTAAAAAATTATAATAAGGAAAAAAGCTCAGACTAAATGTTAACTGGTATGAGGTAGGAGGAACACATTCCCTTATGTGAACATATTACATTTATACTTCATTATGTTAGTCACTGTTACTGCTCTCATAAAAAATCCAATTACTTGTGTTACATAGAGAATTTTAAACTTACATTTAATGTCTGTCAAGAAAAGTGCTCTTGTTCTATTGGGCTTCGTCAAATGCGCACAGCGGTGCTCGTTCACTGAAATGTTTGCTTAGGACAACTTTGGTGATAAACTTTTCCTGCTCAACTCTGTATCCTCCACTGTTTTCCAAATGCATTTTGTCCATAGAAATGCGTTATTCACTATAACTACTATAACCACTCACTATAATGAAGTGACGTGACTGACGAATATTTTCGATATCGTGATTAATCAAATTCATTGTTGATTTTAGCGATAAGTTGTTGCAGATCTACTCTGCTTCCTGTCAGGCCCCTGTTGGTTTTATTTTGAAATAATGAGCCGTCAACCTCCTACTTAATGTTGCAGAAAATAATCTTCAATGAGATTTTGAATGAATTTTAAAAGGTTGGGTCTTTTGTTTCAGAAATGCATCGAGGTGATCCACCCCGCTGAGTTTGCTGCCCCGCTGGAAGAAGGCATGCCCGCTGATCTGTACTTCCATTACATGGCTCCCCCACGTGTCCCAACGCCTGAGCAGGTAAAGTGTTTCCTTTCCCTTCCAGCCCAGTCCTTGCTGTAATAATGGCTCATGTTTGGCTCGCAGTAAACTGTTGTATTCATTTTGTGGTTCAGACTTTGCTTGGAATTACCCTTCCAGAGAAGATGCGTTTCACATGTTTCTCATTTTCAGAGGAAACACAAATCTGCTTCCAAGTATGACTAACACTTTTCCTTAACAGACACTGCGCTGTACAGCTGGAGAACATAGACTGTACTGAGCAGAGGGAATCGTATATTATAACAGAAGGATTACATCACAGCACAATTTCTATCTTTATGGAGGGTTTTTTTCAGTCCCTCAGAGAATTTTCTTTTGCAACTATTTATGTATTTTTAATAATTTATTGAGAACAGACAAAAATTAATCTACTGTATATAAAAATGTCCACACACTTCACCTTTAAGGAGATGTATCTATTCAACTTTCCCACACATTTACTCAAATCTTGAAATATTTTCAGGACTGGAATAAAGATCTTAAAAGTCATGTCAATATACATTTCTCTAGTTTCCCAGCATTAAAGTCAAAAGAACATCAAAACTTACCCTGTTGGGCACAGTTCATTAGTGCAAAGTTAAAAAAAACCCTGTAATATTTCATCAAAATGTAAAAACATCTTAAATATAACTCTGAAATGACTTTACTTTTCCATTAACATCTCAAATCTCTCTCCCATCCAATACATAATGCCCAATTTTCCCAATTAAAATCAAGTTCCATCCAACATGTTATCTTATTATATATCCTGTTTTAATTGGACATATGTCAGATTGCTGCAGTAAATTGGTTTCAAACGCTGCATTGCATATTTTAGAATATTTTAAGCTAGAATCAATATAAAATAATTTTTTTAATCCATAACCTTGGAAAATACATGAAGATGCATTGGTCAAAAGGCGTGGGAACCCTGTCTGCTGCAGAATCTCATTGTGCCATATCCAGGAAGTGTGTGCTGTTCTGAAAAGGGCCACATGTAGGCGCTGTGCCACTACTTATGTTTTTATTAATGAGTTTTCTCACACAAGATACTCAGTTCTGCCTTCCCACATGAATGCTCAGTAAATTTCCCTATTAGTTCTTTGATGCAATGTTACATTAAAAGCTAAGAAAAATAAATCACGTCAGAGCAAACTTTGCTTTTAATGTGAATAACTAACAGGCTTGTATTTAATGAGTCATGCTATGCCATATACAGTATTTTAAAATAAGGTCAAAGCCTAGACTCCAAAAATAGGTTTTACATATTTTGATTTTGCATTACGCATTAGGTCTGTCTTTTTACTCAGAAATTCTCAGTAAATTTACAAATAATTACTAAGAAATGGCAAGCAGCACATTAAATTAAATGTGAATTTTTGAAGTAGAAAGACTGGAAAAAAAAATATGTATATGTGTGTATATATATATA
>NW_015544159.1:1239041-1242510 GCF_001515605.1 Sinocyclocheilus anshuiensis
ATATATACATACACACTCACACACACACACACACACAGCCAAAACTAAAAAGTAATTAAATTTTTCTTCACCCTCAAAAGGAGAATATTAAGAATCTGTATACGGCACTTTTCCATACAATTATGACAATATGTAAAAACAAAAACAAAACAAAACTGTGTCCCTTATTTTTTCTGTGAATGAAATAACGTTTGAAATTATACAAAGGTGAATAAATAATGACAACTGTTTTATTTTTGTCTGAACTTTTCGTTTAAATGACCCTAGACCGCGCAGGAGTCTCTCGAGGAGAATGTGGAAGAACCTGGGAAAGCTGAACTGGAAGAAAGTCCCGGGAATCACGTGGGCTTCAGTGTGGAAGATGTTCGAGAGGCGCTGGGGGAAATGACCCAGGAGATGTTAGCAAAACTGCAGGTATACACCCTTGAGCAAATAACAAGCCTTCTCAGTTGCCTTATATAACCACAGCCTGTTTATAAGAAACAACATGCTGATTACTACCAACAGAGAGAGCGAAAGAGAAAAAGAAAATCTTTTTATTCACTTGAGCCAGTTCCCACAAGAATAACATTCAAGGCTTGAGGGCAGGAATATCGCAGATAGCATTAATAAAACATCTTCAAAAGCAAAGAAATGAATAACAGACTATGTATCAGAACTGTATTTCTGAAAATATCACAGTTCCGCTCATATTCTCCCACAAACCTCCACCCACGGCGTGATTATGCCAAGAAAAAAATCCAATATTAAAACTTAAATAACGCTCTCCTGCTTAATATCGTTGGTATTCTCTGCATAACGTAAAATACATTAGACAGCTGCTGGCAGATATCGTGATTAATTTTACGGTAGACTTAAGGTGGAATTGAATTACAGTGATTGCCGCGATTGCACAAAACAACCAGGCGGATTGCTAAATTGTCACAAGTTTTTACACGCCGAATGTTTCGGAGGTTTCAGACGGCAAAGGTTGCCGTAGGCTGTGCCGACAAGATCTGAATAGAGGAGGCTAGAAAGACATAAGTAATTTTTCACTTTGATGGGATTAATGATTATGGGGGCCATTCAATTCTCCTGCCATGTTCCATGAAGACCTTTGTCGTCTGTGTGACGAGCCTTTGTTTCAAATGGCAGATGCTCTGTAATTTGAGATCTTATATGTGAGTGATACGCTGCTATTTCCATCAATTCTCCTGGGTTTTTCCTCTCTTTTATTGTCAGAGGAAGGTCAATTACATATATCACTTTGCTAAATATAACCTCATGCAAAATGTTTGGTAAAAATCTTGCTGCTTCAATAGGTTCTATTGAGATTTTTTTTCTTTTTTCTATGCTAATTGTAACCCCTTTGGCTCAGGGGAGCGTATGAAGTCACTGTGAAGAGTGTTTAATATCACAGTCATCCGCGTTCAGTTTGCAGTGTTTGCTACATCCATATTTATTATTTTCTGTAGCCTTTTTTTCGTGAATGTTATCCTAGTTTCAAAAGTTCCCAGGAATGCCATGACTCTGTGGATCTCATCATACCTAATATGGTCGAAACACTGAAAATTACAAATGCTGGAATTACCGAGAATGACTTCCTTACCAATAACATTACCATTCCAGATGTGGACCAGAGGCATTCAATATGCCTTTGTGCTGTACGGGGAACTTGTCTGCACACAATGGGTTGTGTATTTTCATTTAAACCTGGAACACTGTGTACAAATATGCATGAGTACAATGCATTGTTTTACAGTGAGTCAAAGATTCATGACAAAATCAACAAGGAAAAAAAAGTGGAATTTAGCATAAAGACAATCAAGTCTATTTTTAGGACGAGTATTTTTTATTTTTTTTTAAACATTGTGACCTATGTATTCTCATTTTTTAAATTAATTAAATAATTAATTATTAATAAATTTATGCATTTAGCAGATGCTTTTATCCAAAGCGACTTACAGTGCATTTGGGCTATACAGGACGATCATAGGGTTTATTATTATTATGTTTGAATTTTTATTAATTATTATTTTAATTTTTACATCGGGACACTATATATTCTCATTTCTGTACTGATTTTGGGCATTTTATTCATGAAGGTTTATTTATTTATTTTAATCTGTATTTATACAATTCTATTATAATAATATTCTATATACGAGTTTTTTTTTTTTTTTGGTGAAACCAGTATCAATTAAAGGCTGTAAAATAAAATACTAACATTGTGTATAAGTCATTTATAGTTTAAATAATAAAACATATTTTTGCATTATAGTAATGAGATGTTTTACATTACTGTAATGAGAATCGAGGAGGAAGGTGTACAGAAATGTCATGAAAATAATGTCACAATGCAAAAACAAATCGATGTAAAATAGATGTTTTTCTTTTGCATTTGGACTGAAATATGACCCCCCCCCAGCCTGAGATTCACTCATCTAACTGCAATTGGATCAGTTTGGCATTTTTATGGATCTACAAATTCTTGTGTGTTCAACAGGCCGACTTCACAGAGAAACTGCGAGTTCATGAGGAGACCTACATCTCGAGGTTAGAACGACTTCAAAAAGGCTCTTCCAAACAGCACTGATGAGATGCCAAGAGAATTTCCCACCAGTATTTACTAATTCAACCAGAACGAGTCTGAAAATAACACAGAATATGGCACTGGTGGTTTATACAGCCAAACACTCTTAATTTACTGTACATTTTATTCACTTCGGTTGCACTTATGTCAAGCAAAACTACTTCATCAGTTTGTACGATGCTGATAATAGATGAAATAAATGACTTTCTGACATTCTTGATTTATTCAGCAAGATAAAATGATGCAGATGAAATTCGGTATCATATTCATGGACGTCAAGGAGGGAACAGAATATCTAATTAAGTTGTTTGTATACGGTTTTTGTGGCACCTTTCCCACAAGTCATTAGCTGTCTGAAAGTAGCCCAGCGCTATGGCAACGCTGTGTAACTCAGCCTAAATAGCTGAGTTGCCATATAAAGTGATGTATTATTAAAGCTGAATAGTGACTTCTCCCTCTGCATTTGAGAAAGCCCACATATAACTATAAATATCCCCCCGCAGTACATATGAAAGAATGCTGATCATTTTGTTTTTAACTCTCAGCTCTTATTTTCCATTTTCACAGCACAATTATTTCAGATCACAAGGCACACTCTGCATACAGAATCGCATCAAAGATTATTATTGTTATAAAGATGAATTATTATTTTAGCTCATGTCAATCCTATTATTAAAGGTCTCAAACTCTCAATACACAACCAGATTATGATTGATGGGTAAAACAGGTCCATTTAATCAGCGCAATATCAAATTACAGCCTCTGTTGTTTTTAAGGCCTGTTGATTTAGCTCTTCATTAGCCTTTCCGTCTCCGTGTTGACATGTGACCGAGAAGTTAGCTGCTTACCTGCGAACATGTTCAAACAGTTTGAGTGCCGTTCTTTTTGTTCGCAAAT
>NW_015544159.1:1242541-1250166 GCF_001515605.1 Sinocyclocheilus anshuiensis
TGCTGCTAAATGCAATGCTCTACCACTGAGCCACAGGAATATAATAATCGGAACATTTCTGTAACATTACAATAATCTATATTTATATAATAATACTATAACAATAACAGTCTATGTAATATTTTTTTTTTTTAGGATGATTATGCTTTTATTTTATTGTATTTTTACTATGAATTCTTATTTCTGTAATGTTTTCTGGGCATTTAATGAGGGTTTGTTTGTTTATTTATTTATGTATTTATTTATCTATTTAGTAATTCCCATTATTACTGTATGTGTGTGTGTGTATATATATGTGTGTATATATATATATATATATATATATATATATATATATGATAGTGACTTCTCCCTCTGCATTTGAGAAAGCCCACATATAACTATAAATATCCCCCCGCAGTACATATGAAAGAATGCTGATCATTTTGTTTTTAACTCTCAGCTCTTATTTTCCATTTTCACAGCACAATTATTTCAGATCACAAGGCACACTCTGCATACAGAATCGCATCAAAGATTATTATTGTTATAAAGATGAATTATTATTTTAGCTCATGTCAATCCTATTATTAAAGGTCTCAAACTCTCAATACACAACCAGATTATGATTGATGGGTAAAACAGGTCCATTTAATCAGCGCAATATCAAATTACAGCCTCTGTTGTTTTTAAGGCCTGTTGATTTAGCTCTTCATTAGCCTTTCCGTCTCCGTGTTGACATGTGACCGAGAAGTTAGCTGCTTACCTGCGAACATGTTCAAACAGTTTGAGTGCCGTTCTTTTTGTTCGCAAATGAATTGATAGAATAATTCCTGAGCCATGAGCTGGATGACCTTTCAGCTCATACACCACAACAGTCCCTCTATTGGCCAATGGAGAACATTAAAGAATGACTTATACTTACTGGAGTACTGTGGATAGGTTTTAAAGAGCCCATGGTGGCTTTTAGATCATGTTTATAAGATTATCTGTATGCTAGTGTACACCTAAAAGTAAACTAAATTATAAAATAAAAGAATATAGATAATTGATAGAATAATTCCTGAGCCATGAGCTGGATGACCTTTCAGCTCATACACCACAACAGTCCCTCTACTGGCCAATGGAGAACATTAAAGAATGACTTATACTTACTGGAGTACTGTGGATAGGTTTTAAAGAGCCCATGGTGGCTTTTAGATCATGTTTATAAGATTATCTGTATGCTAGTGTACACCTAAAAGTAAACTAAATTATAAAATAAAAGAATATAGATTTAAAATATGTTTAAACTGTACACTCTAAAAAATGCTGGGTTAAATACAACCCAGTGCTGGGTAAAATAGGGACAAACCCAGCAATTGGGTAAACATTTAACCCAACCGCTGGGTCAAAAGAGCCCAATTGCTGGGTTTGTCCCTATTTTACCCAGCACTGGGTTGTATTTAACCCAGCATTTTTTAGAGTGTACAGTTGTCCATTTCCTGGAGAAAATTCGTCATTAAAATACACATTTTTGTCCAATCAAATGCTCTTTAGAATGAGATTGTCCCTGATAGCACCTGAGATGACTAGAAATTGCAAGTAGCAGATCAAGGTTATGATGTAAACTAAACATGACTGGCAATTTAAAACAAAAAATAATAATTGTTACCTGCTTACCTTCCTTTTTCAACAAAACAAGAACATTCTCGCAGTTTCATATGGAAGCTTGTTTCTGCCACAGGATTAAAAAAATTAAAAAGGTAATTTTGACTTTTTATCTCAGAATTCTGATTTTTTTTGAAGTCAGAATTGCGAGACGCAAACTCAGAATTCTGAGAAAAAAAAGTTGGAATTGTTAGATATATTTTATTTTATTTTATTTCATTTCATTTAATTTTATTTTCATCCTGTGCCAGGAACTTGTTTCTATAGTTTAACGAGGTCTTTAACAAATAAATTGCTTTATACAACAGTTCGTTCTGGTTCTCAAATCTGATTGGTTGAGAACCGTGAGATATTGTACTGGTATCGCTACAGGAACGCCCTTTCATGATACAAAATATATACAAAGATACAAACTTTTTGAGCTTTGAATCCGTGGCTGAAGGAAGTAGTTCCGCACAAAAGAGTGTTTTATTAGGCACGCCGTTGTTTCTTGTTTAATTACACACATGTTCCGTCGAACTGTTGTATAAGCGCAATATCACTCGAGTACTCGAGCGATACTGGCTCTATATCAGCTTGGCTGTGATTAGGCAAGAGGCAATTAGGGTTCAAAACAACCCAACCGCCGGGTTTGTCCCTTTTTAACCCAGCATTTTTTAGAGTGTGCCGGAGTGTCGTACTCGAGTGATATTGCTCATTTAGAAACTTTATTTACTGTGATTATTTACTGATTTGCTGTATTATTTTATTAGTATATTTTATTTTTAAATGCATTCAAGTTGGAATTGTGAGTTACCTTTTTTATTTTTTATTTCATGGCAGAAACAAAAAACAGAATTTCGAGATATAAACTCAGAATTGCGAAATGTAAACTTGGAAAAAAAATGTAACAGTTTATAACTCGCAATTTTGAATTGTGAAAACAAAGTCTGTGAGATATAAACTCAAAATTGCAAGAATAAAAAGTCAGAATTACCTTTTTTTTTTTTTTTATCTGTGCCAGAAACATGCTTCCATAGTTTTATCAGGTCTTTCATTAATAATTTGCTTTAGTAACTTCATTGTGATTATTTACCGATTTACTATATTTAATTATTATTATTTTTTACATTTATTTAATTTAGAATTAATTATTTAATTAGTAATAAATATTAATATAATAAAAATATTAATACTTATTATACATTATTTACTGATGACTAAAAATAAATGTTAATTATTGTAAATTTTTGGGAATGTGACACTTTTACAGTCATTCATGAACCATTTAAGAACTTTCCTAATGAGACGTGTGGCTGCACTCTTTGATCCACTTAATCTTGGGGATGATGTCACTTTAAATAAGAATAAATAATGAATATGTCTGTGTTACAAGATGTTTTACTCTTTTAAATGCAGCATTTTTTCTTCAGCGGACGCCGGCAACAATCATGTGATCATTTGCAATCTGTGCGAGATCTAAATACATTAATACCTTTCATTGTACAAAATCAAGCTAATTAGAAATGAGGATACAGTTGCTGCCAAACGATTGTGAATCTTTGCTGAGTGATTAAAAATATTCTTGAACATTTGATGACGTGATGATTTATGGCTTTAATCATCCCCAAAATAGCTGGAAGGAGTCTGATGTGCTGGCAGCAGATTTTTTTCCATGGTACTTATTTCACAACAACCCCACTTCGAGAATAAGAAAGCTTTACTGTTGACACATTGTAACTCAGCCCACGATGCTTTGCTTTTTATTAAGTTAAGCAGAGCATAAATGGAGGACAATAACAAGGGCAGATGGGATCATCTTGTTTTGCTCACTATTGAATTTGTCAGAACCAAAATGCTTTTCCTACATCTGCCGAAATCCAGATTTTCCCCCCTTCACTTTTCCAGGCTGATCTCATTTGGGAGTGCTATTAATTGAGATCAAATGCTTTTCCGAACACTCTCTTTGCACATGTCCTGCATAACTGTGGTGCCCTGTGAAACCTAATCGGCCTGTTTCTCAAGCGCTCAGACGTGACACAGTCAGAATGCCAGGCTCAGGTTTGCCTGCAGAATGAGGCGTCGTAAAGAAATGGCCGTATCTTGTGCCACATGTGGTAAAGCCCAGCATTGATACTATCTTCTGTATCATTCTGAGAAAAAGAATGTAATAAAGTGTAAAGGGTAAGAGGCACTTAGAGTGGAAATGAACGAGGCCAGTTTTTGGAGGAAAGCAGAATGTTAAGCTTATCATTTTATAAAAGCATTAACATTCTTCTGTTAAAATGTGTGTATTAATTGAGTCATTAAGGTTTTAAGCATTACGTTGTCATGGCAACAAAGTTTCAAAATTCACTTGCATTGTAAGGGCCTAGCTGTAAAAATTAATTACTTGGTAATTATACCACAAGTACTTAATTTGTATTGAACCTGAAATATTCTCTTGAAGGAATAGTTCATGCATAAAATCTCAATTTGCTGAAGATTTTCTCACCCTCAGGCCATCCAAGTTTGTTTCTTCATCAGAACAGATTTGGAGAACTTTAGCATTACATCACTTGCTCACCGATGAATCTTTTGCAGTGAATGGGTGCCGTCAGAATGAGAGTCCAAACAGCTGATGAAAACATCACAAGACATGGACACAAGTCCAGTTTATCATTATCTTGTGAATTTAAAAGCATGCATGTTTGTAATAATAAAAAATGTAATTAAAATACGATTCCTCTATCCATAATATTGCTTTCTCCAGGAAAAAAAGTCATCTTGTCTGAATCAGGAGAGAAATATGCACAGATCAAGCACTGTTAAAAAGCAGTACAAAACAATTCTAAACAAATATGTCTGTGGATTTTGATGTGAGAGGACAACAGGCTTTTTCACTGTGGAAAGTGTTATTATGGATTACGGACTCACATTTTGGTCAGAAGCGACAGTTGAAACTCTTTAATGATTGATTGTTTCTTACAAACATGGAATTTTTACTTCACAAGACATTAGTTGATGGGCTGGAGTCGTTAGGATTGCTTGTGGATTATTGTGATGTTTTTATCAGCTGTTATTCTGACGGCACCCATTCACTGCAGAGGATCCATTGCTGAGCAAGTGATGTAATGCTAAATTACAATATCTTGGCTGGCCTGAGGATGACAAAATGTTCATTTTTGGGTGAACGATTCTTTTAAAGAGATGAAAATGAATGTTGTCATGTTTCAAACAGAAACTTTTAAGAATCTTCTTGCAGCACTTTTCCATGGCAGTTTATAATTCATCAAAATAGCATTAAAGTAGTCGATATGACTTGAGCACTATATTTAAAGTTTTCTAAAGTCAGACAGGCAGACAGAAAGTCACTTTTCTGTCTATTCAGTCAGGTTTGGTCACGTCGCATTGACGCCATGACGTTGTTGTGAAACTTAAAGTGATGGGAAAAAATGAGATTACAGGTGTGACGTGATAGTGAGTAAATAGGGACATTTATGGGTAAACATTTCCTTTCACAGAAAGGAAGCATCTTAAAAGAGCTGGAGATACTGTAATCCCCATCTTGAGGCTTTTTTTCTTTTCTTTTAGATGAGTTCAATTATCTGTCAATCTCAATATAACACAGCACTGAGAAAACTAAATCGAAATTTTTTTCCCTTTCCTTTGCCACAGAAATTATATGAGATGTGAAGAAAGCGAAGCTGTGTGTTGAAGGCAGCTGTCATTATCCTTTTTTTGCTCTGCTGTCAGGGCTGGCTAGTTCTGGCATAAAACTCTTCAGGCGATGTAATATACGTAGCAATTTTGCTGCATTACAGAGGAAAGAAACAAAGTAAAACATTTTTACAAATTAAAAGGATAAATTAGGATGGAAATGATTTAAGAGCCGACATTTGGTCTTAGTCCTGGGACCAGATGTTAGATTTTCCTGCAGTGGAAGAAAGTTATGGGGGTTATCCAGAATACTTGACTGGTAGCCTCTTGGCTTTCCACACATTCCTAAATTGCCGTGTAATTTAAGACCTTGTTTTCATTGCAAAATAGCGTGGCGCATTCAGTTCGTTGCGGTTACAGTCGTGTTACAGAACACAAAAATAATGTTTGCATTGTTCGAGGAAACCAGGCGCAATTGCTGTTCTGCGCTGGTAATAAATGTGGCGGATAGCTCTGTTGTGCAGTAAAACTCTTTTCAAGCGAACAGGTTTAGCGCTTTGCCTAGATTGTTTTGTCAGCTCTATACCCATGCAAATAATTAAGAACGCTCGGCCTTGTTTGCATTAAACTCATGACATTTCAACCGCTTTTCCCCATATCATTTACATAAGAATCGTTCCTCTTTAGAAACCTGAGACTTAAACATGAACAATATGGTTCCTCTTTGTTTCCACAGAACTCGATAATAACGGCCCATTATCTTCAAGAGTAGTTTATATTCATTTGGAGTCCTGGTGGGCACCATTAATGCTACTTACATAATGAAATTCATCGAGTCTTTTGGGCTCATTGTATAAATCATTAATTTAACAGCGCAAGTAAAAGTAAATCAACCCCACCCTGTTGTTTCATTTGAAAAGAATCATTTTGTTGCTTTAGAGTCGTCTTATCTGGAGCGATACTGTGTGTTTGCCTGCACTAGTTTAAAGTGAAATAAGAAAAAGAAAGAGAATAGTTGCAAAGGTCAGGTTTTATTGACAGAACGCTTTCAATCACAGGAATGCACTGTGTCACACACGGTGTGAAATGCACCGGCGGTGCACATATAAAATGTCATATCCCATGTTGTTCTGAAATTTCTGCTGTGTGAATTGTTTGATTTGATTGAACTTATTCTGTGCATATCAAATGGAAGGTCAGGATCTTGCGAGCAGCACTTAGTCTCACAGATAAGATCAACTAAGCCCATTGTGTTTGAATCTGTCCAATAGATGTGATACAGTATCTTTATCTAAGGCTAGCTTGTACACTTAACACTTTATGTTTCCTGTCAATAAAGCCGAGACCTATAAAAAAGGTCACTGTACCACAATTCTGGTGCTTTATGAGAGCTGCGTCACGGCCACAGTGCTGTGTAACACATCATTCGTACTATGACTGCAAACAAGTACAGCAATGCATGCTGGTTGTTGTGACGTCGTAATGTCAGACAGACAGTTTATATACAAAAAACAAACAATATAAATGATGAGGTAAGCTGTCAGAGTGAAAATCCTTGTTGTCAAAATGTAAACAATAAAACTATGAAATAGAAATTCAAATACATGCACACATATACAATAGTATATGATAATAATAATAATAATTATTATTACAATAATAGTATTTAATAATAATACATTACTATTATTATTATTATAAAATAAAAATAATCTATATAATATAAATAATATTTATTATTATAAATAAAAATAATCTATAATATAAATATTAATTTATTATTATTATTATTATGTCAATTACATAATATAATTATTACAAAATAAGAAAATAAAATTATTATTATTATTGCAGTATCTTTTATATCTTATTATATAATCGTTTGTATTACTCATTAAAATTAAATGTAATTGTGTGTGTGTGACAAGGTTATTAGAAAAACGAAAACCATTTTAAAAAACTCAGTATTTTAATTTTTTCAATAAAATAATCATTAACAAACAAATTATTTTAAATAAAAAATAAATGTAATAAAAAATAAAATTTTATTTCCACCAGTTTCCAACATTTCTCATTTTTGTTTAGTTTAACTAAGACATTTTCATATTTTTTAAATTGTTTTTTAGTATATAAACATTTAAAAAATAATACAAATGACAAAAACAAATAGAAAAAATTACTAAATATGATCAAAAACTATAATATAATTAATGATACTTAAATAACTGGTGTGTGCATATAGAGAAAGACAAAGATGAAGATAAATTGTACAAAATGTAAAATAAAATGTAAGTATTAAATAAGTGTATAAATATAGTAAAAAATAATAAAAAATAATTTAATAAAGAAAAATAAATTTAATGTTATAACAATATATA
>NW_015544159.1:1250477-1261479 GCF_001515605.1 Sinocyclocheilus anshuiensis
CACTTTGAAAAAATTTCACAAAAAAAATTATTTGAAACCACCATACAAAATCACAGCTAGAGAAAAACACACATTTGTGAAATTAGACTTTTGATTCAAAACCTAATAGCTGTAGAGATACAGGCCATAAGCCAACTAGCCCCGGCCTGTATTCGTGTGTTGCAAATGTACTGCTCATGTTCTAATCAGCATTATGATCAGTCCCAGAATGACACCGTCGGCTGTCGACAGGGACTCAGGAGAGCAGTTTGAAGCCTTTTCGTGCGTGATGCAACCATTGACTCTGCATGTGAGTGGGTGTTTGCTCATGTCACAACCAGCGACGATAATGAGAAATATTTGCCTTTATCCCAACTGGTATTAGCAGCACCTCAAACGGATGAGGATAGACTGACATGAAACACGATAAGTACGTGCAGTATAATTGAATGTGAAATTTTATACCGCCTTCGATAAGTCCCAGCACTGCTGGTTCCTCTGCCGTTTTAAGGCTCCCACATTTTGTTTAATCCATTCTTTGTGTGATAATGTTAAGGTTCATATAATGCAAAGCAGCGTTTTGCCTCAGTGACAGATGAAACGTGTTGTATAACAGGCTGAATAATGTATTTTTAATATCACTCCTTAAAGCATAGGAGCTCCATTGTAATGACTTGCATTATTATATGCAGGAGTGTGAATTATGCAGAACCTTCAGTATTATTTGAACTGTATGGTAATGGCCTCGACATTAGCGCATTCACCTCGCGCTCAGAACATGATAGCGCTCGATCATTCGCAGCCATATCTTAAAAAATAAAACAACGTCTCCAATTAGTTGACTTTCAAAGCCTGGGCCTTTATGCAGTAATGCAGTAAAAGCCATTATGTGCCTGGATGATAGAAAGCAAGTGCTGCTGGAGGAACAGACATGGATATTGATCTAATATGAGCAGCCCAGTGTCATATTCCCCAAGGCACAAATTGATGCTGGCAAACAGATTTTTTTGTTTTTTTTCTTACAGTGAACTGTGTTGAATGAAGGGGGCTAATATTTTTGAACTATTTCTTCTTTGCTGGATTGCTCTTAAAGAAACAATTCACCCAAAATAAAGGTCATGCTCTCATGTCAATGCAAACCTGTATGATGGATTCATACAGGTTGTCATTATAGCTTGATGCTGCTCTGTTTGTCATTAGGATGACAAAAAGCTACATTTGTAGGTCTAACAGAGCTTGTTAATATCAAATGTTTGAGATGGCCAATCAAATCAAAGAAGGTGGGCTTTTTTGAACATGACGCCTCATTTTTAATGGTGAAAGAGTGCGAGGTAAGATGTAAGTAGCAAAACATTTAATATTTGAAAACTGTTTTACGGTAGAAAAGTTAAATGACAGACGGTGATGCAAACGACTTAACTTTTTTGCCGTTTTGAATTTAATAGAAAGGCTATAATTTATGTGATTCATGTAATTCATAACTGAATGTGACGCAACAAGAAACATTAACAGCCGTTATTAGCATTTTACATATACAATTAGGAGTGAATGTGTGCATATTTTAAAATAAAAATATTATTTGCAAATAGTTCTAATTTATTACAGTAAATTCTACAATGAAAAAAATAGATAACTAAAAATGGTAACATCTAAAAAAAAAATTACAGTCAAAAATATTGTTTAACAACCTAAAAAGTCCAATACACCCTCCGCAAAAAATTGGTCCCTGTCTGCGTGGGGAAATATTCTCACTCATCCCCGATCGTTTGGATTCCTATAGAAACAACTAGCTTTTGCCTGTGAAAATTTGCTTAACAAAGCTAGTTCTTTTTCATTGTGTGGAAAAGGGCAGCACAAACATTCTGCTAAATCTCTCCTTTTGTGCTCAACACAAAATTACATGGTGAAAAAATAAACAAGTCATATACAGGTTTGTAACATCATGGGGATGACTAAATGATATTTATATTTGGTAATTACAAGTAATTACCCCTCGTTTTTTTCAAATAATTGTAGCTTGCTAATATTGGTGCAATTAAGCAACAGTGCATTGTAATATTTCCAAGCAAGACCTGAAAGGTGAATCCTCAAGAGCACATCTATGTTTTGTCGGTTCAGTTTTGTTGCCGTGTGCCTATATGCTGCTCTTGCACAATTCCCACTTTCCCACTTCAATGATTAAATGACTCATATAGTCACTGTTTTAATTTGTCGTCATGGTGAAATTCTCTCTAGACCACTACATACAATACCAAAGGCATCATACGAAAGTGGAAAAGGATTTGGCAATGTCACAATTCAAATAACAGACATAAAAATCTAAGAAATGAAAAGCCCACAGAGCTTTTCTGAGAATCCCCCTTGTTGTTCTGCAAATTAAAGCCATTCATTCTCATGTTAATGATAGCCCTCTGTCAAGCTGAGCTGATGACTATTAGTTTCCACAGCCTTTCGCCATTAACAAGAAGATATTTATGCTGCACTTATGTATATTTGAATTTGCCAGTTGGGTTCAAACATTGCTCTCTAACAAAGGTGCTCTTTACAAGCAAGAGTAACCAGCGATGGTTTCTGAGAAACATGCAAATCAAATTATTTTCGAGCGCAGACACAATCAGCGTTTGTGACATCCTATGGGAGATATTGCTTTGTTTTTCTGACAAAAGACACAGTGTAAAGGGAGCATGCGTTTTCCATTTTTACCGTATAAAGCTATAGTGCGCTTTCATCTAGCGAAACACAATACACTATCCATCAAAAACTCATCTTGTGATCTATCATGTGAAATTAGGTAAGGGTTTCATGTGCTGAAACAATGCAGTTTTACTTAAAAGTGAAGAGTAATGTTTTTTTATGGTAAAATACCTTCTATCTCTGTAGAGACAGATATATAAGTAAGCCATTCATAGGTTGATTCCCCTGAAAAGTGTAAACACTGTGATGTGATTAATACATGGCTCTGTTTGAGCTCCATAGCAACACATCAGATTGGCTCAACCAATAGCATAACTTTGGGGCGGGGTGATCTGTTTGTTTGTCCAATGGCAGAGTGTTGGGAAACCTGTTTGAAAACGCTCATTTTTGCATTTGCGTTTAGTGACTTTAGTGGTACTGAATGACACATTTTACCTTTAACCCTCTATGGTACTGTGTTGCCTCCAGGCAACATAGCCTATTTTAGGTTATTTTTTAATAAAATGTACGGAAGTCCTAAGAGGCCATGGATTATTAATATTTTTCTTTCTTGTTTTGTCATGATCATGACAATTATCTTGTGATCTCGACATAACAAGCTGTTGTTCTCTAAGTTACACAACTGCGCCAACAGGTGGCAGTATAGAACTGAAAACTGAAAATGTACAAATTATATATAATTTTATTTCAAATAAAAGGAAAATAAAGTGAGTTGAATCCAAACAGCTCTAAAAGATTTTAGAATAGTTCTCTGCATCCTTCTGAAGGCGCTGTTGCTTTGACCATTTAAACATGTTAATTACACAAACAAAATATTTAGCGTAGCCTACTGTCTCTGGAAAACAAATATCAAAAGTGATTGATTAGCCTTTATTTAAGTATTGTAGACGTTATTACTAAGCAAAGCAGAATTTGCTGAAATATCCACAACATACAGTAAGAGCGCATGGTTTATCAGTCGATCAGATGCGTGTCAAAGTTGCCTTCGTTACTATAGCAACAGTACATCAAACAAATCAAACAGTCTAAAAAACAACTTTTGTTATGTCGAGATCACGAGAAAATTAAGTCGTGATAATGAGAAAACAACTTTCGTTATGTTGAGATCACGAGAAAACAAAAAAGTAAAATATTAATAATCCATGGCCTTTTAGGACTTCCGTAAAAATGAGATACCCATTTAGTTGATAAATGTTATCTCAGAGTAGGAGAACTCAAATACTAGGGGTGTGACGAGACACTTATCCCACGAGACGAGACACGAGACTGGGTTCACGAGCACGAGACGCTGGTCTTTTATGGTGGAGACCTGCAGCTTTTGTGAATTGGCTACAAGAGCTGCCTTGACCTGTAAGCAATGGAACCTCCGATCATTTCAATGTAAAGCTAGTAGGCTAACAGAAGAGAAGCACTGAAGGTTACTGATAGCTAAAAGCAAAACTGAATTCACTCGGCATGCAAATCTCTAGGAGCAAATGACCTCCTGATTTTCTTAACTCCAATAGAGAAAAAAAATGCAACCTTGGTTTTGTAAGTTTCCAAGTTGGAAGTATAGCTAGAACTTGTGTAGCTTAAGTAGCACTTAAATGCACTAATCTAATGTTTTCTGTTTTAATATCACATTTATTTTTATTTACATTTATTTTACTTAATAAATAATAATAATTAATTCACCCAAAAATAAATATTCAAACATGGCAAGTCAAGACCACTAGCATCAGATGTCATTGATTAGTGTGTGTCTTGTAAACAGTAATTAGCTAGTAGGGGTGTGACGAGACGAGACGAGACGAGACGAGACACGAGACTGGGTTCACGAGAATGAGACGAGACACAAGACTGGGTTAACGAGACGAGACACGAGACTGGGTTCACGAGAACGAGACGAGACGAGATTTTTTTACTTTTTTTAGAGACATCCTCAATGATGAAATATTTAGGGAAAATAGTATTTTATTCAACTGAAAAACATTTTGAAATCAACTTGTACTTTATGAAATTAAACATCTTTTTATGCAGTAATAAACAACATGTAAACACTGCAAAATGTTTTGCCACATTCAACTGACAGGCAAGTAATTGCACAAAAATTATAAATAGTATAAATAAAAATAAATAATAAACAACGCAAATATCCCTTTAAAGTGGAAGTGAAGCAGTCAGTCAAGTTTACATTATTTAGTTTACTGTCTTAACACTGTTTAAATAGGAGCGAGAGGTGTTGGAAGAACGCAGCAATATTTGCTATTTTTAGGTGGGAACTGATATGTTGCTTTGTCTGGCTGGTGTCATCATCTCTGCCAGTTTCATATATCATCATATTTACTGCTCTGTGTCTATGCATCTGAACAAGAGAGAGCAGATGGACCTGTAAAAATGATTGATAAGCATTCCCTTTAACTGAAAATTGGTGCAATGAGATATTAGAGATATTCATGAATAATATGAACTGGTAGTTTGGTGATCATTTTAGTCTTTGATATTCCTGCACGTCACTCGACACATTTGCATTAAACATATGCTCATATGGCTGTTTTCAAGCCAGCAGGTTGCAGTACACTTGATGGCTGTCTTTCTATAACGGTATGCTGTTGTTGAGGGGAAAAAATATGAGTGGGATTAAAAAATAGAAAATAAAAAAATCCAGTGGCAGCTCTATTTAGGTAATCATGACTGAAGATGTTTGTAGATGTGTTTCTTTCATTTATTTTATTACATTTTAACATGAAAATATTTGTTGTATTGCATTATTTGGAAGTAACATAAAAGCAGACAATATTGAAAAACTCTTGCACTTTAAAATGTCACCTTTATTACCATTAATTAATCGTGAAATTACACACCTGAGGTAAGATGAAACCCACCCCTATTATTTTCTTCTAAATGTAGATGGAACTTCATCTTACATCAACATATTTATTGAATTGCTTTGCTTATCTTCATTTTGATATTTTATCTGACCCCTTAACATTTATGATTATTATATTTATATTTTTATATAAAAATACTATATACTATGTACATTTTATTTTATTTTCATTATAAAAAATAATTTATTATAAAATACTGTGTGTATAGTATACTATAATATATAGAACATATGATTAAT
The DNA here is from genome assembly GCF_001515605.1 of Sinocyclocheilus anshuiensis. Classification (NCBI taxonomy): domain Eukaryota; kingdom Metazoa; phylum Chordata; class Actinopteri; order Cypriniformes; family Cyprinidae; genus Sinocyclocheilus; species Sinocyclocheilus anshuiensis. The sequence continues at coordinate 1,256,260 of NW_015544159.1, forward strand.
TATTATTATTATTATTTTGTATTTATATATTTTTTAAATTCTAGTATTATGTAGCACTTATATGTATATATATATAAAAAATGTAGAATTTAATTTACATGTAATATATTTAATATATAGAATTAACATATGATTAATATTTAATATTTGTAATTTATTTTATGTATAATCTGTATATTGATGCATTTCAGACTACAGACATTATAACAGACATCTGGCATTTCGAATGATGCATCATAATTCTGTACATACTAAACTATAAACATGTTATATTTTTTCAGTAAATGCACAGTATCTCTATTTATGAGTTAGATAAACTCAATCTGTGTCTGCTCTGCTCTTTTCGGGAAGCGGTTGCAGTGTGTGATTTCTGCCACTGGCAGCAGTCTTGAGTTTGTAGCAATTTGTCATTAATTTATGTTATCTCTAAAGGGAGAGAAAAAAAAGTGCTGATGCTGTTTTTGCTGCCCACACTGCAAATTACTGTAAGTAAGGTGAACAGCATTTCAATGCCTTAGAGCGATCCTCAGAAATCACTCAGCTTCTAATTCAAAACAGGTTCTGAAACCAAAGAGGATAATATATAATTACAGGCAATTAACTCAGAAGAACACTAGTGCATTTTGGAGTGAGTGAATGGCAAGGTTTCTAACTTGTCAGTTGTATTCTAATGTAGCTCAGAAGAACTGAAAATGAAGTACATTTTGTGTCACATTGTTCTGAAAACAAATATGGGGATTAATGGAGTGCTGAAGAGCGCATAGTCATGCAAAAATCCATTGACAGGCAAAGCAGCACATTGAGTCTCCCGGTGAGACACAGAGAGAGAGAATTCAATTTTTCCACAAGCTTTCAAACGGCAAATGTTCCTTGCAGCTCCGAGAGAAAGATTAGGCTATCAATCTGCTCTACTCATACTGTCAGCAAGCACGAGAAATCTATGCTGCAAAGCAGATACTGAAACACACAATCTGTGAGGCAAATTATTCTTAACATCGTCATCATCATTTATTACTGCTGGAGCAATCAAGAAGGAGAACAGTATTTTAAAATAGCTTATAAAGATGAAAAGTGAAATGACTATCCGAGATGGTAAGCAGCCAAGAAAAGCAGAGACTGGACTAAAATAACAAATAGGACACATACAGGCGACATAAAAAAGTTTGGGTTTGACAGGAACTTGGTGGGAAAAAAAACTGTATTATGCATGTTGCCTGTTATGTTCATTTATCTGATTGGGATCTGTATTTGTACAGAGGCTGTCTTCGCCTCTCATGTCAATGTGTGTCAGTGCAGTGGGGTGATTGATGGTGTGCTTGAATGCACTTGCTATTATCGCTCACTGTCTCAAATAAAGGAGTTTAATCATAGGCTGACATGACTACAGCGCCGCCCTCCTCCAATCACAAGGACGGTCACATAATATCACACTGCTGCAATAAAATCTGCAGAGCAGGATGACTTAAATGCTGGCTGACGACCAATATCTTACTCATTCTAATCTACAAGATGTAAGATGTTGATAACATTTAAAATAACCTTAATTACGAAAATGCACAAATATATAATGATTAACAGATTGAGTAATTGTTATGAAACTTTGATTCATTCTTAAGATTACAATAAGATTACTATAATATACATATACACATTCATATTCAGCAACCAAATATCATTGCATTACATAATGCTTAACAGATCAAATTTGAATGTATAATACTGCAGGCGCAGGTTGTATATTTATTTATTTACTTATTTCTTATCCACTTATTATATAAGCTTTATTATCATTTTCATTAATAAAAGGACTAAATATTATTGCATTACACAATACCTAATAGATCATTAATTAAAGTTCATATTTTTAAACACATGTATGATATGCTCAGCATTATAATATCTATCTATCTATCTATCTATCTATCTATCTATAAAATTAAAACTTATTAGAAAGCCTAAATAATGTACAAGAAAATAAGAAATAATTAAATAAATATATAACCAGCAATATTTTCATATATATATACAGTTGGTACGGAAAGTATTCAGACCCCCTTAAATTTTTCACTCTTTGTTATATTGCAGCCATTTGCTAAAATCATTTAAGTTAATTTTTTTTCCTTATTGCTATTATTATTGTTAATAATTATTATTATTAATGTGTTTATTAATTATGTACAATTAATTATTTATTATTAATGTATTTTAATCTTATTTATTAGTTATTGCTATTATTATAGTTAATAATAATTATTATTCATGTTTATTTCTTAATTATGTACAATTCATTATTTATTAGTAATGTATTTGTAATCATATTTATTAGTTATTGCTATTATTATTGTTAATAATAATAATTATTAATGTGTTTATTTCTTAATTATGTACAATTATTTATTATTAATGTATTTTAATCATATTTATTAGTTATTGCTATTATTATTGTTAATAATAATAATTATTAATGTTTATTTCTTAATTATGTACAATTATTTATTATTAATGTATTTGTAATCATATTTATTAGTTATTGCTATTATTATTGTTAATAATAATTATTATTAATGTGTTTATTTCTTAATTATGTACAATTAATTATTTATTATTAATGTATTTGTAATCATATTTATTAGTTATTGCTATTATTATTGTTAATAATAATTATTATTAATGTGTTTATTTCTTAATTATGTACAATTAATTATTTATTATTAATGTATTTGTAATCATATTTATTAGTTATTGCTATTATTATTGTTAATAATAATTATTATTAATGTTTATTTCTTAATTATGTACAATTAATTATTTATTATTAATGTATTTTAATCATATTTATTAGTTATTGCTATTATTATTGTTAATAATAATTAGTATTAATGTGTTTATTTCTTAATTATGTACAATTAATTATTTATTATTAATGTATTTTAATCATATTTATTAGTTATTGCTATTATTATTGTTAATGATGATAATAATAATATTATTTAGATTTAATTATTTTACAAAAATTATCAGCTATTTGCGTGGCCATACATTAAAATTTCATCTAAATTCTTAATCTTATATTCTATTCATAGTTTCACCCAGTTCTTCTAAATAATAACCCCCGCCCCCAAAACAAAATAATGTCTTATGATTCAAATGTACCAAATCACATTCAAGTCTGCTCAGTTCATTTGGGTTAAGCTGTTATATGAAGCATCACATCCATAATCACCAGCTGCCCCTCGTGACTGGAGATAAAATCTTGCATAAGACATAAAAATAGCTGACGTAAATGTTACATCCTGTAATTTAGGCCATATGCTACAACTTTAAGGGCACAGCCATACACTGCGAAATACGGCAAATAACTATACAAGCAAAACCTCACTGGCATCGATATGTGTGTGTAAAATATGCAGCAAGCAGAAGGTTTATAAATATTTATCAGGTTATTTGTGTGACAGATCTAGTTTATATTCGTTATTCACTGTGTGGAAGCTCGATAGCAATATCAAATTGTTCCTTAAAATCAGCCCCGCGACTTTAATTTTTGATATAAAAAAAGCAATATTAGCATGGACTAAGCGCTTCATCAAGAGTCTGCTCGCTTTGTAAGACGTTTGATTTCTCTCAGCAAACAAACGCGTTTCTTACCATGACATTAATTCGCCTAAAGCACACGACAGGGGCGTCTTATTGTTTTGTTTGTTTTTAGCACTAGCATGGACCGTGTTCAAATCACAGCGGCCATAATGGCAACAATTCCAATAAGGGCGATATTACAATGTTTCCATTAGTCGCGTTTCCACGCGCTTGATACATTTCAACAGCGTTTGCGATCATAAAAGGCGCTTCTGGATTGTAACAATCCCGATCCCATCTCCAGCCTCCTTCACGCGCGTTAATGTGGCTGCATTAGTATAATGATTATATATCAAATGATTATACAGTAAATGCATTCGAGAAATAAAAGGAAGAATCTCTGCAGGAAATGTTCCGGTACACTCATACAAACCTCCTTTACACGGGTCCTGACCGACACATGCAACAATAATCGCGTATATTATCAAACACAGCCGTTTGTTTTACGTCTAAAAAAATCGTTTAATCTATAATCCGTGTTTACACTTTACAGCTTTTATATTATCACTGCCAGGTTTTGTCGAAAGAGGTGGTGGGATTTTGTAAAACGACTTCTAGGGGCTGAGAGACCGCACACGAACGAGACTCGATTCGCATTCACGAATTTAGTATGAACACGCGGTGGTCTAAAATGTAGCAAAATGAGCGTGAATGAAATACTATGGGTTGAATAAATATTAGACATCAATTGCGGACATTTTAAGTGAGTTCATTTCGCACCGTGTCGGTTTCATATTGAAGGTCGTCGCGTTGATGAGCGCGTTGATATTGTGCTCTTCCAGGACCTGTGGTGAGCCGTTCAAGCCAACAAGTTTGGAGAGAATGTTTGAGTTTAATCAATTCAGAGCGACGAGATGGAGCCCAACTCACTCTTGGTAATAGCATCCACTCCTAATGAATTTATTGCGCGCGCGCATCTAGTCATATGTTATGATAAGAAATCAATGGAAGAAACTTTACCGCAAAAGTTAATATTTTATTATTCATATTTCTATCTAATGTGATTTATCATGTGATCAGCTGGAATGCGTTGGTCGCGTCTGCTCCTATGTTATATAAAATTGCGCTGCCGAATATAAATATGGCATGTCTATTTGTGTTTCCGCAGTGGGTAGGCTCACCTTGTGGTTTGCACGGACCTTACATTTTCTACAAGGCGTTTAGATTTCACCTTGAAGGCAAAGCGAGAATTTTGTCCCTGGGTGATTTTTTCTTGGTCAGATGTAAAGCAGGGGACCCCATCTGCATAGCAGAGCTACAACTCGTATGGGAGGAAAGGACAGCCAAGCAACTTCTATCCAGCTCCAAACTTTATTTCCTCCCAGAAGATACCCCCCAGGGCAGAAATGTCACTCACGGAGAGGTAATTTCTCGTTTTCCTGCTTCCCATGTCCCTCCGCGATGTGTTTATTGTGGTGTGGATGATATATGAGCCGTGCGTCGCTTTGCATCGCATCTATTAATTCCGCTATCTGATCACAAGACATCTAATGCATCGCGTTTAATTATACACTCTAAAAAATGCTGGGTTTAATACAACCCAGTGCTGGGTAAAATAGGGACAAAACCAGCAAATGGGGTGTTTTT
>NW_015544159.1:1261629-1275520 GCF_001515605.1 Sinocyclocheilus anshuiensis
TAAAAAATGCTGGGTTAAATACAACCCAGTGCTGGGTAAAATAGGGACAAACCCAGCAATTGGGCTGTTTTGACCCAGCGGTTTGATTAAATGTTTAACTCAACCTTCTGGGTAGTAACCCAACCGCTGGGTCAAAACAGCCCAATTGCTGGGTTTGTCCCTATTTTACCCAGCACTGGGTTGTATTTAACCCAGCATTTTTTAGAGTGTAGACATGCAGTCATAGTGGACCCTCGTGTTAATTTCGCCTCGGCTCATTTGCATACGAGCGTTTAGCGCTTGCATTTCAAACAGCGTGCGATGATGAGAATGGTGCCATTGTGTGAAGTTGTCACATCAGTGTTTTGCTTGTTTCATCTGATATACAATAGTGCGGAAACTGAGAACAGCAAAGACGACTGAAGCTGCTGATTGATTGCTGATAAAATAGTGTTGCTTCTGATGAGCCGCGTATGATCAGGCAAATAAATAGAGCGATAGAACCATCGATGTGAAGCGTGCTGTTGCTGATCGGCGCTAATGATATATGGCTTATGCTGGCGAATATGGAAGGCAGACGTTTGAAGAGTGCGATGCGAACTAATATCAATGGGAATTGATTAATAACAAATAACGGCGCGCTGATCAAGCAGCGAGTGAGATCTATGAAGGTTATTATGTCAAAGTGCTGCAGCCTCATTCCACATAAGCTGAGATGTGTTTGCCCTACAGAAAAATGTTGTTTCTGGGGATTTAACCCTTTGAGGTACTGACACATTGTTCTTTTACAATACTGTGTTTGTTTATGCTGCTGTGCATTTACGTAAGCAAGGTTTAAATGATATGAATAACACCTATATCGTGTTATTATGTTGTAGAACTGATTGTAGTTACTTTGTAATTAATTATTATATTAAAGTGATATATCATTAACATATTATTACGTCTGATAATACTATGTAATAATTAAAATAATAATAATAACGTGATATCTGTAGGATGCCCTGTAAAAAGTGTACTGTATTTATATAGCTATTTCTAACTGAGCTGACCATTAAAAATGATTTTTGTTTGTGGAAGCTAATGTAGTCCGGATGAGTCATTCATAAATATTACAGATGGTTTTTACTGATGATGATGATTATTATGTTTTTTGATGTGTCCAGTGGTTAATATTTTTATTGACTTTAATTTTAATACAATGATAACTAAATAATAATAATAATATGTGATATTTCAGGGTACTCCGTAAAAAGTGTAACTGCATTTTTATAACTATTTTTACCTGAGCATTAAAGTCATAAATATTACAGATTGTTTTTTTTAAGGATAATGATTATTTTCATGTTTTTGTATGTCCAGTGGCTAATTTTTAATATGAAAACAAAACAATTATTATGCTACATAAGTAAAATGATTTTAATGTAGTAATAATAATAATAATAATAATTTCTTATATATATATATATATATAGCAAGCGAACTAAATGTCATGCATTGCAAACGTCATGCAAATAATTTATGCAAACAACACAATAAAAACAGTTCATGAACAGTAATTTTCTGTTAAATACAGATTGTTTATTTATAGTTTTTCTATTTCTGATATTAACTGATAACTATTTAAAATAAGATAACAATAGAACATTGTGAATACTGGTGAAAACTATTGGTTATACAAATGATCACTTTATCTCATATATAACTTATTGCTGTTGCTACAGAACTAATATTATTTTTTACTACAAATAAAGCATGTTTTGATAAAACAGTGTCTACATGACAGTGTGTAAAGCTTTCCCATCCATTGTGCTTTATAGCAATTGTGTTGCAACTGCTATTTTAACAAAGCAGCACAGCTGCGGTCTTACATGGGTAATGTAACAAGGTTTGTACCTGTTTTATCTCGCACTGCTCATGTAATCACCGATCCCAAATACAAAAAGACAATCTGCTGTGTGTGAACCTCTACTGTTCTACTGTCCTCCCCCCGTGGAGTGGAGGATCAAATAGCCTTTTCAAAATAATCAACTGGTTCTGTGTGAAGCCCTGTCGAAATGTCAAGGTTACTTTGCTGAATTATTATCAATATTTGGTGGAAACATACACCGTTGCCAGCATCGACCTTGAAAACATGGTGTTTACACAATGTAACGAGGTGTTATTGAGGAAAAGCATTAGTCTTAATGCACTGTTTGTTCAGTTGATCAGAGCCCTGTCCTCTTTCCAACTTGCCACCGGCCTCCCTCCCTTCCCCCACTCAGCAGCAATGCCAATTATTTGCTTTTCAAATTTATTACGCATTCATGACTGCTGATCTTGAAACGGCCTGAGAGATAGGATTACTAGCCAAGAACAATGCTCTGCTCTTAGGTATACTTCACAGTTTTGAGAATATAGGGCATTTTGTTAGCTGTTAGTCATTTTTGGGAACTGTTTTTAGGAGTAATAGCATATACTTATTAACATACTAACTATACTAAGTAGACCTAATCAGGGACAGTCGATCCAAAAATTAAAATTCTATGGAATACTATAGAAGTCAATGGCTACCGTCAAATGTTTGGTTACCAACATTCTTCAAAATATTTTCTTTTGTGTTCAACAGAAGAAAGAAACTCATGCAGGTTTGCAAAAGAAGATAATTTGAAGAATGCTTGTAACCAAATAATTGCTGGGTAGCTATTGACTTCCACAGTATGGAAAAAATACTATGGAAGTCAATGGCTACCGTCAACTGTTTGGTTACCAGCATTCTTCAAAATATCTTAATCTGTGTTCAACAGAAGAATAAAACTCATGCAGGTTTGCAAAATGAGATATTTTGAAGAATGTTGGTAAGTAAAATTTCTGGTAGCCATTGACTTCCATAGAATGGAAAAAAATACTGTGGTATTCAATGGCTGCCAGCAGCCTAACATTCTTTAAAATATCTTCTTTTATGTTCAACAGAAGAAAGAAATGCATAAATGTTTTAATTTGAGGGTGAATAAGTGATGACACATTTTTCATTTTTTGGGGAGAACTATCCCTTTAAATTGTGTCTGATTGGCTGACTAACAGAAGTATGTCAGTTCCAAAATATATCCAGCTTTGTCAGAGAATAGGGTTGCAAAATGAGTTAATGTTGTGTAACGTGTTCATTTAAACACAATGCAGTGTTGTGTGCATCTTATTTGTTGTAATATTGAGTATGGAGTGTACTTGTTTTACACATGTCCTTACAAGTATTGTGCAAAAAAGTGAAGAATGTCCACCACCCTTTTGTGCATTCCCAGTGTAGTTGCTAAATGAGACATGGTGCATTTAAATAACAATGTGATTAAGTGTCAGCCAAAGCACCTGCAGTAATGTGAGCTTCAGATGCACTCAGCAGATTGTCCAATTAAATTACATTTGCATTTGCAGCGAATAACCCGAGCGACCGCTGATAAAGTTAATCAACTATCAAAGAAATTGCCATGCATTTGCAGAGGCTGCACTATACTGTGTTAATGGTACAATAATAGACATGTTTTCTATTTACGAGAAGAGAGTCGACATCAGTGGTTCTCAATTGATGGGTCACGACCCAGAAATGGGTCACAGTTCTGTTCGCAAAGAGTGTGTAAAAACTTTATAAATGCAAATAATAAAATGTAACTTAGCATTTCATTGTGTGAAATTAGTGTAGAAAATTAAATCAAATTATCAACTTTTAAAAGGTCAGAGAAAATGCTTCCCATATTTTTTTCATGCAAATTCTGTCACCTATGAAGCTAGCCAAATTAGACAGATGCCAAGGTTGCCTCTGGGAAAGCTACAAAAAGAAAATACGACCCAGACTACACTGGTGTGTGCTGTTATTATTGGTTAGTTTGATGTTAAAAATATATAAAATATTCATATATAAATATTTGTATAAATAGTTTATAAATATAAATATTTATATTAAATATTTTATATTGTTAAATTTGAAAACACACACACACACACACACACACAGTTTTAAATAAAATAAAATAAAAATATGTATGAATAAATATTTTTATGTTGTTTAATTTATATATGTACATTTATAAATAATATAAAAAGAATACAAATAATAAATTTTTATGCATATTTATTATTATTTTATTATTATTAATTCATCTATTATTATATTCATAAAAATAAAAAACACTTCAGTCTGACATTGTTTATGCTAAACGTTTTTGGTCCTGTTGGGCTGCCGCTTGATGTTTATTTTTAAATCCTGAAGCAAAACCAGTGGAGAGCCACTGATCTGACAAGTTCCTCTTGAATATAAACCGTTTGAACTTTAGATCAACATTCAGTCTTATTTGAATGCTCAGCAGCAAAGACTTTTACATAACACGACTGGCAATGTGCTAATGTTTAGCGAGCGTGTGTATGCAAACAGGAAGGTATGCGAGTACTCTTGTGTGATAAAACAGGGCCACTCTGCAGTTGCCTTTTTGTTTCTACACCCAGGTGATGTAATTTCCCCTCTGGCTGAGGTTAGTCATTCATTAGAAGGATAGCAGCGGCTGAAACAGCAACAGGCCTGCAGTGATCTCTTTCTGGCAGCCAGCCGATAAAATTTAACACTTAGATTTTGTGCCTAGAGAGGGCAACATAACACTCCTGTGAAGACATGCAGTTTTTGCTTTTTTGAATCGACTTTTTTTGCCCTGCTGGGCCAACAAATTCTTGGGTGTACAGTCTTACTGTACTCTGTAGCACTGGCGTTCGGCTCGGCTTCACGCGGATCTGTTTGTTTCTAATTATATTTCCTCTTGTCTTTCATCTCATTTAATCTGTCCTAGAGCAGAAAATGTTTTTTTTTTCTTCCCAGAAATAAAGATACAGAATACTCCCTACCATAGCCAATATTTAATTTGTGATTGTATTTCACAGAAAATATGTGTCATTTTTGAGGGAGGAATTGCTTTGGCAAGAGCTCAGCACTGCTCTCACAGTTTTTCAGTCTTTAATTGGACCCAATTGTTCTAGAGTCCCTTAGCTCGTAATATCATTGTTTTAGTATGTGTGTGAGAGCGAGAGAGAGAGAAGGGTTTTAACGCTGTGTGCACTGGCAATACTCTTGAATAGCATTTATGTGACATAAGAGCAGAACTAAATGGGGTTGGTGCTTATAAATAGATTGCATATCAGATTCCAGCAAGCACTGTACACTTTGTCTAACAGTTTGCATATCCATACGAAACCTCCAGTACTGTGCATGTATAAACCATGTGTAAGTAAAGATAATGGCTGTGTGTGCAAATATTCTTGCAAATTTCCCTTTTTTTTTTTTTTGAGTGCCAGGAGCTTGAAAGGATCCAGGGAAGGGCGCTATAATGTCTTATTAGTTGCTTCTTTCAGCTGTTATTTGAATTACAAACCTGAAGATTCAGAGTTGCGCAGAAAGCGTGTGGTAGCGATCCAGACACATCTCTGCTGCCTGGCATCAGTCCATGTTTGTGTTTGAATCCCTAAGACATATTTATAGTTCAAATTAAATCAGCACTCCTCTTGTAGGTAACATTCCATAACATGTTGTTTACTTTCCCGTGGCGGTTCACGTTAGGGATGTGCAAAACTACATATTTTCATAATTGACTAGGCAGTGACTAGGTCTTAAAGACATACTTCACCTATATATATATATACGTAATTAGTTACTTTTTAGGGAGTAACGCAATATTGTAATGCATTACTTTTAAAAGACTTGTAATGTTTCTTAAAGAAGTCTCTTATGCTCATCAAGGCTGCATTTATTTGATCAAAAATACAGAAAAAAAACAATAATCTTGCAAAATGTTATTACAATATAAAATAATGGTTTCTATTTTAATATGCTTTAAAATATAATTTATTTCTGTGATGCAAAGCTGAATTTCCATCAGCCATTACTCCAGTCTAAAGTGTCACATGATCCTTCAGAAATCATTCTAATATGCTGATATATATGAAGTTCTGTTATTATATGCTTGGAACATATACTAGCACTCAAAATGTTTAGAATATTTATGATTTTTAAAAGGTTTTTGAAAAAGTCTCATGGTCACCAAGGCTGTGTTTATTTGATCAAAAATACAGTAAAAATAGTAATGTTGTGAAATAATATTACAATTGAAAAAGTATGTTACTTTTTTTTTTTAATCTTACTAAAGTTTTTTTTTTTTTTTAGCACCAAATCAGCATATTAGAATGATTTCTGAAGGACCATGTGACACTGAATACTGGAGTAAGCTTAGCCAACACAGGAATAAAAATGTTAAAAAAATTGTAATAATATTTCACAAGTTTTTATTGTATTTTTGATCAAATAAATGCAGCCTTGATTAGCGTAAGTGTTTCAAAATCTTTTAATTATTACAAACTTTTGACCAGTAATGTAAAAGGAGATATTTAGCAGAATGTTCAAGCTGCTTTTTTTTTTTTTAAAGCCTGTCACATTTTCCGTTGTTCTGCAGATTTCAACAGGAATCCATATAATCTGGAATTTGCGTGAGAGGATGAAAGATTTCCCCACATAGATTTCGCAACTGGTTCAAGTTGGACATGGCGATTCGAAGTGACTTGTGTGTGAGCTGTGCTTCATATATGCGCTACTGACAATAGACTTACTTGCAAAATTTTGTCGAAATTTCACTGGCCGCACCTTACAGTGAAAGTGGATCTTCACCTTAAACCTTTTATCACTCTAAACCAGGGGTGTCAAACTCATTTCCTGGAGAGCTGGAGCCCCGCAGAGTTTAGATTCAACTCTAATTAAACACACCTGATCCAACTAATCAAGTCCTTCAGGCTTATTTGAAAACTACATGGTATGTGTGTTGGAGCAGGGTTAGAACAAAACTCGGCAGGGCCCCGGCCCTCCAGGAATTGAGTTTGACACCCCTGCTCTAAACTATCACAAAAAAAAACACAAATTTTGGATTATGCACAATAAGCAACATTAACTGCTCACAGTGGGATATCTGAATTGTCTTTAAATATATTGGACGGTGGATTTGTATACAAGAATAATTTAGTCAGTTATGGTGCTGTAAATGTGGTGAATTTACAGACACAACTTCTTGGAGACTTTACCGTGCTGGCAGTATAACGGAGTGATAAAGCACAAAGCCGCTTTTCATCTCTAAATTTATCCTTTTCAAAGAACTGCTGCCAAAAATATTCAATTGGAAAAAAATACAGCTAAAATAGTCAACCTTGGTTGATGGACAACACTTGTTTGTTGAAACATGATTATTTGAACTTTTTAACCCCAGTGTGTGGTTGACATTGATATTTCTTGTTTTTCTTTAACCTTCATCTGAGCGTTACGAACAAACATTTGTATTGTCTCTCAAAGCTCTCGCGTTTCATGACAAATGGGTTTAATTTTGTAAAGCAGTGTCATCATATTTCAGAGCGGCCCATTCTGAAGCAGCGCAGCTCTTCCACGTCCAATCAGCGCGCTGCTCGACTCACTCAAACAAACGGCTGTTGTTGGCGTGTTGTAAAAGGAACTGAATTAGATTCAGGAGAGATTTCAGTTGCACATCTGCAAGTTATTTCTGAATCAGTTCATGCCTCTTTGACAGCGACTGTGCTAATTGCAGCAGAATGGAGCCGCGGGTCTCGTCTTCAGTGTGAATGTGCAAAACAGACGTTTAATGCAACACTGGAGTTTTGAGATGAGAAAATAAACGGTGACAATTTGTGTCTATACTTGGGAACTTGTGACGTCAATGACGTTGTTAAGTTAAACCTTACACTCTAAAAAATGCTGGGCTAAATATAACCCAGCATTGGGTAAAATAGGGACAAACCCAGCAATTGGGCTGTTTTGACCCAGCGGTTGGGTTAAATGTTTAATTTTAACCCAGCGCTGGGTTATATTTAACCCAGCATTTTTTAGAGTGTAACGTCGGTGAAAGTTTACCTAAAGAGAGCAATCAAATGTATTCATTCAAGTGATCTTTCGTACTAGCTGGCTGATGCTAATGCTTGTACAGTCTAGTTTATTCACTCAAATAAAGGAAATAATCGAATGAGATAAAGTAGCGTTCATTTCTAAAGTATTTATTTTAATAGATTATCCAAGAATAGGTTTTAGCGTTTAATTTATAAATAATTTGTATTGAATATACAGAGAAAATGGCTTTATTGTGATTATATTCTTTTGCCATGATATAAAAATTATATTAAGGCTGTAAGATTGCCTTCATACCATTAATTCCTAGGTTTAAGTGTGCTTTGATTGTGATAGGAATATTAGTAAATGTTAGCAAGTTTGTACAACAGCGTTAGCTATGTGCAGTTAAGCATTAGCTGTTGTTTACATGCATAGTAATTAGGGACATCCAATATTAAGTGGTATTAAGAAAATCTCTGGGTGTTTTCATAAACGGAAGAATGGATTAACACAAGATTGAATTGTATACTTTGATTCCTTTCCTGCCTTTATGCAGCCGAGCGCCGCTTTCTTATAGTCTTCTATGTTAAGTATGACAAAAATGAGCTTGGATAGGTGAGATACTTTGAATATTTGCAATATATTTTTCAAAATAATTCTGATGTTGATAATTTATTTGATTATTATTATGTTTCCTTAAGAGTGTGTTTTAGATTTTAGAGTTTTAGATTTAGTTTGATGTATTTTCTGTGCAATGAACAGGTTAAAAACTTTCATTTATTGACTGATTTGCATCATATTTTTTTTTAGGCATTAAAATGTTGTGGTGACAAAATGCAGGTAAATACTGATGTTTATACTGTGTATTGTTAATATGCATATAAATGGTAATAATTCAGTATTAATCATTCTTGCATTCAGTTGTTGTTGTTTTTTTAGATTTAGATTGGAAAATAATGGATGTTTGGCTAAAATAATGTGTCTGAGTGCCATTTTCTTATAGTCTTCTACACTATAGGCTGACAAAAATTACTTTGGATATTATCAAAAAATGTTATTTAAATATTTGCCATATACTCTTCACAATGAAAATTGAATGAAAATGAAAATGTATTTGGTTATTAAGTTTCCGGAAGAGTGTGTTATTAGTTTTGATTTGTATGCGAATATAAAATAATTTAGATAAGGAGGTTTTAATAGAATCTCCTATTTTAGAATTGAATTTTAGACGTTTAAGGTTTGATTCATTTCAATCTTAAATTGCAATCTTAACTCAGTGACCGATTTGCCTCATGCCATTTTTCTTGTATTAAAATGTTGTTGTAAATATTGATGCTTATACTGTGTATCGTTAATATCCATATCAATAGAAATAATTCAGTATTCAACATTTTTTATAAGTTGTACCGCCCAGTCCTAGTTTCTAGTTTGAGTTCAGAGTGAGATCAGTTATTCAAGCTGAGTTCTTGATTTAACTTATAACTGGACTTTAAAAGACTTCATAAGAATCTGCAAGGCCCTTTTTTTCACATTAGCAGGTCAATAATTAAATCGACATGCAAGCAGGTGTACAAATCTGCGGTGACCTGGGGAATTCTTGAGCTGACCCCTGAATCAGCGGAGTGAGACGGGCTCAGCATAACTCTGGTTCAGAGGCTTCGCCGTCTGCAACCCTTCACTCTGCTTCTGAAAGACCCATAAAGTGTAATAAAAAGAAGGCGAGTATAAATCCAAAAGTAAAGCAAGGAAATCTGTAAAAGCTTTTGATTGATCTTTATCATAACATCACTTAATAATAGAAGGGAAATGCAGTCTTTTCAGTTTTTTTTTCCTTTTATTGTTTTATTTGTATCCTCCTAAATGAATTTACACAATGAAGCAGTATTTCAATCAAAGCAGTGAGGCGCAGTCAGAGCTTCAAAGCGGCGGAGCAGGGCACTTGATCTCATAGTAAAGTTTGTTGTGTTGCCATCAGGATTAACAGTGTTTGACCCACTTAGATTTATATACGTGTGAAAACAGATGCCTCTGTGCTCAGATGGTCATTATGGAGAGGCTAGATTCATTTTTCTGCTGCAAACATTTGGAGGTGTGCAGCCGTTTTCTATTTACACCCATAGTGGATGAAAAAAGGTCATCTAAATTAGTGGTTCTCATATAGTTTTGCTTCAGGAACCAGTTTTTAAATTGGAGTTGACATCTAACACAGTACCAAAATGAAAAGTAAACAAAAGACATATGGAGTTTTTAATTGGCATTTATTTTATTTTATTCTTTTTTTTTATTCTTATTATTTTTTATTATTTAATTTTATTGTAATTAATTCGACTTTTTATTCTATTTTTATTTATTTTTATAATTTTATTATTGTATTTTTATTTTGTTTTCTACATTTTTCTTTTTGAACTTATTTTTTATTTATTTTTATTTTTTACATTTTATTTTATTTTTGATTTAGTTTAGTTTTTTCTTATTAATATTTTTCTTTTTAAACATATTTATTTATTTATTTGTTTATTATTTCATTTCATTTATTTTTTATTTTATTTAAATTTATTATTTTTTATTATATCATTTCATTTTATTTTAAACTATTTTATTTTTATTTATTTTATTAATTTATTATTGTTTGCATTTTGTTTTTACTACCAATATTTATTATTTATGTTTTTTATCTTGTTCTTTATTTCTTTTTTTAATTGTATTATTTTTTTGTGTTATTTTATTTTATTTTGCTATCCCAACTATGCTCCGTTATATAGTTAATGCAACTATATAATGGTGCATAGTTAGGATAGCAAAATAAAATAAAATAAAATACAAAATAAAATATTATTGTTTGCATTTTTTTTACTCTTTTCTTATTGTGTTTATGCTTCTTGCTCTTCCATTTGTGGGTCGCGACCCACCAGTTGAGTTTCTACTGGTTTCACCTGCAGTATTCTGCATTGCATGGGAATGCTATGTAGACATAGAGGAATGCATACATGCCCCGTTGCAAGGAAATCATAGATAACGCGTTCATATCCTTTCATTTGTGGCTTTTATTAAGGCCTAACCCCCTTGACTTTGTACCTCTTGGTAACTTCATAAACCTTTTCATATGGTGCGGTTAAGTACACTGAGGTAAAGTTCCATTTTCGTCCCATTACTCTGTCTGTGCAAGAGATAAATTGTTTGCTTGACATCGTGACAATGGGACCTATTCTATGGAACCAAGAAAAAAAAATCTGAAACCTAAAAAGAAACAGCCCTACTTAAAGAGGACGTAATTAGACGTGGTCTGTTCAGCAGAAAGTTGGTGCTGCCTGCAGATCCGGCAGAATGTAGCACTGAACAGAGAAGAAACAAAGAAATGAACTATATTCTAGTGTTGCAGTGCAGGTATTCCCTCTGATCTGTGCTGTACGGTGGCCGAGAAGTGCAAAGCAAATCACAATTCTGAAAACAAAATAACAAATTACAAACGCAAATGCAGGCAAAAGACGGGATCGAACCCGGGTCGATCGTGTCAAAAGCCAATGACACGCGCTTATCCATCTGCACCACTGGAGCTGATGATTTACAGCCACTTTTAACTAAATTTAAATAGGCACCCTGTATTTTTTATTCCATAGTAAGGGCAATTAATACAATACATTTAAACTGAGCTACTTTAATACCATCTCCGAACTTTCTACCACGACTCTGCTGTTCTTCGGCTGGTTCTTCCCTGTATACGTTGATTGACAGATGTCTCGTCCAGTCAGCGGTGAGTAATCCCAAACCAATGGCGCTGTCTCAAACTATACCTACCTCTTCCGGTTTGTCTGATTTGTCCTTGTGTTTTCTGACTTGTTAATTTGTTTTCGGATTTGTTGTTGTGTTTTCTGACTTGTCATTTTGTTTTCGAATTTGTCATTGTGTTTTTTGACTTGTTATAACGTTTTCTGAATTGTTATTTTGTTTTTTAGACTTGCATTTGCGTTTGTAATTTGTTATTTTGTTTTCAGAATTGTGATTTGTTTTGCACTTCTCGGTCACCGTAGTGCTCACTGCTATTGGGTCAAACTTGGGAAACTTAGCCAAACAATGCAGAGGAAGCATTCAGTGAATTTTCTCAGCGTGCTGAACGGTGCAGTGGAGTCAGTCAAAAGTGCATGATCCAGTGCTCTGCCAAATACGAACACATCTGTTCCCCAGATTCCCTGTATAACTGGGACCGTTCTGTTATTGTGTGCCAGGTCACAAGCAAAGCTCCTGCTTAACTTTTATAAACGTATAAAGCAAGCAAGACTGCTTGGAGAAGTCATTGTAATGCCTTAGTGCCGTGATGCATTAAAATGGAATTGCACTCCAAATTACAACATTTTGAATTACAACCTGCGCAAGATACATATTAGAAGGAAGAAATGCCTCTCTGGTTGGGGCTGTGCTTTTTTGTGTTTTGCCTTAGGCTATGTACATTGAACCCAATACTGATTTGTTTTTCAAATCCGATCTTTATGGCTGTTCACAATGTCATTTTGCAAGTAATGAAATCGGATTAGTTTGTTTGTGTGGAGTCCAATTTTTGGTAATGGGTCATTATGTTAAAGAACAAGAGGGATTTTTACAAACCTAGTTTAAAACTCATGTGCCAAGAAATTTACACTTTGTATTCATGATGGGTTTGAAACATTTTTGTACAGTTTTCAAGAAAAGTTCTAGTTTAATGACTCTAAAAATGTTATGTGGTCTTACCATCAAGCAAAAAGTAATAACATTTTTTATTACTTAAACCTTGAATCAGTTAGTGTACACATCTTAATCATTATTTTCATAAAAAGTTTTGAAATATGCAATAATGATCAAAAGTTTGAATAAAAAATTTAAATGTTTTTAAAATAAGGCTGCATTTATTTGATAAAAAATACAGTAAAAACAGTAATATTATGAAATATTACATTTTAAAAAACTTCAAAAGATAATTTAATCCTGTGACGCAAAACTGAATTTTCAGCAACCATTACTGCAGTCTTCAGTGTCACATGATCCTTCAGAAGTCATTCTAATATGCTGATTTCATGTTCAGAAATTATTATTGGGGCACAATTATTAATTGTTATTATTATCATAGTTTTTGCTGCTTAATATTGTTGTGAAAAACAAAAGAGCAGCATTTATGTTTGAATGTTTGAAGTAGAAATCTTTTATAACATTGTAAATGTCTTCACTGTCACTTTTGATCATTTTAATGCATCCTTGAATAAAAATATTACTTAAAAAAAAAAAAAAACTTTTTTACCCCAAACTTTTGGATGATACAAGAGACTTTATCTGATATTTTAAGAGCCTTATTAACCTTATTAACATTTGTTTGGTGCACACAGAGAGGGGCACAATTGAGAAATATGGTCAATGTTTTCATTAAAGGGGTCATATGATGCGATTTCAAGTTTTCCGTTCTCTTTGGAGTGTTACAAGCTGTTCGTGAATACATAAGATCCCTAAAGTTGCAAAGACTAAAGTCTCAAACCCAAATAAATATTCTTTATAAAAGTTTAGACTGGTCCACGCCCTCCTAAAATGCCTCGTTCAAACACGCCCCCACATGTCTACGTCACTGTGTGGGAAGATTTGCAAAACACCGCCCAAATGTTCACGCAAAGAATGAAGGCGTAACTTTATTGTTGCTGCCACCGCCGTCGCCATGTTGTGAAGATGCTGTGTGTTTCGTTGCGAGAGCGAAAATACTTTGTTTGGTCTTCCAAAAGAGGACACGACTAGAAATCAGTGGTTAAGTTGTATTTACAACACTGTTCCAGAACACGTCAACCCAAATATTCAGATGTGTGCAGCACATTTTATGGAGGACTGTTTCCTGATCCTGGGAGAGTAGACAAGAATGCCGGCTGTTCTGACTCACAGTCTGTAAGGACGTTTTCATATTTAAAGGATTTGCCACTGATGATTCAAACGTGAGTTTTGAGCAGTGTAGAGTAGCGATTGTTGTTTATCATTTCTCCAATCACAAATGCAGACATGGTTTTATGTTTACGC